>NC_029788.2:117828288-117829220 GCF_000816755.2 Arachis ipaensis
ATTCTCTTCCTTGTAAATATGTTATGTCTTTTGTGTTATGTGTTATGATTTTGTTTCCTAGTTTTAATTTAGCTTTAATTTATCTGGTTATAATTTTATAATTTTGATAAATTGGTTGCTAATTTGCTGCCTTGCTAATTGTAATTTGGCAATTTAGCTTTAATTTTATACTTTTAGTTTGCTGGTTAATGGGTGGTATTTGAAGAAATTGTTTAGACGACATGACTTTTGGATCGGAGGAGTTCAATATATCAAATAAGAGTGTTGTCTTAGTTGTTTGTGCCTGATCATGATTAATAAATTATTAGATAAAGTATTAAATTGATCCTTGAGTCTAATCCTAGTTTGGTTCTTAAGATATAAAGTATTATATTCGACTTTAAAAAAAAATTATTTAATTTTAATATAGTTCTACTATAAAATTAATGTTAAATATATAATTAACGTTACTGTTCTACCAAACTTTAATCTTCTTTCCTAAAAAAAATATAAACTCGAGAGACACAGAATTAACATCGAATGCATCACCGCAAGCCACTAGTCTTATTTTAAAAACATGAATAATATTTTCGAAAATTTGTTTTTGCAGAAAATTTAACATGGGTAATAACAAATACAATCTTCTATTGCATTGCAATGACCAGATGCTTGCCCTCCATGTATTCTCCTGCAGTCGCTGTTGCATGTGTTTTCTATACAGCCTCCTTCACTCTGTGTTTGTTGACACTCTCTTGCCTCTGATACTTTCAACAACCTTTCATTGTCTATCCATTTACGCATCAACCATATAAAACCATTATTACTTTGATGTAAAAATTAAACTATGCTTAAAGAATATGCATGTTTGATGATTTGTGTTTTTTATTTTCTGTTTTTGAAATTTTGTAAAAAGAATAGAAAATAAAAATAAAAAAAATAAGATTTTATTATTT
>NC_029788.2:117829620-117831575 GCF_000816755.2 Arachis ipaensis
TTTTAGTTTCTATTGAAGAAAAATTGAAAATAATAAAATTTTATAAGTAAATAAACATAAATCAATTTTCAATTATTTTTAACAATATAAAAAATCATTCTTTTTTTAACAATAAAATAAATTATGAGGCAAATAGTCTCATTCTCGTGCAACAGGATAAGAAAAATTAAATTAAACCCTATTTATTAGATAACTAAAACATACCGATGCTAATGGAGAAAATAAAGAGAACGATCAGAACATAAGTAAAGGCTTTCATCTTAATTCTTATTAAGTTGAGCAGCCTTTACTCTTCAGGTTTGCCTTGTTATATATATATACAAGTTTAATCATCCGTGCCATGCACGTGATAAGATTGAAATTATAATTTTAAGTTGTTATGTTAAATTTTATTTTAATTATAATAATTTAATTAATAAAAAAAATAACTTGTATGCGTTGATTTTCTTTTCTTAATATAGTGTTAATTGTATTAACTATAAAATAGTTATTTAATCTACTTTTTTCAATAAATCAGGCATATATACTCAATATGACCGTAAATAATCTAGTAATACTTAAATCTACCAACAAAGTTTTATATGTTGGTTTACTGTGAAGTAAGAAAATATCAAAATCAGCTCAAAATGAAGAACAAATTAATAGAGAATTCTAATGCAGAAAGTTTTGTAATAAACAATAAATAATATATATATATACACTAATTACAAACGATATGAATTTTTAATGGAAATACTGGATACTAATAGAAAAAAATTATATATAAAAATTATTTAACTTCAATTTCAATTTCATATAACAAAACAGTGGTTTTCAAAAATTATGGAATCTTTTTTTGACATATGTATTATGCCATACGTATAAATTATACGGGTTATTATATAAATTCATATATATGCATAACAAAACAGTTTAATATTATATATTTTCTACATTAATTATATGCTAATATTTTGAAGAAATAACATCGTAAGTTTCAATTTTTAGAATTCATGCAAAATCAGACCATCCTCTTGTTAGATAAGCTTCATCATCCGCTATCCATACAATGCAGCAAGGTATAGAATTGCCACACCGAGAAACCAAACTAACTCTTATTCCCCTCGATGGCATTGCATGCATGCAAAAGAAAGCTGGTAATTTTTGAAAAAAAATCAAAATATGTTAAAAAATTATTCTAATAATGAACGACTTAAACTAAGAAAATTTAAATATATTACCAATCGTTGAAATTGCATATCTAAATTTGTCACGAATTTATCAAAACTGAACTGAAACTGAGGGAATTCAATTTCATTATATTCTCCACTTCGAAGATTTTCGGGCAGACGTAAAAAGCATGGAGGGGATGGAACTTGAACTTGCCATATAAAGTTCCATGGATGCAATTCCTCAATCAAAAATCGAGCTCCTCCTAAGAAATCTAACTTTAACCACATTCCATTGGGTTGGTCATAATAGGTGAGTAGATCCAACCATCATTCGATAAAGTAGAGACTATTGCCTCTTCTTTGAACGCTTACATCCATGTAGTTGAAACCCGAATCAGTGAAGACAACTCGATGAGGTATTTCATGTATGTGATGCATTGTAAATGATTGTGGCAAAAGATAATCGAACTGGAACATTAGACGATAAGAATAACTTAGAGTAACAACAAATAAAAAATTATCAAAAGAATAATATAATAGAATGAGTATATAAAAAATATTATAAAAAATTATAAATTGTACCTTAAAAGGATCAACTTCAATAAAAAAACGAAGAATACACTCTTATTCTATGAAGTAGTAAAAAAAAAAAACACTAAATATAAAATTATGAATTGACTCTCAAATTTAGATTCATGTACCACAGAAAAACACTATATATAAACTTTAGTAAAACAAAAATAAATATGTAAATTACCTATTATTAAGGTAATTTTTTAATAATGCATTAAATATTGATTTGAT
>NC_029788.2:117831755-117832102 GCF_000816755.2 Arachis ipaensis
TAATATATGTTGTTAAATTAGTATAATTATATATTATTCATTTAGTATTAATTATAATATAATTACAATAAAATAATTTAGAATAGAAAAAAATTTATTCGTTTTGGAGGGAAAACGGAGGTATGAGAGATCGACACGTCACCTTTAGTAGTTAGGGGAAAACCCAGTTTTAGTATATTAAGTAGATATATATGCCTTTGATGGCATGGAAAACTGCTAGAGTGCGTTATTTGAATAAAACAAATAAAGAAATTAAATTGGTGGCTAAATGAGGATAAAAAATAATAAATTTTGATATTTTTTTAATATTTTTTTTATTTACTATAATATACTAAAATTAATTACAT
>NC_029788.2:117833195-117834233 GCF_000816755.2 Arachis ipaensis
AAAACGGTAATATTAAAGAGAAAAAAAGAATCAAAATTTGTCTTATTTATTATTTATTAATTATTTTATTAATTATTACAATAATTAATGAATGATAAATAAGACAAATTTTAATTATTTTTGGCTAATTTTTTTTGTCAAACATTTTTGTTCTAATAAAAATTAAAAATTTAATAAGAGGTTAAAAGTAAATAATTGAATATAAAAGTAACAAAATAATAATATTGGAGCTTATATTCTTCTTTCTGTCATAACTTCAATCTTTTACATTGTAAGGTTAAACTCAAATAAAAATTCTTTTCTAATGAACAAATTTTTATTTATGAAGTTTTTCTATTATAAAAAAATATTTACTATTCACCTATGATGCACGGACACTAACACGGACACGGGACACGACACGACACGGGACACGCCGACACGCACATTTTAAAATCTTATAAGACACGAGGACACACATACATATAAAATATAAAGTATTTTTTAGATAAATCGTAATGATATTTTAATATTTTATTGATATTAAAATATAAATTAATTTTTTAATAATTTTTAATGTCTTATTTTAATTATATCAAGTATTTAAAATATCTTTTTATTTTAATAAATAATAATATATATTATATCTAAATTTATTTCAAGAATATATGTTAAGAAAAAGACTGGACATGCTGACACGTGATGGTATTTAGGTGTGTCCAAGTGTGTCCGGAGAAGAATTTTTTATTTTTTATTAAGACACGATTGGACACAGCAGACACACGTGTCGGATGAGTGTCAATGAGTGTCATGTCCGAAATGTGTCCGACACACGGACACGACAATTCAGTAAAGTGTCCGTGCTTCATAGCTATTCACCAAAATTTTACTCTTTTTTTTAGTATTATCTGTTAAATAATGTTGTTTGGTTTCATATTTATGCTATTCTTACGTGATAATAAATAAATCCATCAAACTTTTTTAAGATTTTATGAAAAAAAAATTTGATCATCATTATTGTTTTAGCTGATTGGCATTCTAATAATCTCAATATTATTC
>NC_029788.2:117834301-117859039 GCF_000816755.2 Arachis ipaensis
AATAATTTGATATTTATTTTTATCAAATTAATTAATTAATATATTGAAATGAATAAATAAAACAAATAAAAAATATCTTCAAAATATGACACATCAACGAAGAAATTTGATTTTAGTTATATATATAGTAGAATAATATATAGATAATACAGCGAGAACTTGCCTTATTTAACATTCATTAATTATCGTAATAATTAATAAATACTAAATAAGGCAAGTTATAGCTGTTTTTGGTTAATTTTCTTTTGTTACTAAACATTTTCCTTACTTTATATATAGATAAACATATGGACAAGTTGTTTCATACTTTCAAGTAGCTAATTAATAAGATGAAGGCCTTTCATTGTGTTCTGATTATTCTCCTTGTTTTCTCTATTGGCATTGGTATGTTTAAGTTATCTAATAGGCCACGTTTAATTTTTCTTATCTTCTATGTGCATGTTTCACGATATAAGATTGTTTGTCTTTTATTTTTTAAAAGAATAATTTTACGTGTTATATTTTATATTGTTACAAAAAATCTAGGTTTATTTATTTTTTCAAAAAGATGGAAATTCATTCTCTAAAAATATAATATTTTATAATTTTTTTCAAAATATATGGAAAGTGATTTTTTTTAGATGAAAAAGAATTTCCAAAAAAAAAAAGTTAAAAGAATTAAAGATTTGTTTGTAGTTTGATTATATTTTGCAAAAAAATAAGAGTAATTACTCAAATCGATCTTTAAAATATTTAAAATTAGATATTTTAGTCCTTTAGATTTTAAAATATACAAAACAGTTTTAAATATTCATTTCTATTCTATGAAGCACGGATACTTCGTTGAGTTGCCGTGCCTGCGTGTCGGACACATTTTGGACACGACATTCATCAACACGCGTGTCTGCTGTGTCCAACCGTGTCTTAATAAAAAATAAAAAATTTTTCTCCGGACACGTCTGGACACACCTAAATATCATCACGTGTCAGTGTGTTCATTCTTATTCTTAACATATATTCTTAAAATAAATTTAGATATAGCATATATTATTATTTATTAAAACAAAAAATATTTTAAATACTTGATATAATTAAAATAAGACATTAAAAATAATAAAAAATTTAATTTATATTTTAATATCAATAAAATATCAAAACATCATTACGATTTATCTAAAAAATACTTTATATTTTATATGTATGCGTGTTCCCGTGTCAATTTAGAATAATGAAATGACTATTAACACTAATCTTTAATTTGTTATACTTTCTATCAATAATTCGAAACCTAAAAATATGCACTTCAAACTCCTAAAAATTTAAATAAACCAATGTATGTCACCTACAAAATTTTTTTAATTTCATGTTCTTTAATTACTGGTCATGTTCTATCTTTTTTATTTTTGACCAAAAGTAAGAAGAATACAAAACCTGCTATATAGTCGCTTATAATTTTGCTTTCAGCTCTTGGGATCATCTACTACACAGTAGCCTCATCTCTTACATTTTTCTTATCTATTGTTATGAGTGTGTTGATAAAACCTCTCTCTATCATTGTCATTTTAAATTTAAACATACCATGATTCATTTTTTGTATTAGCTATTCTTATCCATGTGTCACACTTGTCAAATATATTTTGTTCTCTATACTCCAGTTATGCAAAGACTTTTTTATACTCAAAATATTCCTAAATAATTATTATTCAAGTTTCATTAAATTTGCTTTCTATACTTCAAAATCAAGGTCTGCAAATTTATAAAAAAAAAATTTAAAAGTCATTCTTAAAGTTTAATAAATTACAACATTAAATTAAAAGCATATTTAATTTAAATTTATATATGAATTCATTCATCACACATGAACAAATTTCAAACATATCATTATGGCATTATAATTTCCATACCATCATGCTAATTTTTTTTTCATGAATTATATTTATTTTTATTATTATCTATATAATTAGATGAATCCAAGTCTCGAATGTAATTGAATTCTTTCAAAACTCATAATAAAATTTTCCAATAACATTATATAAATTCAATCTCTATTATTTGTTTTATTATCAATACTTCATTCTTTTTTTACTACATTTATAAATTTAAATATATTTTTGCATGAACTTAAATTTAAAATTGAATTATTCAAAAATAATCCTAATTGCTCTATGTCATTTGATTGATTATATAATTTTTATTCTCTAGCAATATATAACTATTGCACTATTTATTTTATTAAATTTTATGTTACTATTGATTTAACACAAAAAATTAAGCAAAAATACGTGCAAACATTCAAAATTTACTATTATTGCATGAGGAATATTCCTCGTCATATTGTACTGCTAAAAATATTATACTAAATGTATCATTCAATGACTGTTATCTTATTACTTTATTATCAAATTAAAGCATACCCTACAAAACAAAATTCAGATATTCGCATTTGACATGTATGACACTCATATATATCTTCTTCTCTACAATTATCAACTTTCAAGGTATATTTTTCTACTTTGAACTCTTTTACTTTTACAATATATATTATTCAATATATGTAGCGACTTTGTACATATTCATTTTCTTAATTTATCTTATTCATATCATATGACATTCACTACAAATTGTAAATATTCAATAACTAATTGCTTTGACTGAGAAATTCCTCAATAACCTATTGTGGGTCGGAAAAATTCCCAAGACAATTAACCATTATATCCTCGGATCATATAATCAATTCCGCCAATGGATATCTATTTCTAAATTTTTCAGATCACATACAATCAAATGCTAAAATTGTTCTTAAGTGGAAAAGTATCTCCCACACAACTATCATGATTGAATGACTCTTATCACTCAATTATTTTTTGAATAAGTTCCGACATAATAACCCAACTAAACTTGGGGGCTCACCATATCATTATTCACTTATCTTTTAGCCGAGTTATAACTCATTTTATTTTCTAAGCTTAGCCTGGATCATATGATCGGCAGACAAAGCTTGAGGCTGTGATCCGTCACCTTATAACTCGGTCTTTATTGTGCATTATGAGTTAAAACTCGGCCTTAATTATCATTCATTCTTTACTTGTAACTGACACCTTTATTACCGACTTAATGACCATTATTTCCATCTTAATGACCAAACGGTTATAACATGAATTTCATTCATTAACTCTATGCCTATAAAAGGCACCAATTTCTATATCACCATAGACAATACATGATAAGTTCTATTTCATGTCTTACATTCTATAATCATAGAATTATTATAAACACAATACATGATAAGTTCTATATTATGTCTTACATTCTATATTCATAGAATTATTACACACAACACATGATAACTTCTATTTCATGTCTTACATTCTATATTCATAGAATTATTCTTATACCCCTTAAACACTTACTGACTTGAGTGTCAGAGTGTCTTTTACATGTATTGGTGCGCAGAATTGAACTCCGCACAACTGAACCGGTAAGTGCACCGGGTCGTCCAAGTAATACCTCAGATGAGTGAGGGTCGAATCCCACGGAGATTGTCGGCTTGAACAAGTAATGACTATCTTGTAAATCTTAGTTAGGCGATTAGAAAAGATGGTTGTTTGTTGAAAGCATAAACGAATAGTAAAAAAACGAAATACCAGATTGATGTGAAAACAGTGATAAAGATTCATTTAAGGCTTCGAAGATGCTATTTCTTTTCGGATTAACTTTTCTTGGTGTCTACTTCAATAACGAATGATTTATTCAATAGCCGCCGTAAGTGACTAACTCGTGTCCTCTCATCAAGTTAATCTCTTCTAAACCACAGTAGTCCACAATATTCGAGTAACTCTTCTCCTCTCATCAAGTTGACTCATGGCTTCTCACTGTAGCTGAAGATGAAGCTCTAAACAATCCACTCTCCTTCGCGATCCTACTCAAAATGCCACAGATAAGGTCGAATCTTCCAGATCAGAGAGTGCTGCTTTTCTGACTCTAGCCTTAGCGCCACAGAGACCTCAGTAACCCAAGGTCAACAGGATTTCATGTCACGTATCCAAAGTTGTCTAGGTACTCTCTTGAAATCCGCAATGCATTCTCTAGCTTTAGTTCAATACTATCCGGGTCAGGACTCGCACGAAACCTATATAGAACAAGGATGAATGTCACAGTTCATCCCCCAATTCATTGAGATTGAAGAACGAGAATGCATAAGAGAATAGAATCAGACATATTGAAATAGAAACAGTAATATTATTAACCCATGAGAATCAGCAGAGCTCCTAACCCTAACCTAGGAGGTTAAGTTGCTCATAGTTTACAGAAAATAGTAATGTAATTCAAAAATAGTGTGGGAGAGCTCCCTAAACACGGGTGATCTTCTCCTTTAAATACTAATATAATAACTAGAGATTACAGAATTAAGATAGACTGGACTATTGGTGCGAAAATCTACTTATTGGGCCCACTAGGTGAGTGTTTGGGCTGACCTTGGGGTGAATCCACGTGCTGGGACTCCTCTTGGGGTGTTGGACACTAGGCTTGCTCCCTTTTGGGCGTCCAAATGCCATCTTCGTCCTTCTGGGGCGTTTATATTTTACGCCAGGAAGAGGGTCAGATGGGCATTCAACGTCCATTTTGGACCATCATTTCTAAAGATAAGTATAGACCATTATATATTGTTGGAAAGCCCTGGATGTTAGCTCTCCAATGCCGTTAAGAGCTTGTCATTTGGATCTCGGTAGCTCCAGATATACTCGTTTGAATGCATGGAGGTTAGAATTTAGTAGCATTTGCAGTTCTTTCTCTGTCTCTGAATTAGGCTTTTCCAAGACTTACCAGAATCACCCAAAAATCACCTAAAAACATTAGAAAACAAAAAAACTCAAAATAGTATCCAAAAAGTGATTTTTGCACTAAAACCTACTAAAACTTGATAAAACTTAACAAAACATAACCAAAAACACTAAGAAAACAGTACTAAAAAGTGTATAAAATATCCGCTCATCAGAACACCAAACTTAAACTGTTGCTTGTCCCCAAGCAACCAAAAACAAGATAGGATAAAGAAGAGAAGAATACAATAAATCTCAGAGCTCTCAATGAAGCTTAGCTCCAATTATTGGAATGGGGCACTTAGCTTCTTGATTTTTGAATAGGTTTGGCACCTCACTTTCTCTTGAAACTCAAAAGTATTGGCATCTCTTAGAACTAGAATCCGGATGATATTATGTGATTCTCCTAGTTTACCTTTTCTTGATTCTTGACCCATAGCTTCTTTTGGTGCTTTGCACCTTTTTTTTAGCCTAGCCATGACCCTAACCGTTTTGTTTTCTAATATTACCACTGGATACATAAACCCCACAGGCACTTAACTAGGTGAACCTAATTGGATTATGATTCAGCTTTGCTAGAATCCCCAAACAGTGGTACGACCCATAGTTCTGTTCTTAAGTTTTTTTTTTTTGCTTTGGATCACGACTTTAACTGCTCAGTCTTAAACTTTTCACTTGACACCTTCACACCACAAAGCAGGAAAGCAGCTCATTTGAAGTTTTTAGGCCTTATTTTCAACCATTCTAACCATTGATGCTCAAAGCCTTGGACCCAGGCTCTCCTTTTTCTTTCTTTTGAGCTTTTGGATTTTTCTTTTGCTTTTTTTCCTTTCTTTCTTTTCTTTTTCTTTCCGCTTTTTGCTTTTTCTGCTGTTTCTTTTGCTTTAAGAATCATTTTTTTTATTTTTTAGAGATTCAGTAATACTTCTCCAAATTCATTTTTCTTTAAGAGCCAATACACTTAACTTCACTATCAAATGTGCACAGTTAATTCATACATTCAGAAAAAAATAATTAGAGATAAGTCATGATATACTTGAAAATTATGCACTCACTACTTCTAAAAAATTTTCTTTTAAGCTTGATGGAGATACCTTGGATATTTTATAACCAAAATAAATGACAAGTGAAAGAAGGATTTTCGTCGGTTAGGAATTTTCACAAAATAATTCCGTTGCAAGTATAGTCCCAACCAACAAACAACCTTCAATCAAAGTTTTAATTTGTTTGTCACAAGTACAAACCCCAATAAAAACTGAGAGTATTTAAACCTCAGGTCGTCTCACAAGGAATTGCAATGAAGTGCTCAATTATTGGCTATGAAGGAACAATGGGGGTTTGATTTGGTGATTGACAAAAAAAGTAAATAATAAGAAATTAAATGACAATTAACTAATAAAGGAAAGGAAAAAACTCTTGACTAAGGCATAGGAATTGGGATCACCATCCTTGTCTACAAACTATATATTGACAATTATGAGGGACCAACCCATCAAGTCTACTTCTATGTTTGAAGTAAGTCAAATAGGTTTGATCAACATCAACCCATAAGTCCTAACCTAACTATTAATTGACTTAGTAGTAGGCTAGTGTCAATGGGTATCAAATTGATCAACAAGGGACCCAAATCACTAATCAATTAGACCCAATGACTCAAGGTCACTCAATTCCCTTAGCCTAGGCCAAGAGTAAAGAAAACTACTCTATAACTAGTGAAAATATTTTATCAAACACCTAGAGTGCAACAAAAGTAAACATCATAAATTGCAAGAATTAATGAAACCCATAACTAACACAACAAAGAAATCAACAATAGCAATTAAGATAAACATAAAAAGACATGGAAACATAAAATTGCATTAGAGAAAATAAAAATCCAACAAGGGTTCATGAAAGTGAAAATAGCAACAAAAAGGAATTAATAAGGTCACATGCTGCTTGTCACGCGTACGCATGGGTTACGCGTACGCATCGCCTGGCAGATTTCCTTCCCATGCGCACGCATGGACCACGTACACGCGTCGCTGGGCAAATTACCAAATTCTCATTTCTTCATGAATTCTCCATCTTGCATGCTTTTCTCCTTATAAGCCTAAAATTAATCAACAAACATATCAAGGCATCAAATCAAATTAAAGTGAATTAGATTTAGCTATTTTAAGGCCTAAAAAACATGTTTTCATTCATTAAGCATAACTTAGGGAGAATTATAAAAACCATGCTATTTCATTGAATAAATATGAGATAAGTTGATAAAATTTCCTAAATTAAGCACAAGAGAAATCACAAAATTGGAGTTTATCAACAAGTAAATAAAACTAGAAAAGACATGACAAGTGATCGTGAAATAAAACAGAAAACAAAGAACAAAACAGAAAAATAATCAGGGAGAAAAGGGGTCTCAACAACCTCGGTGACGGCAGCTGCTGCTCCCTCAAGAGAATCCAACGGAGCGTTTCAGCTCCTCAATGTCATGCCTTTGCCTCCACTGCACCTCCATCAGTCTTCTCTGATCTTCCCTCATTTCATGGAGGATAGTGGCGTGCTCCTTGTGCTCCACCCTCAGCTGCTCTATATTCGAACTCAGCTCTCCTATTGAGGTATTCAGTTGATCCCAGTAGTCATTAGGAGAAAAAATACATCCCTTGAGGTATCTCAGGAATTTCTAGAGGCGGCTGCACAGGCTCTTGCTGTGGCTCTCTTACATGCTCTACCCTTCTCTTAGTGATGAGCTTGTCCTCCTCAATAGGGATGTCTCCTTCTATGATAATTCTAGCTGAATTGCATAAGTGACAAATAAGGTGGGGAAAAGCCAGCCTTGCTAGGGTGGGAGGCTTGTTAGCTATCTTGTACAATTCTTGAGGTATCACCTCATGCACTTTCATTTCATTCCCAATCATGATGCAATGAATCATGACGGCTCGGTCAATGGTCACTTCGGACCGGTTGCTAGTGGGAATGATAGAGCGTTGGATGAATTCCAACCATCCTCTAGCTACAGGCTTGAGGTTAAGCCTCTTTAGTTGGGAAGGGTTGCCTTGAGCATCCCTCTTCCCCTAAGCTCCTTCCATATAGATGTCTAAAAGTACTTGATCCAGCCTCTGATCGAAATTGACTCTGCTAGTGCAAGAATGTGGGTCTCCTTGCATTTGTGGTAATTGGAGCGTGATCCTTACAATTTTCGGGCTAAAATCCAAGAGCCGCTCTCGGACCATGGTGCGCCAATTTTTGGGATGTGGGTTCACACTAGTATCATGCTTTTTGGTGACCCAATCATTAGCATAAAACTCTTGCACCATTAAGATTCCAACTTCCGGGATAGGATTGGTTAGGACTTCCCAATCTCTTCTCTGGATTTCTTGTTGGATATCCGGGTACTTCATCCCTTTTTAGTCTAAAAGGGACCTCGGGGATAACCTTTTTGTGCCTCACCACTTCATAGAAGTTGTCTTGATGAGCCTTGGTGAGGAATTTCTCCATTTCCCAAGATTCAAAAGCGGAGGCAGTAGCTGATGAGCGGATAATTTATACGCTTTTTGGCATTGTTTTTACATAGTTTTCAGTATGATTTAGTTAGTTTTTAGTATACTTTTATTAGTTTTTAATTAAAAATCACATTTCTGTACTTTACTATGAGTTTGTATGTTTTTCTGTGATTTCAGGTAATTTCTGGCAGAAATTGAGGGACCTGAGCAAAAATCAGATTCAGAGGTTGAAGAAGGACTGCAGATGCTGTTGGATTCTGACCTCCCTGCACTCAAAGTGGATTTTCTGGAGCTACAAAACTTCAAATGGCGCGCTTCTAATTGCGTTGGAAAGTAGACATCCAGGTATTTCCAATAATATATAATAGTTCATACTTTGAATAAGGATTGACGACGTAAACTGGCGTTCAACGCCAGTTCCATGCTGCATTCTGGAGTCAAACGCCAGAAACAAGTTGCAAAGTGGAGTTCAACGCCAGAAACACATTACAAACTGGCGTTCAACTCCAAGAATGACCTCTCCACGTGTAAACTTCAAGCTCAGCCCAAGCACACACTAAGTAGGCCCCGGAAGTAGATTTCTGCATCAATTACTTATTTCTGTAAACCCTAGTAGCTAGTCTAGTATATATAGGACATTTTACTATTGTATTAGACATCTTGGGACGTTTAGTTCTTAGATCATGGGGGCTGGCCATTCGGCCATGCCTGAACCTTTTACTTATGTATTTTTCAACGGTAGAGTTTCTACACACCATAGATTAAGATGTGGAGCTCTGCTGTTCCTCAAGGATTAATGCAAAGTACTACTGTTTTTCTATTCAATTCAACTTATTCCGCTTCTAAGATATTCATTCACACTTCAACATGAATGTGATGATCGTGACAAAGTCATCATCATTCCCCTATGAACGCGTGCCTGACAACCACTTCCGTTCTACCTTAGATTGAATGGATATCTCTTGAATATCTAATACAGGGGACCGAGTCCGAGATATTAGTGTCTTCGTGGTATAAGTTAGAACCCATGGATGGCCATTCCTGAGATCCGAAAAGTCTAAACCTTGTCTGTGGTATTCCGAGTAGGATCTGGGAAGGGATGGCTATGACGAGCTTCAAACTCGCGAGTGCTGGGCGTAGTGACAGACGCAAAAGGATAGTAAATCCTATTCCAGTATGATCGAGAACCGTCAGATGATTAGCCATGCAGTGACAGCGCATTGGACCATTTTCACAGGAGGATGGGATGTAGCCATTGACAACGGTGATGCCCTACATAAAGCTTTCCATGGAAAGGAGTAGAATTAATTGGATGAAGATAGCAGGAAAGCAGAGATCAGAGGGACGAAAGCATCTCTATACGCTTATCTAAAATTCTCACCAATGAATTACATAAGTACCACTATCTTATTTTATATTTTATTTAATTTTCATCCACTATAATTTCTTAAAACAATTTAATCCGCCTGACTGAGGTTTACAAGGTGACCATAGCTTGCTTCAAGCCGACAATCTCCGTGGGATCGACCCTTACTCACGTAAGGTTTATTACTTGGACGACCCAGTGCACTTGTTGGTTAGTTGTACGAAGTTGTGATACAGATATAAGATCATGAACGTGCGTACTGAGTTTTTAGCGCCGTTACCAAGGAATGGAATGATCACGATTTCGCACACCAGTAGCCTTTCCCTTCCTCTTTCTTGAGGTTTCACCAGTCTTTGGTGTCATACTTAGGGATGGTAGAAGTCAAAAAGTAAAGCTTTTGTAACACCAAAATTAAGAATTTTACTCGTCCTCGAGCAAATAGTGGGAGAAAAAGAGAGAGTAGTAGAAGAATGAACATAAAAGAGAGAGAAGGGAGGGTTTTGTGGGACCCAAGAGGCCTCAAAAACTTGAATGGCCCTGCCCCTATGTGAGCGTTGAATGCCCAAGGCACTGCCATCCTGGTGTTCAACGCCTGCTCCTCTCCCTCAAGGGCATTGAATTCCCATGCTGTTCCTTAGTAGGCATTTGAACGCCCAGAGCTTCCCTTCCTGGCATTCAACGCTAGGTCTTAGGTCCCTGTAGGACGTTGAATGCCCTTGTTACCCCCAGGGTGGCATTCAATGCCAGGTCTCTGCTCCTGTGGGGTGTTGAACACCGTTGTTGCCCCTGGGTGGTGTTTCAATGCCAGCTAGGGGTCTTTCCAGGGTGTTCTGCTCATCCTCTTTCACTGTATTTGTCTCTGTTCTAAGTATTGTACATGATCACAAACATTAAAAAGAAAAGGAAATAGCTATGAAAATAAACTAATATAACTAAAATAGAAATAAACTCAAAGAAAGAAAAGCAGAAAT
Source organism: Arachis ipaensis (assembly GCF_000816755.2). NCBI lineage: Eukaryota > Viridiplantae > Streptophyta > Magnoliopsida > Fabales > Fabaceae > Arachis > Arachis ipaensis. The sequence goes on from NC_029788.2 coordinate 117,844,923, forward strand.
ACTCTAATCATGGTTGGGTTGCCTCCCAACAAGCGCTTCTTTACCATCACTAGCTTGACAGACAGCTCCTTTATAGAGGTAGATAGTCATAGAGGAATAAATCCTTACTCCTCAATGGGAACTTCCTTCCTGTGCTCTCATGGATTAGCTTAATGTGCTCAAGAGACAGGATCCTGTTCACTGCATGAGGCAGGACTGGGCTTGCAGGGAATACTACCCTCATCCCTGGTGAGAAGCCTTCAGTAGGGATATTTTTATTTTTCCAACCCCTAGGCATCTTCCTTTTAGGGCCTTCCTCCTTGGTGGATTGTGTACATCCAATTCCAAACTTACGTTTGGTCTTAGGAGGGATTGAATTGGTTTCAATCAAGGGGGAGGCTTAGATACTGAATGCTACATGCAAGTACCTCCCTTGTCATGGAGGTAGTAGAGGTTTAAAAACCTTGAACAACCTCAGTGCTATTTTTCCTCTCTCAACATCTATCAGGGCTCTTTTAGTGGCTAGGAATGGTTTTCCTGGAATGATGGAGTCAATTGCATCCTCTCCCATGTCAGAGCGTACAGGGAAGAAGAGCTCTCCAACCTTTACCAGTACGTTCTCTGCTAGCCTATGTGATTGCCTTAAAGACTGGTCAGCCAATTGCAGGGTGATCCTTGTTGGTTGTGCTTCTTGTGTTTCCAGCTTCTTCATCACGGATGGAGGTATCAGATTTAAACTTAAGCCAAGATCATACAGGACTTTGTCAAAAGTGATCTTTCCAATAGTACATAGAATCTGAAAGCTCGCTGTGCCTGGCATCTTCTTTGGTAGCTCATTCTGAATTAGTTTACTGTACTTTTCAGTAAGTACCTCTAATTCATCTCCCTCTAGGGCCTTCTTTTCAGGTGTAAGCTCCTTATGAGTGCATTAGAGAGAGGCATTTGCTCTAGGACCTCAGCAATAGGAGTATTGACTTGCAGCTTCTTAGCGTCTTCCAAGAACTGTGAGTGATGCTCATCCTTGGTCTCCTTTTGCTCTTCCTGAGGATGTGATACTTCAGGCTCTCTTCCTACAAGAGGGGTGTGTAACAGCGTTCTTCCAGCCTCTGGTGGAACCTTTTCATCTTTTAGTTCCTCAACAGTGTGTATCTCCCAAACATCATAGAGGGACTCGCTCTCCTTCTGCCTGAAGGTCTGAACATCTGTCATTAGCTTAGTTAATCTCTGTGAGGGAGAGTACCTGTTCAAGAATTTGTTAACAATCTTATCCCAAGTGAGAACAATTCCTCTGGGTTCAATATTCCACCATTTTTTTGCTTGATCCCTTAGAGCAAATAGGAAGAGTTTTAGCCTGAGGATTTCAGGGTCCATTCCATTGGCCTCTACAGTATCACAGAACTGTAGGAAGTCAGAGATGAATTTACTGGGGTCTTTTTGTGGGTGTCCATAAAACTGGAACCGTTGCTGCATTAGCATGATCAGGTCTATGTTGACCTTAAAGTCATTTAAGTCAATAGGAGGTGCACTATTACTCCTTCTATAGAAGTTAGGAGTGTGAAATGTATAGGAGCCCAGTGTATTCCTCTTCGGATCCATAGTGACTTTGGTGTTCCTGCATACACAAATAGGAGACAAAAAAAATGAGAGTCTCTATGTCACAGTATAGAGAACTCCCAGTGAGATACCCAAAAAGAAAGAGAACAAGAATTAAAATTATAAAATTTTCTTTTTTTAAGTATAAATTCAAAAATAAATAAAGAAAATAGAAAAAGGTAATTAAGAATTTTGAAAAATTTGAAAAAATTAAAAAGAAAGGAGTTTAAAAATGTTTGAAATTCAAAAAGAAAGAGAAAACACTAACTGAGCACCAAACCTTAAATTTAAAATTTAAATTTAAATAAAAAAATCAAATAACTAGAATCAAGGAAAAGATAAATAAGATATGATTTGAAAATTTAAAGATTTGAATTTCAAAATACTCAACTTCTAAAATTTGAATTTTTAAAAAAATGATAAGATATCAAAATTCAAAAATTAAGGAAAAGATAAATAAGATAAATATTTAAAAAATAATTTTAATTCAAAATTTCAAAAATTTAAAAGAAATGATTTTTTAAAAATTTTTGAAATTCAAAGAGAAAAAGAAAACAATAAAGGGACGCCAAACTTAAAATTAAAACAAGATAAAACAAACAAGTAACTAATTAAGATTTAAAAAGAAAGATAAAAGATTTGATTTTGAAAATTTTAAAATTCAAAAAGAGAAAGTCAAACAAAAGATTTGAAATTCGAATTTAAAAAGAAAGAATCAAACAAGATAAGATAAGATTAAAAAATTTAAAGCTTAAAAGATTTGAAATTTTGAAATTTTAAAATCAAAACAAGATAACTAGACTTTAAAAATTTGAAATTAAAAGAAAGATACGATAAAGATTTAAAAATTTAAAGTTTAAAGATTTTGAATTTTAAATTTGAAATTTTAAAATCAAAACTAGATAACTAAAATAAGATTTGAAAAGATAACAAGAAAGTTTAAAATTTGAATTTTGAATTTTTAAAATTTGAAAAAATAGAAAGACAAACACTAAAAGATACCAAACTTAAAATTTTATAAATCAATTAACTAGGATTTCGAAAATTTGGAAAGAAAAACACAAAAGGACACCAAACTTAAAAATTTTAAGATCAAACAAAAGAAAATAACAAGAACAGTTTGAATACTACGAAGACCACTCAAGGAAAATTTTTGAAATTTTAAGAAAAGAAAGACACAAAAGACACAAAACTTAAAAATTTTTGAAATCAAACAAGAAAAATTATCAAGAAAATTTCGAATATCAAGAAAGAAAACAAGAATAATTTTGAACATTCAAAGAAAAAATGAACACAAAAAGGGACACCAAACTTAAAAACTGACACAAGACTCAAAAAAAGATAAAGATTACTAAAGAAAAGAAAAGGTTTTGAAAAGTTTTTGTCAAACTCAAACAATCCCCGACAACTGCGCCAAAAACTTGGTGCGTAGAATTGAACTTCGCACAACTGAACCAGCAAGTGCACTGGGTCGTCCAAGTAATACCTCAGGTGAGTGAGGATCGAATCCCATAGAGATTGTCGGATTGAGTAAGCAATGGCTATCTTGTAAATCTTAGTCAGGCGATTAGAAAAGATAATTGTTTGTTGAAAGCATAAACAAATAGTAAAATGATGAATACCATATTGATGTGAAAACAGTGATAAAGAATCAGTTAAGGCTTCGGAGATGCTATTTCTTTCCGGATTAACTTTTCTTAATGTCTACTTCAATAACGAATGATTCATTCAATGGCAGCCGTAAGTGGCTAACTCATGTCCTCTCATCAAGTTAATCTCTTCTAAATCATAGCAGTCCATCATATCCGAGTAACTCATGTCCTCTCATCAAGTTGACTCATGGCTTCTCACTGTAGCCGAAGATGAAGCTCTAAGCAATCTACTCCCTTTGGCGATCCTACTCAAAATGCCACAGACAAGGTCGGATCTTCCGGATCAGAGAGTGCTGCTTTTCTGACTCTAGCCTTAGCGCCATAGAGACCTCAGTAACCCACGGTCAACCGGATTTTATGTCACGTATCCAAAGTTGCCCAGGTACTCTCTTGGAATCCGCAATGCATTCTCTAGCTTTAGTTTAATGCTATCCGGGCCAGGACTTGCACGGAACCCATGTAGAACAAGGTTGAATGTCTCGGTTCACACCCAATTCATTGAGATTGAAGAATGAGAACGCATAAAAGAATAGAATCAGACATATTGAAATAGAAACAGTAATATTATTAACCCATGAGAATCAGCAGAGCTCCTAACCCTAACTTAGGAGGTTTAGTTGTTCATAGCTCATAGGAAATAGTAATGTAATTCGAAAATAGTGTGGGAGAGCTCCCTAAACATGGGTGATCTTCTCCTTTAAATACTAATCTAATAACCAGAGATTACAGAATTAAGATAGACTGGACTTTTGGTGTGAAAATTCACTTCTTGGGCCCGCTAGGTGAGTGTTTGGGCTGAGCTTGGGGTGAATCCACGTGCTGGGACTCCTCTTGGGGTGTTGGACGCTAGGCTTGCTCCCTTTTGGGCATCCAAACGCCATCATGGTCCTTCTAGGGCATTTAAACGCTAGACAGGGGGTTAGATGGGCGTTCGACACCCATTTTGGGTCATTATTTCCAAAGATAAGTATGGACCACTATATATTGCTGAAAAGTCCTGAATGTTAGCTCTCCAACGCCATTGAGAGCGCGTCATTTCGACCTCTGTAGCTCCAGATATGCTCGTTTGAATGCGCGAAGGTTAGAATTTGACAGCATCTGCTGTCCTTTCTATGTGTCTGAATCAGGCTTTTCCAAAACTTGCTAGAATCACCCAAAAATCACCTAAAAATATAGAAAAAACACAAAAACTCAAATTAGTATCCAAAAAGTGATTTTTTCACTAAAACTTGATAAAACTTAACAAAACATAACCAAAAACACTAAGAAAACAATACTAAAAAGTGTATAAAATATCCGCTCATCAGGTACCCACCCCCTTATTCTCTCATTGCCGACGTATACCTCATCTTGATGGAGAGCTTACAAGCATTCACCGGCGGACGAGTTATACACTGGCCAACCTTAGCAAGAACAATACTCATTCTAAAATTATAATATTCGTTATGATGAACTATTGAAGTATAAGAATAGAGCCGGGGATAAACAAAACATGACATGCATTGTGATAGTGTTTTTAGGCAAGCATGCTTATCTAGTAATAAAACAATTTTGCATGCTTATCAAGTAACAAAAACAAATCACATGAGAGAGAGAGAGAGAGAGAGAGAGGTGGGAAAATATAGGGAAGAGTAGAATTATGCACCTATATCATCATAGGAAGGATTCTAGGATTTGGAACCGAAAAGAGTATCAGCGATGAGAGAGTAAGTCTTTTTTATCTTTGTAGACAATTTATCAAAAGATATTTTAAAGAGGAAATTGTATAACTTATTCAATTGGACATGACGAATAAATAACATATCTTTCACAAAAACATAATGACGGTCATAGTTATATATCTGTTCGCCTTCACAAGATATACCACAAAGGAAGTTGTGTTAAAGACAATTGCGGAGATGAATCATTTTTTACTGAAAGGAAAGGATGTATTTGTGGGAGAGGCAAAATACAGAAAAATAATAACATGAAGAATTATAAACCAATTGCAGAAAATCCAATTAGAAGACATATTGAGAGTGGAAAATCACAACGTGAAAGTAGGCAAAGCTGGATGGGGCCATTCCAAAACACTAGCAAAGGCCTACAACAAGTAGGGTCTGACTAGGGCGGGATTCTAATGCATGAGCATCTTTCCTATCTTTTTCTAGTGAATTTACATTTAATTTGTTGAGTTTAATCAAGAATTAATTATCTTTTAGCCACTATGGATGCTACTTTGAGTCTTGATAAACTCTGTTTATTTTAGGTAGCATTCGGCTGGATTTGATGGAGTTTCTGCAGAAGAGGAGATAACCAGCGAGGAGCAATGTGTACGCGCACCTGACGCGTGCGCGTACCTGACGCGTACGCGTGACACACAAAAAATACCATCGACGCGTACGCGTGACATGCGCTACATGTAGAAAACGCAGAAAACGCTGATTATTTAATTAATTCTGAGTTAAAATTTATTTTTATTTTAAAAATAGGAAAAGATATTATTTTAGTTTTAGAAATTAGATTTTAAATTAATTAGGATTAGATATAAAAGAGAAAAGAAACTTCTCTTCTAGGGACCCCAAGATTATTCCATCTCATCCCAAAATTCACAGTTTACCAGAATCCTAGTTTTCACTCTGAACCATGAGTAACTAAACCTCCACTATTAAGGTTAGGAGCTCTATCTAATTGTATGGATTGATTCTATTGTTTTTGTATTTTAATTCATGTACTGATTTATAATTTAAGAATTGTTTTCGTTCTTCATCTTATGAATTTGGGTGGAACGGAAGTATGACCCTCTTTCTAATTGAGTTCTTGTATAACTTGGAAAAGCTCTTTACTTGAACAACAGCTTGAAAACAATTTCTCCTAAATTTTAATTATCTGGACTTAACGGGATACGTGACATATAATCCTCTTATTTTTGGGTAATTAGGATTTTTGTGGCATAATAACTAGAATTAAACTTCACCCCCTAATTGGAATTAATCGACCAAGGAATTGGCAGTTGATGAAAGTTAGAGGAGACTAGAAAGGTCTAAGGAATTAGGGTCTAGTCATATATAGTTGGCCATGAATTAATTCTTGCATGATTAAAATAAATTAATAAAAAAAGTCAATCCGGAAAATAGATAACTCTGAAGCCTTAACTGCCTTCTCCATATTTTATTCCCAACTTATTTACTTGCCTGTCTTCTGATATTTTGAATTTACTGTTTAATGCTTTTGAACTCTCAACACTATTTTCTGCTTGTCTAACTAAGTAAATTAATTAACTATTGTTGCTTAGTCCCTCAATCCTCGTGGGATCAACCTTCACTCACCTGAGGTATTACTTGGTACGACCCGGTGCACTTGCCGGTTAGTTTGTGGGTTATAAATTTTGCACCAAGTTTTTGGCGCCGACTATTAGTTGTTTGATAGCTTAGATTAGGCGTTTTAATTTTAATTTTATTAAAATTTTGCTTTAGTATTTTTGAAAAAAATCAAATAAATAATCTAATACTAATATTTTTCTTAGTTTTTGAAATTAAGTTTGGTGTCTCCTGGTTATTTCTATTTCAATTTTTTCTGTTTATTTTTCTTGTTAATTTCGAATTTTTCTGTCCTAGTTTTGCCTACAAATTTCGAAATTTATTTATTTATTCTATTTAGTATTTTTATTTTAATTTTTTACACAGGTTACCTCACTGGAAATTCTCTGCACTCTGACGTAGAGAGTTTCGTCTTTCCTTGTCTTCTGTCTGTTTATGTGCAGGAATAGAGACAAGGAACCCCTCTTAGATTTTGATCCTGAACCTGAAAGGACTTTCAGGTGACGTTTGCAACAAACAAGACTTTACAAGGCTGCAGAATCCACTATGGATCCTAATAATGTTGCTAATGCCAATGTGGCAAATCTGAATGGGAATGAGCAACAAAGGAGAGTGCTTGGCTCTTACTCTGCTCCTACTACAGATCTTTATGGAAAAAGCATTGTGGTGCCTCCTATAGCTGCGAACAACTTTGTGTTGAAGCCACAATTGGTCACCCTGGTGCAACAAAATTGCTAGTATCATGGTCTTTCCCACGAAGACCCAAATCAATTTATTTCTAATTTTCTGCAGATTTGTGATACTGTGAAGACAAATGGAGTGAATCCTGAGGTGTACAAACTCATGCTCTTCCCATTTGCTCTAAGGGATGGAGCAAAGCTATGGCTAGATTCCCAACCCAAGGAGAGTTTGGATACTTGGGACAAGGTTGTTACTGAGTTTCTTACTAAATTTTTCCCACCAAAGAAGCTGACTAAGCTTAGGATGGAGGTTCAAACCTTCAGGCAGAAGGATAGTGAAACTCTTTATGAAGCTTGGGAGAGGTACAAGCTACTGACTAGGCAATGTCCTTCGGACATGTTCTCCAAATGGACCCAACTAGATATCTTTTATGAAGGTTTAGGTGAAATGTCCAAGATGTGCTTAGATAATTCTGCAGGTGGTTCATTGCACAAGAAGAAGACACCGGAGGAGACTATTGAGCTTATTGAGTTGGTTGCTAGCAACCAATATTTATACTCATCTAACAGGAATCCTATGAACTGAGAGACTTCTCAGAAGAGAGGTATGTTGGAAATGGAAGCTGTTGATGCTATTCTTGCTCAGAATAAGCTTATGTCTTAGCAAATAAATTTACTTACTCAGCAAATGGGTGGCATGCAAGTCTCAGCTATCAACACCCAAAATCTACCTCAAGAGGTCTCTTATGACATGACAGGTAATTTTGTACAAAATGAGAATTATGATTATGCTCAATCTTTTTCTGAACAGGTAAATTACATGGGGAGTGGTCCTAGAAACCCCAATAATGATCCATACTCTAAGACATACAATCTTGGGTGGATGGACCAACCTCAGAGATCTCAGAATTTCAACAATAATTCTCAGGGCGGTTTCCGACAGAACAATAATAATAACCGCCAATTTCAGTCTCATCAACAACAACCACCTCAGCAGACAAACTCTCAATCCCAACAAGATTCTAATTGGGAGATGATGAGGAGTTTTATGCAGGAAACCAGAGCCTCCATTAGAAACTTAGAGGTGCAAATGGGCCAATTGAGTAAGCAAATACCTGAGAGGTCTGCAAATACAATTCAAAACTTGGAGATTCAGATGGGTCAATTAGTCACAAAAGTTAATAAAATTGATAAGAGGACCATTAATAGCCTTCCTGGTAACACAATTCCAAATCCAAGAGGGGAATGCAAGGCTCTTAACTTGATAAGTGGACAAGTGGCAAGTATGGAAGCACAAGTTAATGAGGAGCCAGTTGAAAAAGAAGCTCCAGAGGAGAAGAAGGAAGAAGTAGAGCACGTCCCTCCAAAGCGTGCGGACAACCCATTCCCAGACTCTCTTGACACTTATCCTACATTGCCAAAGGCTCCTGAGTACAAGCCTAAAATGCCATATCCTCAGAGACTTCAAAAGGAGACCAAGGACGAGTAGTTTTCAAAGTTCTTGGAAGTCTTCAGAAAGTTACAAATCAATATTCCTTTTATTGAGATTTTGGAGCAAATGCCTCTCTATGTCATTCATGAAGGAATTGTTGTCAAATAAGAAGCCTTTAAAGGGAGATGAGACAGTGGTCCTGACTAAGGAATGTAGTGCCATAATTCAGAATCACTTGCCAAGGAAGATGCCAGATCCAGGGAGCTTTCAAATTCCATGCACCATTGGGAGCACAACCTTTGAGAAAGCGTTATGTGATCTGGGAGCAAGCATCAATTTAATGCCCTTGTCTGTGATGAAGAAGCTGCAAATCCAAGAGGCACAACCCACAAGGATAGCATTACAGATGGCAGACAAATCTATAAAGCCTGCATACAGATTAGTGGAGAATATCTTGGTCAAAGTGGGTAAGTTCTTCCTCCCAGCAGATTTTGTGATTCTTGACACAAGGGAGGATAAGAATGCCTCTATAATTCTAGGAAGACCATTCTTAGCCACTGGAAGAGCTCTGATTGATGTAGAAGTGGGTGAATTAGTGCTTAGAGTGCATGATGAGCAACTAGTCTTTCATGTCTTCAAAGATATAAATTCAACAGGTGAAGAAGAGAGGTGCATGCAGACTAAGCTTATTGATCCAAACCTTCAACAACCCGCTGATGACGGACAGCAGAATCTACAGCTTAAACCTCCTTTGGTGACAATCAATAAATTTCTCCTGAAATCAAACCTAAGTTTGGTGTTGGGAATGCATCATCCACCAAGGAGGAGGTTTCCAAAAAGAGGAAAATACCCAGGGGATGGAGAAACAAAAAGATCCCCACTGAAGGTTTCTCCCCAGGAATGAAAGTGGTGTTGACTAGCAATCCAGTGTGGACTTATACAGTAAACAGAATCCTCTCTCTGAAGCATATTGAGCTAATTTATGGAGACATAGGAAAGAAGTTCAAAGTAAGGGGTGAAGAGCTGAGCCCCTATGATCCTCCTCCTTAGAGGAGCTGACCGTCAAGCTAGTGACGGTAAAGAAGCGCTTGTCGGGAGGCAACTTGATAATTTCGTATCCTTAGTTATTTTTCGTAGTAGTGCTTTTCTTACTTATTTGTTTTTTATTGAGTTTTTACTATTTTTCCTTCATTTTACGTGTGTTCTGATCATTAAGCTATTTTAGAACAGGAACCGAACTCTTCGAAAAAAAAAGGCCGAAAGTTGCGCTGGAGTTGTGCAAGAACTATGCCTCACGCGCCAACTCACCCGCGCGTATACATCCCAGACGCGTACGCGTCACTCTAGTTCTCGGCAATCCACGCGGGAGCGCACATGGCGCGCACGCATGCCTTGAAAAATCGACGTAAATGGGTGCATGGCCGAAAGTTGTGCTGGTCTCGTGCTGGTACTGTGCTAGCCGTGCAACTCAATCCACGCGTCCGCGTCCCTGACGCATACGCGTCACCCTCACCATGTGGCCACCCACGCGTACGCATGTTGTGCGCATACGCGTCGATCGCGCCGCATCACTTACCCAGCGTGCTACCCTGTTTTCATTCTCTCTCCCTTCCAAATCCTAATTCTCTCTTGTTCTTTTATCCTTTTATTCTTCTTTTATCATAATATTGTTTTTTCCGTGTGTCTTTTTATGTCCCTATCTGTCTTCAGTTCTTCTTTGCTTGAGGACAAGCAAACCTTTAAGTTTGGTGTTGACGCTTCACTTATGGCTTTTCTGTTTATTTTTATGGTACCAAAGGGAGGCGAATCATCTTCACTGAGGAGCATAGCCTGAAGAATAAAATGGCCACTAGGATAACTGAGGTGGTTGAATTCCTTTCATTCTATATTCCTTCTCGCCCTTACTATGTTATGTTCCGATTTTTCTGCTGTTTTGTTTTAGTTATTGCATGATCCTTTGTCATTTCAATAGTTTATTTTGCTATTTTTTTATTCTGTTATTTGCTTTAATGTTGAAAGGTATCTCATGTATTGCACACTGAGTTTGAAATCAAAAAGAAAGAAGAAAAAGGGGATGTAATGCATGAGAAATTGAGTTTATTTTTTTAGAGTAGTCTCAGTTAATCAAATATGGTGGTGTTATTTGTGATTCTGAATGCATGACATAAACCGTGCATGTTTGAATTTGAATCAAGGAATGTTGACGTATAAGGAAAAGGAATCTAGAAAAGTATTATGAATTTTCTGAAATTAGTGACAGTTAATCCTTGAAGCAAAAGAAACAGCAAAAAAAAGAGGATATAAAAGCAAAGTCCAAGGCTCTAAGCATCAATGACTAGGGAGGTCAGACATGATTAAAAGCTTAAAGAGTTGTTTCCCTAGTCATATGCTTGTGGTGTTCTTGTGTCAAGTAATCCTTGAGACAGAACATTTAGAGTCGAGATCAATTGCAATTAGTAGAGTATGCCAAAGGCTTTGAGCACCACTGTCTGGGAGTAGCTGAAAAAAAAATCAAAACTTTAAAAGAGCTCCCCAGTTAAGTGCTTGTGGTGTTCTTGTGTCAATTAACCCTTGAGATAGAACATTTAAAGTCACAGCCAGGCTCAAGGTGCAAAGCACCAGTTAATTGAGAATTAAGGGATATCTGCTGTGTTCAAGGATTTAACTGAGGTATAAAGATCAAGGAACTCATAATATGATCCGGATTCTAATTCCGAATGACATTAACATCCTTCTGATTCAAAGGAGAGTGAGATGCCAAAACTATTCAGGATTGCAGTTGTAAACCCCACTGTAAGAAGAGACATGAGCTTAATTGAACTCTCATTCTCATGCAAATTCACATCCTAAGTCTATATTAGTTTTGGTTGCTTGAGGATGACCAACAATTCAAGTTTGGTGTTGTGATGCATGAGCATCTTTCCTATCTTTTTCTAGTGAATTTGCATTTAATTTGTTGAGTTTAATCAAGAATTAGTTGTCTTTTAGTCACTATGGATGCTACTTTGAGTCTTGATAAACTCTGTTTATTTTAGGTAGCATTCAGCTGGATTTGATGGAGTTTCTGCAGAAGAGGAGATAACCAGCGAGGAGCGACGCGTACGCGCACCTGACGCGTGCGCGTGATTTGGAGATTTGCACAGCAATGCGTGCGCGTACCTGACGCGTACGCATGACACGCGAAGAATACCATCGACGCGTACGCGTGACTGACGCGTACACGTGACATGCGCCACGTGCAGAAAATGCTGATTATTTAATTAATTTTGATTTAAACTTTATTTTTATTTTTAAAATAGGAAAAGTTATTATTTTAGTTTTAGAAATTAGGTTTTAAATTAATTAGGATTAGATATAAAAGAGAAAAGAAACTTCTCTTCTGGGGACCCCAACATTATTCCATCTCATCCCAAAATTCACAGTTTACCAAAATCCTAGTTTTCACTTTGAACCATGAGTAACTAAACCTCCACTGTTAAGGTTAGGAGCTCTGTCTAATTGTATAGATTGATTCTATTATTTTTGTATTTTAATTCATGTACTGATTTATAATTTAACAATTGTTTTTGTTCTTCATCTTATGAATTTGGGTAGAACGGAAATATGACCCTCTTTCTAATTGAGTTCTTGTATAACTTGGAAAAGCTCTTTATTGGAACAACAGCTTGAAAATAATTTCTCCTAAATTTTAATTATTTGGGCTTAACAGGATACGTGACATATAATCCTCTTATTTTTGGGTAATTAGGATTTTTGTGGCATAATAACTAGAATTAAACTTCACCCCCTAATTGGAATTAATTGACCAAGGAATTGGCAGTTGATGAAAGTTAGAGGAGACTAGAAAGGTCTAAGGAATTAGGGTCTAGTCACATATAGTTAGCCATGAATTAAATCTTGCATGATTAAAATAAATTAATAAGAAAAGTCAATCCGGAAAATAGATAATTCTGAAGCCTTAACTGCCTTCTCCATATTTTATTCCTAACTTATTTACTTGCCTGTCTTCTGATATTTTGAATTTACTGTTTAATGCTTTTGAACTCTCATCACTATTTTCTGCTTGTCTAACTAAGTAAATTAATCAACCATTGTTGCCTAGTCCCTCAATCCTCGTGGAATCGATCCTCACTCACCTGAGGTATTACTTTGTACGACCCGGTGCACTTGCCGGTTAGTTTGTGGGTTATAAATTCCGCACCAGATTCCTATCGGGGCGGGGCAGGGTCGGATTTAGGGTGTATCTACCCCTACCCACCCCAATGTATATAAATAAAATATATAATTTAAATATATGCATATATATTGTGAGAAGATTAGGGTTTGTGTTAGTGTGTCATTAACTCTCACTCTTTCAGCCGTCACTCTTCTCTTTCACTTCTTCTTCCTGAATTTAAAGCCTGAATATGATGGCTCCATGCCTCCATCCCTCTACCTCTAACCTCCATCCTCATCTCCTCCTAGCCGCATGCGATTCGCCGGCGTCGATGCATCACCTCGTCCTTGTTGCATCATCGTTCACCTAGCTTCACCATTTTTTCTCGCGCTTGCTAGTTGCACTTCGCCACTGTTCGTCATGCGTCGCTAGCATGAACCCCTCCCTTCTACTTCGTTCACCGGCGTGATCAGAAGCTCTTCAGTGACCAGAAGCTATGCACCTCCCAGACTCCTCTTATACAGTCCGTTACGCGTCTCCGTTGCTTCTCAGTGAGCTTCTTTATTTTAATGTTCAACCTTCAGTTTTAATCTTTTTTTACTAATTTATATATTTTTATTGTTGCTGAAAAATGTATGATTTTTTTGCAGGGTTTTAATTTGTTGATATGCATATTTTTATGTTTTTTACTGTGATGATTTATATATATTTGTTTCAAAAATAATCTAGTGTAAACTTCAACCGTTAAATCATTTTTATTAAAGTTGATATTCAATATTTCTCATTTTAATTATTTATTTGTTGCTGAAAACTGATGACTAAAAAATCTTTGAATTTCTATGACTTTCATAGGTTGTGAAAGTCTATGGAAGATATCTGATTGTGTGTGCCAACTACCCTGAGTACTGGATGCGTTATGTGGAGTTCAAAGAAACTAATGGGAGATTTATTGCATCAGATTTAGTAGGATATATATGTTTTCAAAGAGTTTTATTTCTGTAAATTGCTATTGCGGGTGTGAAAATTTTGTGGGAGATGGAAGTAGAATTGCTATAGCGAATGCTGAATATCTCTGCTGCAATTGATGTTGATCGCAATTTAAAACCATCTTAGAACTTTAAAAATCAAAAAGTGGTGAAGGAGATTTGAATTTTATTATGTTGTTATATTTGTTCATTTCTCATAGATTAGTTTATTTTTTTAATTGTATGTTATTTGACATTCAATAAATTTTATGTTTTTATTTTAATTTATGTATTAATTTTACATTTTTATTTAAATTTATGTATAAACATATAAATTTTAAAGTATTATTTAATTATTATA
>NC_029788.2:117859060-117889421 GCF_000816755.2 Arachis ipaensis
GGGTCGGGTGGGATAAAAACCTGCCCCTACCCTCTCCACTGCCACCCCTAACAACAAGTAAGGACTCGCATGGGAATGGATATGTACACATTTAAGATGATAGTGTGCTTAATAAGGAGGATATGTACACATTTAAGATGAATGGGCTCTTGAAGTTATTCCACAGCATATGGCGATGGGAAGAGGAGGAGGAGCAGAGTGAAACTAGAAGAGTGTGGTCAGAATGCTATGGAATTCCACTGTGTGAATAGTCAGTGGAGACATTTAGTGTGATCGGGTCTCAGTGGGGGAAAGTATTAAGAAAAAATCACAAAATGTTGTAATTCTTTATGAGATGAGTGTTTATTGATACTTGGATTGACCAAATTAAGGAATGGGTTCATATAACTGTAGGTTCTAGTGGTTTGATGTATTGGTTAAAGAGGTTGGATATGAAATATATGGAGCATAATGTTTCTTAGAGATGAGGAATGAGGAAAGAAGTAGTGGCATATTGGAAGAAAAGGTAGCATGCATGACGAATGAACATGGCAGGCATTGTAGTTGTTGTTATAAAAAACTGAATTGAACAAGAATTAAACACTGGAGGAGATAAACCACCAATGGAAGGTCTTTAAAGGGATAATAGTGTGGATGAAGATAATTTAAAAGAAGATCTTGAAGCAGACAATGATGCTGGGAGCGATAGGGGTAACAAAGAATAAGGGAGAGTATAGGAAGACATGGATGAGAATAGAAGGGCTTGAAATTTGGTAGTGGAGTCAGAAGTAGTGCAATATAACAAGGAAGAGGATATAATGGCTATATTACAAGCACAAAATAAAGTAATTGCACAAAAAAATGGCAAGCTATGCAAAATGAGAAGGTAAGGAGGAACAGGACAAAAGACAAAAAAATTGTGTAAAAAAATTTAAATAATTTTTAGTCCTTAAAATGTTAAGGGATTGTGAGGTGTTGGAAAGTTGAGTATGGTGAAAAGTTTTAACCGAAAAAATAGGTTGAATATATTAGGATTGATAGAGATAAAGAAAGGAGTGATAACTAAATTTGACGTAGCTAGTTTTTGTTGGGAGGTGAGGTGGGTTGGGAGTTCGTGGGATCAGAAGGGTCTTTTGGAAAGACGGGGTTATACATTAAAGGTTTGCTGACAAAAAACAGTTTTAGGTGTGCATATTACCTAGTATATGGTGCTTATGTGAGGGATATGAAGCTTATTATGTTAAAAGAGCTAAACTATATCTCTAAGTTATGTCAAGTTCCTTTCTTTTATATGGAAGATTTTAATTAGATTGTACAAGTAAAGAAAAGGATGGCAGCAACCAATTTACCAATCACGGCTAAAGATTTTAAGCAATGGGTATAGGATATACGGCTAGTAGACTTGCCATTGAATGATTACAAATATACGTGGTTCAGGGGCCATTTATGTTGCCAAATTGATAGAGTGATGGTTAGCCTAAAATAGTTAAAACTTAGAAGTGTCTCCAGAGATGCATTTGAAAGGAGGGCCAAGGAAACTGTTTGATCACTGTCTGTTGGTAGTGGAGCATATAAGATTACATAGGGGTCCAAGACCTTTTCAGAATCTTGGATTCATGGTTTACTCATGAGGCCTTTGATGAGCGGATAATTTATACGCTTTTTGGCATTATTTTTAGTATGTTTTTAGTATATTTTAATTAGTTTTTATTATATTTTTATTAGTTTTTGTTTAAAATTCACTTTTTTGGACTTTACTATGAGTTTGTGTATTTTTCTGTGATTTCAGGTATTTTCTGGCTGAAATTGAGAGACCTGAGCAAAAATCTGATTCAGAGGCTGAAAAAGGACTGTAGATGCTGTTGGATTCTAACATCCCTGCACTCAAAGTGAATTTTCTGGAGCTACAGAAGCCCAATTGGTGCGCTCTCAATTGCGTTGGAAAGTAGACATCCTGGGCTTTCCAGCAATATATAATAATCTATACTTTTCCCGAGATTTGATGGCCCAAACAGGCGTTCCAAGTCAGCTCAAGAAATTCTGACTGGAGTTAAACGTCGGAACTGGCATAAAAACTGGAGTTAAACACCCAAACTGGCACAAAAGCTGGCGTTTAACTCCAAGAAAAGTCTCTACACATGAAAACTTCAATGCTCAGTCCAAGCACACACCAAGTGGGCCCCAGAAGTGGATTTTTACACTAAACACCCTAGCTTACTCAATTTTCTGTAACCCTAGGTCACCAGTTTACTATAAAAACTACTTTTAGTGATTCATCTTGTACCTCATGACACTTTACACGTTTCATATTGTATCTTCTATGGCATGAGTCTCTAAATCCCATTGTTGGAGGTGAGGAGCTCTGCTGTTCTTCATGAATTAATGCAATTACTATTGTTTTCCATTCTATCCTGCTTGCTTCTATTCTAAGATATTCATTCGCACTTCAACCTGATGAATATGATGATCCGTGATACTCATCATCATTCTCACATATGAACGCGTGCCTGACAACCACCTCCGTTCTATCTTAGATTGAATGCATATATCTTAGCCTCATGATTCAGATCAGAGTCTTCGTGGTATAAGCTAGAATTATTGGCGGCCATTCTTGAGATCCGGAACGTCTAAACCTTGTTTGTGGTATTCTGAGTAGGATCTGGGAAGGGATGGCTGTGACGAGCTTCAAACTCGCGATTGTTGGGCGTGTGACAGACGCAAAAGGATCAATGGATCCTATTCCAGCATGATCGAGAACCGACAGATGATTAGCCGTGCGGTGACAGCGCATTTGGAACGTTTTCATTGAGAGGACGGGAAGTAGCCATTGACAACGGTGATGCCCAACATAAAGCTTGCCATGGAACTGACGGTTATTCTTGTTGCTTAGATTAGGAATATTTTATTTTTGTTGGTTTAGAGTCTTTTATTTGAGTTTAGTTTTATATTTTAAATTTGGTGTCAATTGCATGCTTTTACTCTCTGTTAATTTTTCGAATTTGCTTGATTCTTAGTCTTTCTTGATCTTTAAAAATTCTAAGTTTGGTGTCTTCTTTGTGTTTTCCTTTAATTTTTCGAAAATATTGTGCTTGATTTTCTAAAAATTTTAAGTTTGGTGTCCCTTGTGCTTTTATTTACTAAAAAAAAATTTTTTTTCAAAAATTTGTTCTTAGTGTTCATCTTGATCTTCAAAGTGTTCTTGGTGTTCATCTTGACATTCAAAGTTTTCTTGTTTGTTCTCTGTGTTTTGATCTAAAATTTCTAAGTTTAGTGTCATTTTGTTGTTTTTCTCTTTCCGCATTAAAATTCAAAAATAAAAAATATCATTTCCTTATTTTACTCATAAATTTCGAAATTTTGCATTAATTTAGTCAAAGATTTTCAAAATTATATCTTTTTTTTTTTAGTCAAGTCAATATTCTAATTTCAAAAATTGATCTTTTCAAATCTTTTTCAAAAATCAAATCTTTTTAATTTCTCCAATCATATCTTTTCAATCATATTTTTATTTTAATTTCCAATCATATCTTCTCAATCAAATCTTTTTCAAAATAATTTTCAATCATATCTTTTTTTAATAAATTGCAATCATATCTTCTCAATCATATCTTTTTCAAAATAATTTTCAATCATATCTTTTTTATTGCTAATTTCCAAAATCTTTTTAATTAATTAATTAATTTAGTCTTCAATTTGCTTTTATTTTATTTTCTTTTTTTTTGAAATTTTATTTTATTTTATTTTCTATTTATTTTATTTTATTCTATTTTAATTTCGGTAACTTTTAATTAAAAAAAATAAATATAATTCATTTCAATTTCCTTTTCTCCATCATTGACATAAGCGGAAGTGAACAGTCCAGAAGGACTCTGGGGTCATATGCTAACCCCATTACAGCTGCATATGGGAGTAGCATCTGTATACCTCCCATCAAAGCAAGCAGCTTTGAGCTAAATCCTCAGCTCATTATCATGGTGCAGCAAAATTGCCAGTATTCCGGTCTTCCACAGGAAGAACCTACTGAATTTCTGGCACAGTTCTTACAAATTGCTGACACAGTACGTGATAAAGAAGTGGATCAGGATGTCTATAGATTATTACTGTTTCCATTTGCTATAAAAGATCAAGCTAAGAGGTGGTTAAATAACCAACCCACAGCAAGCATAAAAACATGGAGACAATTAACAGACAAATTCTTGAATCAATTTTACCCTCCAAAAAGGATGACACAGCTAAGGCTGGATATCCAAGGCTTTAAACAAGAGGATCATGAATCCCTTTATAATGCCTAGGAGAGGTACAGAGGGATGCTAAGAAAATGCCCCTCTGAAATATTTTCAGAGTGGGTACAGTTAGACATCTTCTACTATGGGCTTACAGAAAAAGCTCAGATGTCCCTAGACCACTCAGCTGGTGGATCTATACACATGAGAAAAACAATTGAAGAAGCTCAAGAGCTCATAGATACAGTTGCTAGAAATCAACATCTGTACTTAAACAGTGAGTCATCCATAAAAGAAGAGGCTATGGCAGTAACTACTGATCCCAATCCTCAAGAACAGATTGTTGAACTTAATCAGCAATTACTCCTTATGACAAAACAATTAGCAGAATTCAAAGAGATGCTCCAAGACACTAAAAATGCTAACAAGAATATAGAAGCACAATTGAATCAGACAAGACAGCAGCTATCTAAACAGATAACAGAAGAATGCCAAGCTGTCCAACTAAGGAGCGGGAAGACATTGAATAACTCAGCTCAAAATAGCAAAAAGTCAAGAAAGGAACAAATGACAGAGGATGACCAAACCACTGCCCAAAATCCCTCTGAGGACATCAAGAGCCCAGAGAGGAATAACTCTGGCGTTCAAACGCCAGAAAAGGGGGAAAAGTTGGCGTTAAACGCCCATTCCTTGCCCAGTTCCGGCGTTCAAACTCCAGAAAAGAGTGGGAAGCTGGTGTTAAACGCCCATCCAGCACCCAATCCTGGCGTTCAAACGCCAATGACGGATCAGACACCTGCAAGTGCTGATAGTAACCCCTCTAAGAAGGCTTCTCCAACCACTTCTGTAGGGAATAAACCTGCAGTAATTAAGGTTGAAGAATATAAAGCCAAGATGCCTTATCCTCAGAAGCTCCGCCAAGCGGAACAGGATAAATAATTTGCCCGCTTTGCAGACTATCTCAGGACTCTTGAAATAAAGATCCCGTTTGCAAAGGCACTTGAGCAAATACCCTCTTATGCTAAGTTCATGAAAGAGATCTTAAGTCATAAGAAGGATTGGAGAGAAACTGAAAAAGTGTTTCTCACTGAAGAATGCAGTGCAGTCATTCTAAAAAGCTTACCAGAAAAGCTTCAAGACCCAGGAAGCTTTATGATACCATGCACATTAGAGGGTGCCTGTACCAAGGCAGCCCTATGTGACCTTGGAGCAAGTATCAATCTAATACCTGCATCCACTATCAGAAAGCTTGGGTTGACTGAAGAAGTCAAACCAACCCGGATATGTCTTCAACTTGCTGATGGCTCCATTAAATATCCATCAGGCATCATTGAGGACATGATTGTCAAGGTTGGGCCATTTGCCTTTCCCATTAACTTTGTAGTGCTGGAAATGGAGGAGCACAAGAGTGCAACTGTCATTCTAGGAAGACCTTTCCTAGCAACTGGACAAACTCTTATTGATGTACAAAAAGGGAAAGTGACCCTGAGAGTCAATGAGGATGAGTTCAAGTTAAATGCTGTCAAAGCTATGCAGCATCCAGACACATCAAATGACTGCATGAGCACTGATATTATTGACTCTTTGGTGGAAGAGATCAATATGACTGAGAGTCTTGAATCAGAGCTAGAAGACATCTTTAAAGATGTTCAGCCTGATTTGGAGGAACCAGAGAAAATAAAAGAACCTCTAAAAATTCCTCAGGAAGAGGAGAAACCTCCTAAACCAGAGCTCAAACCACTACCACCATTCCTGAAATATGCATTTTTGGGAGAGGGTGACACTTTTCCAGTAATCATAAGCTCTACTTTAAATCCACAGGAAGAGAAAGCACTAATTCAAGTGCTAAGGACACACAAGACAGCTCTTGGGTGGTCCATAAGTGACCTTAAGGGCATTAGCCCAGCAAGATGCATGCACAAAATCCTATTGGAGGATAATGCCAAGCCAGTGGTTCAACCACAGAGGCGGCTAAATCCAGCCATGAAGGAAGTGGTGCAGAAAGAGGTCACTAAGTTACTAGAGGCTGGGATTATTTATCCTATTTCTGATAGCCCCTGGGTGAGTCCTGTCCAAGTTGTCCCCAAGAAGGGAGGCATGACAGTGGTTCATAATGAAAAAAATGAACTGGTTCCCACAAGAACAGTTACAGGGTGGCGTATGTGCATTGACTACAGAAGGCTCAATACAGCCACCAGAAATGATCATTTTCCTTTACCATTCATAGACCAGATGCTAGAGAGACTAGCAGGCCATGAATATTACTGATTTTTGGATGGCTATTCAGGCTACAACCAAATTGCAGTGGATCCTTAAGACCAAGAGAAAACAGCATTCACATGTCCATCTGGAGTATTTGCTTACAGAAGAATGCCTTTTGGTCTGTGCAATGCACCTGCAACCTTTCAGAGGTGCATGCTCTCTATCTTCTCTGATATGGTAGAGAAGTTCCTGGAAGTCTTCATGGATGACTTCTCAGTATTTGGAGACTCATTCAGCTCCTGTCTTGATCATCTAGCACTTGTCCTGAAAATGTGCCAAGAGACTAACCTGGTCTTAAACTGGAAAAAATGTCACTTTATGGTGACTGAAGGAATTGTCCTTGGGCATAAAATTTCAAGCAAGGGGATAGAGGTGGATCAAGTCAAGGTAGAGGTAATTGAGAAATTACCACCACCTGCCAATGTTATGGCAATCAAAAGTTTTCTGGGGCATACAGGATTCTATAGGAGGTTCATAAAGAATTTTTCAAAAATTGCAAAACCTTTAAGCAACCTGCTAGCTGCTGACATGCCATTTGTGTTTGACACAGAGTGTCTGCAGGCGTTTGAGACCCTGAAAGCCAAGATGGTCACAGCACCAGTCATCTCTGCACCTGACTGGACATTACCATTCGAATTTATGTGTGATGCCAATGACCATGCCATTGGTGCAGTGTTGGGACAAAGGCATAACAAGCTTCTGCACGTCATTTACTATGCCAGTCGTGTTCTAAATGATGCACAGAAGAATTACACAACTACAGAAAAGGAGTTACTTGCAGTGGTTTATGCCATTGACAAGTTTAGATCCTATTTAGTAGGTTCAAAAGTGATTGTGTATACTGACCATGCTGCTCTTAAATATCTACTCACAAAACAGGATTCAAAACCCAGGCTCATAAGATGGGTTTTGCTTCTGCAAGAGTTTGATATAGAAATAAGAGACAGAAAAGGGACAGAGAACCAGGTAGCTGATCACCTGTCCCGGATAGAACCAGTAGCAGGGGCATCCCTCCCTCCTACTGAGATCTCTGAGACCTTTCCGGATGAGCAACTTTTTGCCATTCAGGAAGCACCATGGTTTGCAGACACTGCAAATTATAAAGCTGTGAGGTTCATACCCCAGGAGTACAGCAGGTTGCAAAAGAAAAAACTAATTTCTGATGCAAAGTACTACTTATGGGATGAACCATATCTCTTTAAGAGATGTGCAGACCAGAAACATATTGTCAGAAGATTTGGTGTTCCCAGAGTACTAATCAGTGATGGGGCACCCATTTCTGCAATAAACAGCTTTACTCTGCTATGGTTCGATATGAAATTAGCCACAAGGTAGCAACTCTGTATTATCCACAGACAAATCGGCAGGCTAAAATCTCTAACAGAGAATTAAAAAGAATCCTGGAACGGACTGTAATTGCCCGTAGAAAGGATTGGGCAAAGAGCTTGGATTATGCTCTGTGGGCATACAGAACAGCATTCAAGACCCCTATAGGAACCTCTCCATACCAGCTTGTCTATGGCAAGGCCTGTCATCTGCCCGTGGAACTGGAACATAAAGCCTACTGGGGAACCAAATTCCTAAATATGGATGCTAAGTTAGCTGGTGAGAAAAGATTACTCCAGCTAAATGAGCTAGAGGAGTTCAGACTCAATGCTTTTGAAAATGCAAAAATTTATAAGGAAAAAGCAAAAAAGTGGCATGACAAGAAATTGTTATCCAGAGTCTTTGAGCCAGGACAAAAAGTTCTGCTGTTCAACTCTAGGCTCAGATTATTCCCTGGGAAATTAAAATCCCGGTGGAGGGGACCATATGTGATTACAGGAGTGTCACCATATGGATATGTTGAGCTTCAAGATATTGATTCTGACAAAAAGTTTATTGTTAATGGACAGAGAATCAAACATTATCTTGAAAGCAAATTTGAGCAAGAATGTTCAAAACTGAGGCTTGAATGAAGCTCAGTAAAGGTCCAGCTAAAGACAATAAAGAAGCGCTTGCTGGGAGGCAACCCAGCCATTAGCAAGTTATTTGTCTTAATTAATACTTGTAGAAGTTTGATATACATTTTTCTTCAAAGGTTAATCATCAAAATTGAAGGAATTCACAGAGTTACAGAAGGATTAAGTGCAAAAAGCAGAGAAAAAGAGCTTGCTGGCAAAAAAACACCAGTAAAGGTACCATTTTGGGCGTTAAACGCCAGAATTGCAGTATCCTGGGCGTTCAGAAAAATGCCCAGTGATAAAGGGGTTTCTGGCATTTAACGCCAGCCAGGGTACCTGGCTGGGCGTTAAACGCCCATAATGGCCAACAATTGGGCGTTAAACGCCAGAATGGATACATTCTGGGCGTTTAACGCCAGAAAGGCAGGGGGAGGAGATTTTGTTTTCAACTTCAAATTTTTTTTCAAATTTTCATGTTTTGATTCATACTTTTCTGCATAAACATGTTTCAAACTTTCGTCATTCACCCTCAATTTTCAAAAATTCAAACATTTTCTAAATCTCTTTTCAATTTTCTTTCAAATCCTTCCCAAATCTTCTTCAAAAACTCAATTATCTTTTTAATTTCTTTCCAAATCTTTTTCAACTCATCATATCATCTCTTAATTCTTAAATGCATAACCAAATTTTCAGATTTAACATCTTTATATCTTTTTCAATTACAAATCTCATCTTTTTCATATCATGATTTTATTTTCTTCCATCAATCATATCTCTATGTCATATCTCTTTCAAATTTTTTGAAATCCCTCCCCTCCTCCTATAAATATACATTTGGCCATCCCCTCCTCTCCACCATTCGAATCTGCCTCTTCTCCTCTCTCTCCCCTTTCCTTTCTTTTGCTTGAGGGCAAGCAAACCTCTAAGTTTGGTGTGTTTTTCCGTGATCACTGAGCTAAGACTCATCAAGATCATGGCACCTAAGGAAAAACAAACCAAATCAAGAGGCAAGAAAGATAATACTCCAAAGAGTCTTTGGAATCAAGAGAGGTTCTTAACCAAAGAACATGCAGACCATTACCACAAAATAATGGGTCTGAGATCAGTGATCCCGGAAGTTAAATTCAATCTGAAAGAAGATGAATATCCGGTGATCCAAGAGCAAATTCGAAATAGAGGATGGGAAATTTTAGCTAATCCTGAAACAAAGGTTGGAAGAAACATGGTTCAGAAATTCTACTCAAATCTGTGGCTAACAGATAAGCAGAGAATAACTGGAACCGCCTTTCATACCTACCGAACCATGGTTAGAGGGAGGCTTATTTACTTCCATATGGACAAAATAAGAGAGGTCTTCAAATTGCCTCAACTACAAGATGATTCAGAATCCTTTAATAGGAGAATGGTGAAAGTAGATAAGGGTTGGATCATGTTCTAGAGGACATATGCCTCTCTGGAACTAAATGGATAACCAATTCAAAAGGTGTCCCAAACCAACTCAAGCGGGGAGATCTCAAACCAGATGCAAGAGGCTGGTTGGACTTCATTGGGCGTTCTATATTGCCCACTAGCAACCGCTCTGAGGTCACTGTCAAAAGAGCAGTGATGATTCATTGTATTATGCTTAGAAAAGAAGTGGAGATTCATCATCTGATTTCTTGTGAGATTTACACAATTACAAACAAGAACTCCACTGAAGCCAAACTGACCTACCTAAGCTTAATTTCTCTGCTATGTAAAGATGCTGGGGTAAGGATGGGAATAGATGAATTCATCCCAATCGAACACCCAATCACCAAGAAGTCAATGGAAGGACAAGTTCAAGACAACTCCATAAAAAGGAGGGCGCAGGAGTTCCTCCCAGAAATTTCTGAAATTGACTACTGGACCCGCCTAGAAGCATTTGTTACCAAGCTGCAAGAAGCTATGGAACAACTTAAGGAAGAACAGTAGAATCAAAACTGCATGCTCTGCAAACTGCTGAAGGAACAGTAGAAGCAGGGGCGTGAGCTAAAGGAGCTGAAGCGCCAGAAGCTCTCCCTTGAAGGACCAAGCACCCCACAGATTGAGGGAGCATCCACTTCTCAAAATCAAGGTTGTTGAGTCCTAACTCTATGATAACCTTTATTATTAAGAGTCTATTTTAAGAGTCATTTATTTTTCTATTTTTTTTTTGTCTTCTAATATTATTGGTTTGGTCTTATATTTATTTTTGAGTCTTATTTTTATTCCATAATCAATAAAAATTTAAAGTCTATGCCTTAAAGCTCTGAGAATGAATCCATCACCTTTCTTAAATAAAAAATGTTTTTAATTGAAAAATAAAAAGAAGTATATGAATTTTGAATTTTAAAACAGTTTAATTATTTTGATGTGGTGGCAATACTTTATGTTTTTCTGAATGAATGCTTGAACAGTGCATATTTTTTAATTTGATTGTTTATGAATGTTAAAATTGTTGGCTCTTGAAAGAATGATGGAAAAAGGAGAAATGTTATCTAATAATCTAAAAAATCATAAAATTAATTCTTGAAGCAAGAAAAAGCAGTGAATAGAAAGCTTGCAGAAGAAAAAAAAAAAGAGAGGCGAAAAAAAAGAGAGAAAAGAAAAAGAAAGAAAAAGAAAAAGCAAGCAGAAAAAGCCAATAGCCCTTTAAACCAAAAGGCAAGGGTAAAATAAAAAATGGATCCAAGGCTTTGAGCATCAGTGGATAGGAGGGCCTACAGGAATAAAATCCTGGTCTAAGCGGCTGAACCAAGCTGTCCCTAACCATGTGCTTGTGGCGTGAAGGTGTCAAGTGAAAACTTGAGACTGAGCGGTTAAAGTCGAGGTCCAAAAGGAAAAAGAGTGTGCTTAAGAGCCCTGGACACTTCTAATTGGGGACTCTAGCAAAGCTGAGTCACAATCTGAAAAGGTTCACCCAATTATGTGTCTGTGGCATTTATGTATCCGGTGGTAATACTGGAAAACAAAATGCTTAGGGTCACGGCCAAGACTCATAATGTAGCTGTGTTCAAGAATCAACATACTTAACTAGGAGAATCAATAACACTATCTGGATTCTGAGTTCCTATAGAAGCCAATCATTCTGAACTTCAAAGGATAAAGTGAGATGCCAAAACTATTCAGAGGCAAAAAGCTAAAAGCCCCGCTCATCTAATTAATACTGATCTTCATAGATATTTTTGGAATTCATTGTATATTCTCTTCTTTTTATCCTATTTGATTTTTAGTTTCTTGGGGACAAGAAACAATTTAAGTTTGGTGTTGTGATGAGCGGATAATTTATACACTTTTTGGCATTATTTTTAGTATGTTTTTAGTATATTTTAATTAGTTTTTATTATATTTTTATTAGTTTTTGTTTAAAATTCACTTTTCTGGACTTTACTATGAGTTTGTGTGTTTTTCTGTGATTTCAGATATTTTCTGGCTGAAATTGAGGGACCTGAGCAAAAATCTGATTCAGAGGCTGAAAAAGGACTGCAGATGCTGTTGGATTCTGACATCCCTGCACTCAAAGTAGATTTTCTGGAGCTACAGAAGCCCAATTGGCATGCTCTCAATTGCGTTGGTAAGTAGACATCCTGGGCTTTCCAGCAATATATAATAGTCCATACTTTGCCCGAGATTTGATGGCACAAACAGGCGTTTTAAGTTAGCTCAAGAAATTCTGCCGTTTAACGCCGGAACTAGCATAAAAACTGGAGTTAAACGCCCAAACTGGCACAAAAGCTGGCGTTTAACTCCAAGAAAAGTCTATACACATGAAAACTTCAATGCTCAGCTCAAGCACACACCAAGTGGGCCCCAGAAGTGGATTTTTACACTAAACACCCTAGCTTACTCAATTTTCTGTAACCCTAGGTCACCAGTTTACTATAAAAACTACTTTTAGTGATTCATCTTGTACCTCATGACACTTTACAAGTTTCATATTGTATCTTCTACGGCATGAGTCTCTAAACCCCATTGTTGGGGGTGAGGAGCTTTGCTGTTCTTCATGAATTAATGCAATTACTACTATTTTCCATTCTATCCCGCTTGCTTCTATTCTAAGATATTCATTCGCACTTCAACCTGATGAATGTGATGATCCGTGACACTCATCATCATTCTCACATATGAACGCGTGCCTGACAACCACCTCCGTTCTACCTTAGATTGAATGCATATCTCTTAGCCTCATGATTCAGATCAGAGTCTTCGTGGTATAAGCTAGAATTATTGGCGGCCATTCTTGAGATCCGGAACGTCTAAACCTTGTCTGTGGTATTCTGAGTAGGATCTGGGAAGGGATGGCTGTGACGAGCTTCAAACTCGTGATTGTTGGGCATGTGACAGACGCAAAAGGATCAATGGATCCTATTCCAGCATGATCGAGAACCGAAAGATGATTAGCCGTGCGGTGACAGCGCATTTGGAACATTTTCACTGAGAGGATAGGAAGTAGCCATTGACTGTAACAGCCCAGACCACCCGCTAGCACGATATTGTCCGCTTTGGCACACAAGGCCTCACGGTTTTGCCCTTGACGATAGGGATGATAGCCTAAGCCCCCCACACTCACTCGTCAAAACGCGTCATGCTAGGGAGAGGTATCCACACCCTTATAAGGCATGCTTCGTTCCCCTCCCCAGCCGATGTGGGCCTTACAATCCACCCCCCTAAGGGAGTACAGCGCCCTCGCTGGCACATCGATCCGGGTTCCGGCTCTGATACCATCTGTAACAGCCCAGACCACCCGCTAGCACGATATTGTCCGCTTTGGCACACAAGGCCTCACGGTTTTGCCCTTGACGATAGGGATGATAGCCTAAGCCCCCCACACTCACTCGTCAAAACGCGTCATGCTAGGGAGAGGTATCCACACCCTTATAAGGCATGCTTCGTTCCCCTCCCCAACCGATGTGGGCCTTACATTGACAACGGTGATGCCCAACATAAAGCTTGCCATGGAAGGAGCCTTGCGTGCATGAAGAAGAAGATAGTAGGAAAGCAGAGATTTAGAAAATAAAGCATCTCCAAAGCCTCAACCTGTTCTTCATTACTGCATAACAAGTATTTATTTCATGTTCTTTTATTTTTTACAATTAAATATGAGAATTATTGATATCCTGATTAAGAGTTACAAGATAACCATAGCTTGCTTCAAGCCAACAATCTCCATGGGATCAACCCTTACTCACGTAAGGTATTACTTGGACAACCCAGTGCACTTGCTGGTTAGTTGTGCGGAGTTGCAAAAGTGTGATTGTAATTTCGTGCACCAACCTTCCTGAAGATGGTGAAGGAGGAACAAAGAGAATTAAGGGATATGCCTTTCACTTATAAGTTAAAGGCATTGATGGTTCCATTAAGAGAATGTTATAAGGATAATTCTGAAGACATGAATAACAAGATAAAGAAGTTTGAGGATGAGATAAAGAAGATTAATGACATGATTAGTAATGGGGAATATGATGCAACAGTAGAGGTGAGGTAGAAGGCGTTAGTCGGGTGTTATGGGACATGGTATATTAGAGAGGAAATTCATTGAAAGAAATCTCTCGGTCTAGGCACGCACTAAAGATATGGAGAGGAACACAAGGCACTTCCACAATATTGTATTAGTAAGTCAGAGGAGTAATTGGATTGATGCTTTTATTATTAATGGAAGGATGGTGAGGAATCAGGCAAGAATCAAGATTGCCATAATCGATTTTTACAAAAACCTATATCACCAAGAGGCTTCACCTTTAGTTGGATTCCATGATGGTCTAGCAAGCCAGATTGATGTAGAAAATGCCATTGCACTGGAGATTTTACCATTTGGTGAAGAAGTAAGAAAGGCTTGTAATGGAACTGTGAGTCTTCAAAAGCATCAAGAAGGGATAGGTACAATATGAATTTTATAACAAAGTGTTGGGAAGACATTAGAGGAGAATTTACCACAACTGTATTAGGTTTTTTTGAAACATCCAAGTTACCTAAAGATTCTAATATTACCTGGGTAGATTCGGCTCTAAAGTTTATTGGGACGAAAGAAATCAAGGACTTACGACCAATTAGCATGGTCGGATATGTGTACAAAGTGATATCTAAAATTCTATCAAGGAGAATCATAGGGCAATGCCAATATTAGTAGGAAAGACACAAGGTACTTTTATGAAGGGTAGAAAAATACATGATGGGAAACTATTTGAGGAAGAGTGCATCAACAATAATAAAGCTGAATTTTCAAAAAGTCTTTGATAGAGTAAAGTGTAGCTTTGTAGATATCGTACTGTTAAAGATGGGGTTTGGACGAAAATGATGAGAGTGGATTAAGGAGTGTGTTTATTCATTCAGCATCAACGTTGGTGTTGATAAATGATTCCCTAATAAAACCATTTAAGATGCGAAGGGGATTGAGACTGGGAGATCTTCTAACGTTGTTTCTGTTTCTGTTTCTGTTTCTCTTTTTATTTATTTTTGTTGCAAACTAAATATTGTTTTCTAATTTTAAGAAGTCATTAGTTGATTTTACCTATTAATTGCTTTATTATTAAATAGAAAAATAAGTTTGAAGATTAAATAATTAATATAGAGATAAAAAAAACTAGAAACACTATAAGAAATGCACTGAGTACCGTCGGATTTAGCGTCGCACATTAGCATCAACTTTACCGTTGGATTTAGCGATGGATTTGATGTGGTATTCATGATACCAAATAATTACCGGTGGATAGCCGCTTCTGATGGTAAAGCTGCCGGTAACTTTTGTGAAAATCCACAACAAATAGGCACCAAATTTAGCGGCAAAATTACCGGCAGAAGAATCCAACAGTAGACACGTTTAATGGAATATTGTGTTTTGGTGATCCGCACTGCATTACCGTAAAAAATATTCGCCGGTAAATTCGACGATAACCATGCCCTAAATTCGACTAACCTTCTCATCTCTCCTCTTCGTCAACCTCCTCTGCCACCGTGTTGCAAATGTCATCGCCACTATAACAAACGCTGCCTCCGCTACTGCAAACTCCCTGCCACCGCTGCTACAACGCCCCTGCCGCTTCTGCTTCTAATGCCACTGCACCTCCACCTTATTCTCCATTTTATTTTATTCTGCATTCAAGGTTTTTTGTTTGAACTCTGTTTATTTCAAATCCTGTTACTTCAAGTTAATTAATTATTTAGTAGAGTTTAGTTAGTTTAATTTTCTATTTTAGTGGATTTAGATGCTTAGGATATGATAGAATAAGTTAGATTAGGCTTTGAGATTACTAGAAAATATTGAATTATTGAGCTGTTTGTTAATTCTTGCTGCTAAAATTGTTTGAAAAATACTTCACTGTATTAATAATGATTGAGCTATTTGTATGTTACTTTAATAATGATCAAAAAAATTAATAAGTTGAGAAGGGTTGACGGATATTTGGTTTGGATGGAACCCTTGAGGGGTGGAGAAATCCGAATTTTAGGGGAGACTCTGTCCAAATTTTTAAAGATTTTTAGTGAAATTGAAAAAATTAAAATTATGTTTTCGAAAGTCTTAGAATTATGTTTAAGGTTGATATATATTTGTGTTAATTGTAATATGAATACGTTTCGCCTTAAAATTCTTATTTTAAGTTTTTTGGATTATTTGTTGAATTATTTTGTTATCCATACCTTTTCTCATATTTGTTATAATTAATTTTGAGTTGCTGTATTTTTATGCAATTGTTGATTTCAATTATTATTTTTATTTTAGTTTATGTTTTTTATTTTTTTAAGTTAGTATTATGATAAATATTTATGGCATTTACAAGAGAACTAATATAAACTAATGTATATGTGCTAGCTTTTGATACATACAGTTATATTATATATGTATATATTCATTTTGGTTCTAATGAAAAAAAATTTCTCCTTTGCAATTAATATTTTATTGCTCTATAGGCACTTGTTAGTTTGTTAAACTAACCAAAACACTTATTCATTCTAATTTAATTATTTTGAAACTAAAACACTATATAATTTTTTTTGGTTAATTTACTAAATTAAAACACTTTTAAAATTATTTGTTATTTCTTTAGTTTCTTTTTATGTTATTATTTATTGATGTTTGTTATATTATTAATATATTCGTTGTACAGACATGATGATAGGTAGCAGAGGTAGGTCGAGTGGGTCACGTGGTCGTGGTAGAGAACGGGCTTCTACCGAATCCCCAGGGTTGCATAGTCATCGCCTTCTATCCCAGATATCCCGTCGACTCCTGTGACATCACAGGTGGGTCTAGCAGACAAGCAATTCATCATGGTCCCAAATCTGAACTGGGTGCCTCCATCTGCTATGTCCACCCCCCCCCCACAGATACAGCGCGACATCGACAGAGCCCGCAGTGGGGATTCCTCCAGTTCCCCCAGTAGGATGCCCTTCTACCACTGTCCGTCATTCGGCTGAGGATTTGACCCGATGGCATGCAATCGTGAGTTCAATTTTTTAATCTTAAGTTTACGTATTTCTATGTATTTGTTAATGCGAGGTTTTTTCTTTGACAAGTTTGCACCAAACCCCCATTGCTTGCACACAGGAGATCATCGAGGTCATTAATTCCAACCCATGGCCGACGTACACGTAGATCCCAGCTGAGACCAGAAAGCGATGGTTTCAGAAGTGGGTGGTAAGAACCCAATTTTGTTTGAATTAATTAACTGTATTTGAACTGTATTTTATTCCGACTAACTAATCTTGGAGAATCACTTTGTGCAATTCATATGGGATGTCGGAAGATCTACGACCATCGGGCAGCTAAACGACTTCAGCAGATGATGAGCGATGTTCGTCAGGGGAAATACCACCTAACATCGTGTATCCATCCAAACATCAAGAATTGAAGGAACTGGAGGCCTATTTTAGAGATAACGAGGGGTTCAAGCGTCGCCGTCTGACAAACGTCGCTAACAGGGTTTCACCCAAGTCCTCGAGATATACGAGTGGGTCGGCGACCTTCATAAGACTGGTAAGAATTTTGGCATCATTTAATGTTTTAGTAGTTACTTGAATTAGTTTTTTAATTTGTTCATTTATTTTATAAGCATGTAATTGATTTATAAGCATTCTTGTTTTGAATATGATCTTTGGTGTTTGCCTTGCTTTGTTGATATATATTTATATAGTCCTGTATGAACTAAACTGAACTGAGCTGATATAGAACTACTTCATTGGTTTAATTGGTTGATTTGTGTGGTTGATGATGAGAGAATGTTTAAAACATATAAAAAAAAGGTTCATAGTTGAACTGGTTCTGATACGGCTTGATTGGTTTATAATGTGTAAAAATATTGATTTATTTTAATTTAGAATGGTTAAACTAAGTTGTAAGCATGTAGGATGGTTGGTGTCTCTGGAATTGTATAGGAAAGTGTTTTACCTAAAACATTTAGCATTTGTATTATAGCTTCCCAACTTCCTAAATTGATTTCATTTACCAAAGTTTGCTGTCATTTAACTGAATTTTGTGATAATGATGGGGTGATGATGACAAAGACTAGAATAATAGTTAAGAAAATAAAACACTACTCCATATCTAGGACTAAAGATAAAAGGTATTTGTCACTCCAAGCTTCTTATGGTTCTTTTTCTTACTTCATCTATTTCTTTTAATTTTAATTTCTAGTAGCTTAATCCCCTTTTAAATTATTTATTTTCATATATCATTAATCTATTATGTGCTATATGATGTTGTTAATGTGAGATTATGAGCAATATTATGTATATCTATCTATAAATATGTTAAGGGTTTGAAATATTTATTGAGTTTGATGATGATACTTATTATAACTATATATAGCTAGTAACTTAAAAATTATATGATGTTGATCTTAGTTGTTGAATTTTGGATTATTATAATAATAAACAAGGATGATGATTACTATATCTAGGACTGAGGATGATGATTTTGGATTATCATATATATTTGTCTGTCATTGTTTAATTTGTTCATTTATTTTATTAGTTAATATATTAATTTGTAGTCTAATTCGTTGGATCGTGAGAAGATACTAGTGGAGACCTTTAAGTATACTCATACTTTAAAGGAAAAAAGAGAGATTTGCTGACGAATGGTCTGTGGTCCATTATGTGAGTTTAAATTAATCCTAAGTTTCAACTTTATTTGGTTTAAAGTCAATTATTTAACTATTATCCTAATCACAACTAACATGTGTGACACAGGAGGAGTACAAACAGAGGTTGGAGGTCGCAACCCAAAAATCTAGCCGCCTAGTGGAGACAACGAAGCTGGATCCGAAACCTCAGTGGTAGATCCTAAAAGGGTTTGGCGTGAGACCGCCTTTGAACCCCACAAGAATCGCCGCTTTGGGTTGGGGTCATTCTTCGCCAATGGCCACCGCTCCTATGCATTGGTGGCTTTCTCTGCCTCTGCCTTTGCCACCAACCCTGCTGATTCCCAGGAAGTTGTCGACTTGAGGAAGGAAGTGCAGAAGCTAACATAGGAACTTCACCAGCAAGCGGAGCAGTATGAGCATAGGTATCGAGACCTTCTTGCATGCATTGTCGTTAGCTTGGACCTGACGGAGAAGTTGGAGCAGCTCGATCGGTTGCAATAGCAGATGGAGGAGTACAACCAGAAAATGCACGCTGGAGGCAGCGGTGCTACTGGTTCCAGTAGCAACACTGCTGGCGGGGCACCGACAGCAGCACCTGTAACACCTTAACTTTTAGTACCTCGTGATCGTACCAAAAGTAAGGCGTTACTAACCTAATTCCTTTAATTATCTATTTAATATTGAGCCTTTACGCGTAAATCTATTAATGGTTTTACTAAAACTATAATTTTTCCAACAAGTACAAACAACACATATTCACATACTTAATATTAATAATACGTTGTAGTGTTATATACAAAAGCAATTACAGAACCTACCCCTCTGAATAAAACTCTAACTAACAAGGCGAGGGAAAAATAAATTCTAAAAACCCAACTTGTAAACATATTCCTCTGTGCTCCCGCAGCTTCGCAATAAGCCTTCGCACCTATAGCTGAAAGGGGTGGAGATAGGGGGTAAGATAATTAACTGAGGAGTTCTTAGTAGGGTCGGAGTTTGGAGTTAAGTTTATTCTATATATACTTGGTCAGCAATAACAGTCAATAAGGTACCATCTAATTCAACAATTAAAGAATATAGAATTCAAACACAAGCACACACAATCACAAACAAGTATGCACAAACAAGTATGATGCATGTCTATCTCTAGTGCAGGTAATGAGCTCATCTGTCGGTTTCAACCTGCTCCCAACGTAACTCAGCAACCTTTGTCTAAGTTTGGTTTCCAGTGTCATAACCTCTGTAAGCAACCTCTGTCTTATAGGTGCGACTCTCTTGAGCCGATGTATGCAAACATAATCTCTTTAAGCAACCTCTGCCTTACAGGTGAGGCTCTCTCTAGCCAATGTATGTAGCGATAACCTCTGTAAGCAATCTCTGTCTTACGGGTGTGATCATCTCCTGGATTGGCCGATGTATCTCTGGAAAGCAAATCTCGGTGGACTCATGATGAGTGAATTCTTTGATGGTATAGAATTTCCTCAAATGAAATCTCGTTGCAAGTATAGTTTTACACCAACAAACAATCCTCCCAATCAAAAATTTGGTTGTCACAAATAACAAACCCCAAATAGGAATTAACCGAAGTATTTGAACTCCGAGTCATCTCACAAGGAATTGCAATGAAATGGTCAATTATTGGCTATGAAGAACAAGGGGGTTTGATTTGGTAATTAGCAAAAAAAGTAAATGACAGGAACTAATAAAATAAAGGAAAAGAACTCTTGGCTACACATAGGTAATTGAGATCACCATCCTTGTCTACAAACCATACATTGATAATTATGAGAGGCCAACCTATTAAGTCTACCTCCAAAAGCTTTAAGTACGTAATATCTACTCCTAAGCTTGAAGTACGTCAAATAGGCTTGATCACATCAACCCATAAGTCCCAACCTATCTACTAATTAGATTAGTAGTGGGTTAGTGTCAATGGGTATCAAATTGATCACCTAGGATTCTCAAATCACCAATTCAATGAGACCCAATGACTCAAGGTCACTCAATCCCCTTAGCCTAGGCCAAGAGTAAAGAAAACTACTCAAAAACTAGTGTAAACATTTTATCAAACACCTAGAGTGCAAGAAAAGTAAACATCACAAAATGCAAGAATTAATGAAACCCATAACTAACATAAGCAAGAAATCAACAATAGCAATGAAGATAAACATAAAAGAAACATGGAAACATAAAATTGCATTAGAAGAAATCAAGATCCAACAATGGTTCATCAACATAAAAGAGAGCAAAATAAGAAATGAAAAGTAAAACTAGAAGAGCAAAGATGTAATAACAAGAAATTAAAAGGGAAGACTAAATCAAAACAAGAATTGAAAATTGGATTTAAGAAAATTAAACCTAAACTACTCTAAATTCTAGTGAGAAGGGAGAACTTCTCTCTCTAGAATTCTAACCTAAAACATGATGAAAACTCCACTATGACTACTTGGTTCATTCCCCCTTCAATCCTTGGGTTCAATAGCATCATAAATGAGTTGGATTGGGCCCAAAATGCTTCAGAAATCACTGGCCACGAGTTGTCTTTAGTGAGTCACGCTGATCCAACCACGCGTACGCGTGCACGCGTACGCATCCCTAAACGCCTGGAAACTATGGCAAATTTTATATCATTTTGAAGCCCGGATGTTAGCTTTCCAACGCAACTGGAACCGCTTCATTTGGACCGCTGTAGCTCAAGTTATGATCAATTGAGTAGGAAGAGGTCAGGCTTGACAGCTTGGCGATTCCTTCATTTCTTCATGAGTTCTCCCACTTTGCATGCTTTTTCTTCATTCCTTCAATACAATCTTTGCCTTCTAAACCTGAAATCACTTAACAAACATATCAAGGCATCGAATGGAATTAAAGTGAATTAAATCTATCTATTTTAAGGCCTAAAAAGTATGTTTTTACACTTAAGCACAAATTAAGGGAGAATTACAAAACCATGCTATTTTATTGAATAAATGTGAGAAAAGTTGATAAAATCCCCTAAATTAAGCACAAGATAAACCACAAAATTGGGGTTTATCAAACCTCCCCACACTTAAACCAAGCATGTCCTCATGCTAAGAATATAGAAGGACAAGAAAAAGGGTATGAACATTTATTCAATGCAAAGAAACTATATGAACCTATCTACATGCATGCAACTAAATGCAAGATGCTTCTACCTACTTGGTCAAAAGTAAATCAATCTCCAAGAACACATATGCACATGTAGGACTAAGTAGTATGATGATTCATGAATCTTACCAATTTGAGTATCGAAATAAAGTTCAAATAGACTTGCAAGAAGAAAACTCAACAAAGTCGGGAACAAGGAATTGAGCATCGAACCCTCGCCGGAAGTGTATACGCTCTAGTGTATTGGGTCGATCACTTAATTCTCTTCTAATCATGCTTTCTATGATCTATTTTTCATCTAACAATCAACAATTATTCAATGCATACATACATTCATCATGAGGACTTATTCATAGGTTTTAATGGGGCTAGGGTAAAGGTAGGGATGTATATGGTCAAGTGAGCTTGAAATTTGAATCTTTGATTAACCGAAGATCTCACCAAACATATATAACAACCTATATAATTATAATACAATACCTAGCCACCCATGATTCCCACTTTTTCACATACTCATGCATTCTTTTTAATTCACATCCCATATGCACTGATATTATTGAACCTTACTTTGGGGCATTTTTGTCCCCTTTTTGTCGCTTTTCTTTTTCTTTCTTTGTCTATATATATATTTTTCTCTTTTTTTATACATTTTTTTCTTTTGTTTTCTCATATATTTTTTTCAAACTAAAATATATACAAGGATGTCAATGCATATGGTTTACACTTTTAATGCATGAGTATGTATCTAATTTCTAAAATTTTCAATCAAAAATACAAAATACACTTTTACCTCAACCAATGTTCCAAATTTTCATACCCAATTGATACAAACCCTCACTAGCCTAAGCTAATCAAAGATCCAAATTAAGGGACATTTATTATTTTTCACTTAGGGGTAGTGATGTGCTAAAATTAAGAACAAAAGGGATTAAATAGGCTTAAATTTGGCTAACAATGGTTGATGAAAGGTAGGCTATTTGGGTAAGTGAGCTAAATGAAATGATAGCCTCAATCATATAAATGCATTCATACACAGAATAATGGACATATAGAATCAAACAAATCAAAGATTACAATCATAGAAAGAGAATAATGCACACAAGAATGAAAATAAGTGGTTATATGATGTAACCACGCAATTGGGCTCAAAACTCACATGCTTGTGTTCTTAGCTCAAAAACTATGTTCCAAAATAAATTCTTCAAGCAAGTTCAACAGAAATTTTTTTTTTCAAATTGGTAGAGTTCCCTAAAAATAGTCTCTTGAAAAAGAAATCATCACCCTAACCAAGTAGTCCTAACATAAAAAGAAGTGGTAAAATATGTACAAATTCTAACTAACATGCAACCTATCATGCAATGCAACAACTAACTAACAAAGGAAATCAAGAATTGGTGTTGAAAAAGAAAATTGTTACCCATGGAGATCGGTCGGACGACCTCCCCACACTTGAAGATTGCACCATCCTCGGTGCATGCAAAGAAGAGCAATGTGGATGGGTTGCTACAATTGATGAGCTTCTTCAAAAGGTTGTGCGGATAAACTTGTTTGTTGCCCCATTTGAAGCTTATCCTTTCCCTCTTGGTGGCCAACCTAAAAGGAAAGAAAAATAAAGAGAATTAAGCCTACAACAAAGATAGCAAAGCAAGTAGAACATAGGTGGGGACTAATGCCAAATAATAGTAGGGTTCTCACTACATGTTAGCTACGCATGTAAGTGAGAGAGCAATATAAGCTAAGGCATATTAACTAACACTTGATGCAAGAGTAAAGTCAAAGCATGAAGAGCAGTCAAAAGCATCAAGTTTAACTAGAAAGAGTGGGTCATGAAAGACATGCAAGTTCATATCAATGCACAAAGAATATAAGAGCCATACAAGATTAAGCATTGATTTAAAAGTTTCATCACCCAATAATATCAAACAAGTCAAGAAGCACCAAGATTAACCAAGAAATTCTCAACAATTGAGTAAGAGCATTCAACACCATTATTAAAATAAAAACTTAGAAAGAAAAATAAGAACAAGCTATAAAAACAAAATTAAAATGCAATGAATGCTAGTATGCAAATGCAACATATAGAAGAAAATGAAAATAGGAAAGATAAAAAGTGAAATTTTGAAAAGAAAAGAAGAAAGAAAAGAAATAAGGAGAAAGAAAGAAGAAGAAACGAGAAGGAAAAGAAGAGATGAAGGGAAAAAGGAAACAAGGCGGAACAGGGGAAAATAGGGCGCGGAAGGCGACGCGTAAGCATTGCTCACGCGTGCGCGTGGATGGCAGGATGGACAAGCGACGCGTAAGTGTCCTGTACGCTTGAGCGTGGATGGTGAGAGTGTAAATCGACGCGTACGCGTGATGTACGCATATGCATGTGTGCAGCTATGCATTTTGCGCAGTGTACGCGTGGTGCTCACGCAACTCTCGGGTTCCATGTATGGAGCCACGTTGACGAAGCGACGCGTAAGCTTCGGGCACGCGTACGCGTGCCTGGCCCTCTTTTTTTTTACATATGAAAATAGAAACAGGGCACTTTCCTATTCTACAAGCATTCTAAAACAATCAAAATTCAAGTTCAACAACAAATCTTTTGATTTTTGAAAAATTTTCAAATTCAAAATAAACAAATCTTACACTACAAGCAAAACACAATTCAACAACAACTAACCTACAACTTAAGGCACAAGTTTAATCAAACAAACTAACAACCAAAACACTAAAACAAGAATATGCAAAGGAGAAAACTACCTAACAATGGCAACCCAATTCACTCATTGATTATATATACAAGAGAATGGATAGAGTTTACCATGGTGGGGTGTCTCTCACCTAGCACTTTTAGTTTAAGTCCTTAAGTTGGACATTTGGGAGGCTCCTTGTCATGGTGGCTTATGCTTATATTCATCTTTGAACCTCCAAGAATGCTTGCTCCTCAATTAGTTGTCAGAATTTCCAACCATTTTCACCAAGCTGGGGGGAAGTTCTTCCCAAGATATGAGCTCCCAAAATTGGTCTTCATGTTGTGATCCGGGATCCCATATCTTATTTTCACACCCATCTTCTAATTGAGCATCATGACTCCACTTGGGTGGTAGACAAGCCGAATTCTCAATGAAGCTTTCAAACAACTTCCTAGACCCATGCAATTTGGTTCTACACCAACCATTACTATTCAACTTTGAGCATGTAACCATCATGAACTTAGAGTGATGTTTCCAACCACTACACGATTCTCTCCTACTCTTAACTCCACAAAGAGCTCTAAGTTGACCATCATTTTCAATCAAACCATATTCAAGTGAGAAAGTAAAGCTTAGGGATAAGGATTTTACCTACTTGAATGTTGTGTAGGATGGTGACTTAGGAAGGGGTATCTCCAATGGTCTTGCAAGTTCCACTCCCTTGTGCTCTTCTTTGAGTACCTCCACCTCTTGACAACTTTCTTCAACTTCTCCTTGCTTGTCAACTTCTTCCAACTCCTCATCATCATTAATCAAATCAAATTTAGGAGATTGTGTGAAGTCCACTTCAACATCAACTTCACATCCATTGGGAGAATCTTCAACAAGGTCATCAATGTCACTTGGTGTGGAGTTGTCTTCAATGATGGAGCTTGTCTCTTGCCCAACTTCTCCCAAACCTTCTTCTTGGTAGCTTTCTTCCAATTCCATCTCATCTTCATTGCTCACCAAGTGTATGGAAGGTTGTGCATATTCTTCTATGACCTCAATTTCATGTCTAATGGGAGAAGATTCAATTGTACATAAAAATTCATCAATGATTGAATCCATCTCTTGATCAACCTCTTCAAAATCTTCAACCATGATATGCTTTGGAGGTTGTACACCCTCCTCAACATCAATATCAAGCTTCTTGGAAGAGGGCTCTCTAGTTCTACACTCCCATGGACTTCCAACATCTCTTAGATCTTTAACCACTTCTTCCGGCTCAATTGTCCCAACTTCCTCCCCTTGTTGCAAATCATGCTTTAGTTCATCTTCTTCACCATGAAGCTCCAAACTCACTTCCTCACTATGCTCCTTGATTGCTTCTCCACATTCAACAATGGGAGTGATTTGTTTGCATAAGTTTAGGCAGGATGAGTATAAGTTGCTAATGGCTTCCGCCATGATAGCCATCTTGACTTCTAGCTCCTTAAACTCATTTTCCGTCCCCTCTTGTTGCTTTTGGATATGAGAGTCAAGATCTCTTAGTTCTAGCATGAGGGCTTCATTGGGGGGCGGTAGTGGAAGAGAGGGTTCATTGTTTGAGGGAAAGGATTCATAATTGGAAGGTGGTTCATCTTGGTAAGGGTGTAGAGATGGTGCATATTGAGGTGGTTCTTGGGAGTAATTGTGTTGGAATGGTGGTGGTTCTATGTATGGTTCATATGGCTCAAAAGGTGGTTGGTATGGTGGATAAGGATTAGGGTCATATGGAAGTGAGTAGGGGTAAGGGACTTGTGAGTAAGGTGGTTTAAAATCATGTTGAGGAGGTGGTTCATAGGCATATGGTGGTGGTTGTTGACAATCACAATAAGGGTCGCCACATCCATTAGATTGATATACATTAGGAGTGAAATTATACCTATAAGGAACCGGAGGAGGTTGTTGACAAGAAGGGTGATCAATTCCTTGAGGCTCCTCCCAACTTTGATTGTTCCATCCTTGGTGCATATTGTCATTATAGTTCCCATTTTCTACAACATAATTTGAGCCAAACTCATAGCCAAAGGGGTGAGAATTCATAATAGCAAATGAAAACAAAAGCTAATAAAAATAAGCAACAAAGTTCTAGAGCTAACAAAAACTAACAAATAAGCAAAAGGCAAACATATTCACAATATTCACAATAGCCAATAATATAACACCATTGCA
This sequence comes from Arachis ipaensis, assembly GCF_000816755.2. Classification (NCBI taxonomy): domain Eukaryota; kingdom Viridiplantae; phylum Streptophyta; class Magnoliopsida; order Fabales; family Fabaceae; genus Arachis; species Arachis ipaensis. Next base: position 117,885,547 of record NC_029788.2, read on the forward strand.
ATTCTCCGGCAACGGCACCATTTTGATGAGTGAATTCTTTGATGGTATAGAATTTCCTCAAATGAAATCTCGTTGCAAGTATAGTTCTACACCAACAAACAATCCTCCTAATCAAAAATTTGGTTGTCACAAATAACAAACCCCAAATAAGAATTAACCGAAGTATTTGAACTCCGGGTCATCTCAAAGGAATTGCAATAAAATGGTCAATTATTGGCTATGAAGAACAGGGGGGTTTGAATTGGTAATTAGCAAGAAAAGTAAATGACAAGAAAGTAAAATGACAAGAACTAATAAAATAAAAGAAAAGAACTCTTGACTACACATAGGTAATTGAGATCACCATCCTTGTCTACAAACTATACATTGATAATTATGAGAGGCCAACCTATTAAGTCTACCTCCAAAAGCTTTAAGTAAGAAATCAACAATAACAATGAAGATAAACATAAAAGAAACATGGAAACATAAAATTGCATTAGAAGAAATCAAGATCCAACAATGGTTCATCAACATAAAAGAGAACAAAATAAGAAATGACAAGTAAAACTAGAAGAGCAAAAATGTAATAACAAGAAATTAAAAGGGAAGACTAAATCAAAACAAGAATTGAAAATTGGATTTAAGAAAATTAAACCTAAACTACCCTAAATTCTAGAGAGAAGGGAGAGCTTCTCTCTCTAGAATTCTAACATAAAACATGATGAAAACTCTACTATGACTACTTGGTTCATTTTCCCTTCAATCATTGGGTTCAATAGCATCAGAAATGAGTTGGATTGGGCCCAAAATGCTTCAGAAATCGCTAGCCACGAGTTGCCTTTAGTGAGTTACGCTAATCCACCCACACGTACACGTGCATGCGTACGTATCCCTAAACGCCTGTCAACTATGGCAAATTTTATATCATTTTGAAGCCCCGGATGTTAGCTTTCTAACACAACTAGAACCACTTTATTTAGATCTCTGTAGCTCAAGTTATGATCGATTGAGTAGGAAAAGGTCAGGCTTGACAGCTTTGCGATTCCTTCATTTCTTCATGAGTTCTCCCACTTTGCATGCTTTTTCTTCATTCATTCAATCCAATCTTTACCTTCTAGACCTGAAATCACTTAACAAACATATCAAGGCATCGAATGGAATTAAAGTGAATTAAATCTAGCTATTTTAAGGCCTAAAAAGCATATTTTTACACTTGAGCACAAATTAAGGGAGAATTACAAAACCATGCTATTTCATTGAATAAATGTGAGAAAGTTGATAAAATTCCCTAAATTAAGCACAAGATAAACCACAAAATTGGGGTTTATCAACTCACCACCATATCTCTACTCGTTTTCAGCAGGTAACAATAATCTCTGCTTCTCTCCTTTTCTTTTCGTTCTTTATTTCTTTTCTCTTCTATTCTCTGCTCTCTTGAGGCAGAGATTCTTTAGATTCTTTTAATCTTTTGCTCTCTACTCTCCTGTGGCAGAGATCCCTTTAACTAATATATTCTTTTTTTTTTCATCATTCTTTTAATTCCTTACTTTTTAACATCAAAAACTATCTTCACACTCTTCCCTCATCTTTTCCTAAATGTCTTATGAAGAGGGGATCATGAGATCCTTAGCTTAGATTTGTCTTTCTAAAGCTTTTAGAAAAATTTGTCTGTTTACCACTCTCTGATTTATTTTTCATAATACATACAAAAATATTCTTATAAAATAATATCTTAATAAATAATAATTTGTAATAATAATTTACTCTAATGTAAATGAGTAATTTTAAACAAATATTTAAAATAATCAATCTTTTCATAAAAATACAAGTATATTTCCTCAAAAATAATTCTTCTTAGCTGATTCTTCTCTTCACCAAGAACCAAAACCCTCCTTATTTTCTTTTTAAAATATACATTTAAATCATAATCCGTTTTTGAGTTTTACGGTTATCGATTTTTCACAACTTTTAATTTAATTCTTCGGCCATTAAACCTCACCCATTTTACTCAAAAACTAACACAATAACAGCCCCAAATCAGCCTCATTATTACAGTTTAGGCAGCACAAATATGACCAAATCACAAGCTTAATTACATATAACAATATATCAACAAAATTCAATATAAAGTTAATCAAACCCCATCAATAATCAATCACAACAACCATTCACTTATCCAATACAAATTTAATGGTGAGAATTTACCGAAACCCTACCTTCGTATGAAATCAAAATACTCGAAACTCCGGAGAAGCCTTCTGACCGAACTGTCGAAGAAGAGAACATCCGGAATCATCTGTGCCTCCTAGAACTTCAGTTGGCCAAATTCAAGGGGTAGAAGAGCTACGTCACCGTCGACTTCCACCGATCAAAAGTGACGCCAACACATAGAGAAAAAGGATACAAACATTTTTACCAGATCAGGGACGGATCCAGAAATAGTATCATGGGGCCAATAACATATATAATATTAAAAAATTATGCAAAAAATTATATAATATAAAATACATTACAAAAATATACTGATAGAGAATATATTTTAAAGTACAAAAAATATATATGTACTTTTTATTAACGAAGTGGTCAATTCCTCATTTCATAAAATTCATTGATAATAGAATTTGTGTCAAATTTTTCTGCAATTTTCTTTTCAATATAATTAAAAGACAATTAGCAATAAATTTATCTTTCATTTTGTTTCTGAATTATTCTTTGTAAGGCCCACATCGGTTGGGGAGGGGAACGAAGCATGCCTTATAAGGGTGTGGATACCTCTCCCTAGCATGATGCATTTTGACGAGTGAGTGTGGGGGGGCTTCGGCTAGCATCCCTATCGTCAAAAGCAAAACCGTGAGGTCTTGTGTGCCAAAACGGACAATATCGTGCTAGCGGGTGGTCTGGGCTGTTACAGATGGTATCAGAGCTGGAACCCGGATCGATGTGCTAGCGAGGGCGCTGGGCTCCCTTAGGGGGTGGATTGTAAGGCCCACATCGGTTAGGGAGGGGAACGAAGCATGCCTTATAAGGGTGTGGATACCTCTTCCTAGCATGACGCGTTTTGACGAGTGAGTGTGTGGGGTTTCGGCTAGCATCCCTATCGTCAAAAGCAAAACCATGAGGCCTTGTGTGCCAAAGCGGACAATATCGTGCTAGCGGGTGGTCTGGACTGTTACATTCTTCACAATATTCATAGCTGAAAAAAAACTCTCAGTTGTAGTAGTTGAAACAAAGAAAATTAATACCAAATGAATTAAGAAGGACGCTCACAAGAAGAAAAAAATCTACTTTATTTAATTAAAAATATTAGTAATAATATCTTTTCATATTTTTTTAATATTATTACTTATTTTTTAGATATTAGAAATCATTAATATTTAAGTTAGACTGGATTTTTATTTATATTAGACTAAATACTAAATAAATTTTTAAAAAAATTAAATCATACTTAATAACTTATTACTATTAATTTTTTTTAAAAAGTTGAGGGGCCGAAGCCTCTACTGGTCTCCCATAAATCTGTTCCTGTACCAGATTAAATTTTTTATTGAAGTTATGAATCACAAAAAATCGAAGCCGGAAGTTCAGTAGAGTTACGGCTCTCTCTGTCTCTCGGTCACTCTTCTCTCTTCCTCGGCACTTTGCTTTCTTTTTTCTTTAAAGAATGAAAGCTATGCGTGTATGACGATGATTAATCAAGAATCATTGGTGATTAAATGAGAAATGACATGTGTCATAGTTATATATATATTCATGCATGAAAAGCCACGTTTCAAATTTTCTTTGTTTATCCCTTCAATGGCTTTGGCCAATTTTCTTTTGATCTTTTCCATTTGTTCCTTAATGGTTTTGGCCCAATGGATAAAAAATAATAATAATAATAATAATAAATTCAA
>NC_029788.2:117890050-117890583 GCF_000816755.2 Arachis ipaensis
AAGTTAGAATTTTATGTATTTTTGTTTGTCTACTTCATTGTATTCTACATCTGTGATATTTTATTATATTCAGACTATTTAATTTTTAATAAAATAATTTGTTAATTTCTGTTAATTTTAAATTTCTACCAACAATTTTATTAATAAGAGTCTATTAATTATAGTTTAACTGTGTCAAAAAATAAAAAATATTACCGTCAAACAAATTTAATAGTAACTTGACGCCTAAAATCCAACAATCTCACTAAATTTATTAAAAAAAACTGACAGAAAATTTGCCTATAATTAGCGTTGGACGAAAAAAAATCGTCAATATATTCTTTTGTAAAATTCAAAATTTTTATTACACACATAAAATTGCACAATTTTTAAATCCGCCAACAAATTTTTTTAAACTTCATAAGAATGCAATGTATTTTTATAGGCTCATATTTTCTATTAAATGGGGAGATACATTAAGAACATATATTAAAAATTGTATCATTTTATTTGTATAATAGATCGTGTTATTTTATTTTTATAATAAATATTTG
>NC_029788.2:117890600-117901645 GCF_000816755.2 Arachis ipaensis
TATGTACTGAGGTAAAAGGAAGATACACACAAAAGCAATAAACAATTCTCTCTCTCTTTTATGTTACAATACTTCTTTCCCTCTCTTTATATTTTATATTTGTTACCTCTTCCTTATTTATTTATTTAGTTATTTTATAACACGTTATCAACACGAAACTTTAACGAAATTTTAAGAAGACTCCAGGTAACAAATTTTTATTATGTCGAATCTCTTTCATCTTGAATATAATGCTTTTGATATATCTGAAAACAATTATTTATCATGGGTACTAGATGTTAAAATCCATCTTGATTCAATGGATCTTGAAGATACCATTAAGGCTAAAAATAATACATCCCAGAAGGATAAAGCCAAAGCTATGATTTTCCTTCGTCATCATCTTGAAGTATGATTGAAAAATAAATATCCCACATTAAAAGATCTTGCAGATCTGTGGAAAGACCTTGAAGAAAGGTACAATCATAAAAAAAACGGTGATACTTCCTCACGCCCGATATGTTAGAGAAAATTTTTTCGACCTTCCATGCCTCAAATGTGCTCCTGCAGCAACAGTATCGAGAAAAAGAAATTAAAAAATATTTTGAATTAATTTCTTACTTTCTTGTTGTTGAATGCAATAATGAGTTACTTTTGAGAAATCATGAAGCGCGTCCAGTTGGCGCCGCCCCATTTCCTGAAGTAAATGCGGCAAATTATAACCCCAGAAGAGGTAAATGGCAAGATTTTGATAACAAGAAAAATTATGGAAGGAAAAGATGTTTTTGAAGAAAAATGGCAAGGACATATTCTGAAGATATTTGCCTTGCGGATAGTGCAAGTTTGCACACTATTCTTAAAAGTGATATATATTTTACCCATCTTGTGCCAAAAGAAGAATATGTTAATACTATTATTGGCTCAGGCAATGTGATAGAAGGCTCCGGAAGAGCTATAATTTTGTTTCCTGGAGGAACAAAATTTATAATAAATAATGCACTATTATCTACCAAGTCTCTGAGGAACTTGTTGAGTTTCAAAGATATTCGCCGAAATGGATATCATATTGAGACAATGAATGAGGGAAATCATGAGTATTTATGTATTACAACTCATGATTCAAATAAGAAAGTTATATTAGAAAAATTACCCTCAGTTTCATCTGAATTGTATTATACCAAGATTAGTGCAATTGAATAACATGCCATTGTAAACCAGAAGTTTACTAGCCCAAATGAATTTATAACTTGGCATGATAGATTAGGTCATCCGGGAACAACCATGATGAGGAGAATTATTGAAAACTCTCATGGACATTCACTAAAGAACTAGAAGATTCTTAAATCTAGTGAATTTTGTTGTGCTGCATGTTCTCAAGGGAAGTTAATTTTAAGGCCATCACCAGTAAAGATTGGATTTGAGTCCCCTGAATTCCTAGAAAGGATTCAAGGTGATATATGTGGACCTATTCATCCACCATGTGGATCTTTTAAATATTTTATGGTCCTAATAGACGCATCTTCGAGATGGTCACATGTGTGCTTATTATCTTCTTGCAACCTGGCATTTGCGAGATTACTGGCTCAAATTATTCGATTAAAAGCACAATTTTCAGAAAATCCAATCAAAGCAATTCGTCTTGATAATGCTGGTGAATTTACTTCCCAAGCTTTTGATGCTTATTGTATGGCTAATGGAATAAGTGTTGAACATCCAGTAGCTTATGTTCACACACAAAATGGGTTAGCAGAATCACTTATTAAACGCCTCCAATTGATTGCTAGATCCTTACTTATGAGAAAAAATCTCCCAACTTCGGTTTGGGGGCATGCTATTTTACATGCCGTAGCACTTATTCGTTTGAGGCCAACGAGTTACCATTGGTTCTCTCCTATGCAATTAGCTTTTGGCCAGCAGCCAAATGTCTCCCATTTAAGAATATTTGGGTGTGTGATATATGTTCCCATTGCACCACCTAATCGTACCAAAATGGGACCCCAAAGAAAATTGGGGATATATGTTGGATATGATTCTCCCTCTATAGTGAGGTATCTTGAGATACAAACTCGAGATGTATTTAAAGCCCGGTTTGCGGATTGTCATTTTGATGAATCAAAATTTCCAACATTAAGGGGAGAGAATTAGCTTCCTGAAAAGGAACTTAATTGGAATGCATCATCGTTGATGCATTTAGATCCTCGATCAGGGCAATGTGAACTAGAAGTTCAAAAGATTATACATTTGCAAAGAATAGCAAATAAATTGTTTGATGCATTTTCTGATACAAAGAGGATAACCAAATCTTATACACCAGCGAAAAATGCCCCAATTTGAATTGATGTCCTAGTAGGACAAGTAGCCACTGAAGCAAATTCACACCAGAAGCGTGGCAGGGCAGAAAATGCCCCAATTCGAATTGATGTCCCAGTAGGACAAATAGCCACTGAAGCAAATACACGCAAGAAGCGTGGCAGGCCTGTTGGTTCCAAAGATAAAAATCCTCGAAAGAGAAAAGAGGTAAATATTATTCCTGTTGAAAAAGACATAGTAAAGACACTTGCAGTTGTCCAAATTTCTGATATAACGCCAGAAGACGTTCAGGTACCTGAAAATTGTGAAAATGACGAGATCTCGATAAATTATGTCTTTACAGGAAAGAAACGGGACCGAAATAAGACAATTGTCAATGAAATATTTGCATATAATGTGGCATTGAATATCATGCATGAAAGTAAGGATCTTGAGCCAAGATCAGTCGAAGAATGTCGACAAAGGAATGATTGGCCAAAATGGAAAGAAGCCATGAAGATTGAATTAGACTCACTTGCAAAACGTGAAGTCTTCGGACCTGTAGTCCGTACACCAGAAGATGTAAAATCTGTTGGATACCGGTGGGTATTTGTGAGAAAACGAAATGAGAAAAATGAAGTTGTGCGCTATAAAGCCCGACTTGTGGCACAAGGTTTTTCACAAAGGCTCGGTATAGATTATGAAGAAACGTATTCTCCTGTAGTGGATGCGATAACATTGCGTTATTTGGTCAGTTTATGTGCATATCATAAACTGCATATGCATTTAATGGATGTGGTAACAGCCTATTTATACGGCTCATTAGATCGGGATATCTATATGAAAGTCCCTGAAGAACTAAAGATATCTAAACCATCCAATGAATATTCGCAAGGGTTATACTCAGTTAAATTGCAAAGATCTTTATATGGTCTAAAGCAATCTGGACGAATGTGGTATAATCGTCTTACTGAGTATCTGGCCAAAAATGTATTCAAAAATGATGATATTTGTCCATGTGTTTTCATAAAGAAATCCGCATCTGAATTCATTATAATTTTTGTGTATGTTGATGATTTAAATATCATTGGGACTCCTGAAGAGATTCCAACAATTATAAAACTCTGAAAGAAGAGTTTGAGATGAAAGATCTTGGAAGGACTAAATTTTGTCTCGGCCTGCAGATCGAGCATACAAAAAATAGGATCTTTATTCATCAAGCGACATACACAGAGAAGATCTTGAAAAGATTTTATATGGATAAGTCACATCCATTAAGTACCCCAATGATCGTAAGATCTTTGGATGTGGAGAAGGATCAATTCCGTCCTAAAGATAAGAATGAAGATATCCTTGGTCCTGAAGTACCATATCTTAGTGCCATTGGAGCGCTAATGTATCTTGCTAATAATACACGACCCGATATATCATTTGCTGTGAACTTACTAGCAAGGTATAGTTCCTCTCCAACCAGAAGACATTGGAGTGGAATCAAACAAAGCTTTCGATATCTTCATGGAACGGTTGATATGGGATTGTTCTATCCTTATGGATCCAAGTCACAACTAATTGGCTATGCAGATGCTGGATACTTGTCTGATCCACATAAAGGGAGATCTCAAACAGGATACCTATTCACATATGGTGGTACAGCTATATCATGGAGGTCCACGAAACAGACGATAGCAGCAACCTCCTCTAATCATGCTGAAATACTAGCGATACATGAAGCAAGTCGCGAGTGTTTTTGGCTAAGGAGTTTGATCCAATATATCATGTCATCAAGTGGACTGATTAATTAGAAGATAGCTCCAACTGTCCTATTTGAAGATAATACATCATGTATTGCTCAACATAAAGGCGGATATATCAAAGGTGATAGAACAAAGCATATTTCTCCCAAATTCTTCTTCACTCATGATCTTCAAAATCAAGGGACAATTGATGTCCAACAAATCCGCTCATGTGACAATCTGGCAGATTTATTTACAAAGTCACTCCCAAAATCCTCATTTGAAAAATTGGTACATCATATTGGGATGCGTTGATTTTTTACTAAAGAAAACCTAATGGAAAAAACTTTAGTGAAGGAAAAAGAGTACAAAATCCTTTGTGATGGGGACTGCCTCATTAAAAACCTTGTCAAGAAAAACCCAATGGGAAAAAACCTGACCAAGGAAAAAAGAGTACAGTCTCCCCCTCTTGTCGACATCATTTAATGTCTCGAAATCGGCGCATCCCAATTTCATGTACCAATCTTTCAAAGGAGGATTTTGGGAGTGACTTTGTAAATAAATCTGCCAGATTGTCACATGAGCGGATTTGTTGGACATCAATTGTCCCTTGATTTTGAAGATCATGAGTGAAGAAGAATTTGGGAGAAATATGCTTTGTTCTATCACCTTTGATATATCCGCCTTTATGTTGAGCAATACATGCTGTATTATCTTCAAACAGGACAGTTGGAGCTATCTTCTGATTAATCAATCCACTTGATAACATGATATATTGGATCAAGCTCCTTAGCCAAAAACACTCGCGACTTGCTTCATGTATCACTAGTATTTCAGCATGATTAGAGGAGGTTGCTGCTATCGTCTGTTTCGTGGACCTCCATGATATAGTTGTACCACCATATGTGAATAGGTATCCTGTTTGAGATCTCCCTTTATGTGGATCAGGCAAGTATCCAGCATCTGCATAGCCAATTAGTTGTGACTTGGATCCATAAAGATAGAACAATCCCATATCAACCGTTCCATGAAGATATCGAAAGCTTTGTTTGATTCCACTCCAATGTCTTCTGGTTGGAGAGGAACTATACCTTGCTAGTAAGTTCACAGCAAATGATATATCGGGTCGTGTATTATTAGCAAGATACATTAGCGCTCCAATGGCACTAAGATATGGTACTTCAGGACCAAGGATATCTTCATTCTCTTCTTTAGGACGGAATTGATCCTTCTCCACATCCAAAGATCTTACGATCATTGGGGTACTTAATGGATGTGACTTATCCATATAAAATCTTTTCAAGATCTTCTCTGTGTATGTTGCTTGATGAATAAAGATCCCATTTTTTGTATGCTCGATCTGCAGGCCGAGACAAAATTTAGTCCTTCCAAGATCTTTCATCTCAAACTCTTCTTTCAGAGTTTTTATAATTGTTGGAATCTCTTCAAGAGTCCCAATGATATTTAAATCATCAACATACACAGCAATTATAATGAATCCAGATGCGGATTTCTTTATGAAAACACATGGACAAATATCATCATTTTTGAATCCATTTTTGGCCAGATACTCAGTAAGACGATTATACCACATTCGTCCAGATTGTTTTAGACCATATAAAGATCTTTGCAATTTAACTGAGTATAACCCTTGCGAATATTCATTGGATGGCTTAGATATCTTTAATCCTTCAGGGACTTTCATATAGATATCCCGATCTAATGAGCCGTATAAATAGGCTGTTACCACATCCATTAAATGCATATGCAGTTTATGATATGCACATAAACTGACCAAATAACGCAATGTTATCGTATCCACTATAGGGAAATACGTTTCTTCATAATCTATACCGGGCCTTTGTGAAAAACCTTGTGCCACAAGTCGGGCTTTATAGCGCACAACTTCATTTTTCTCATTTCGTTTTCTCACAAATACCCACCGGTATCCAACAGGTTTTACATCTTCTGGTGTACGGACTACAGGTCCGAAGACTTCACGTTTTGCAAGTGAGTCTAATTCAACCTTCATGGCTTCTTCCCATTTTGGCCAATCATTCCTTTGTCGACATTCTTCGACTGATCTTGGCTCAAGATCCTTACTTTCATGCATGATATTCAATGCCACATTATATGCAAATATTTCATTGACAATTGTCTTATTTCGGTCCCGTTTCTTTCCTGTAAAGATATAATTTATCGAGATCTCGTCATTTTCACAATTTTCAGGTACCTGAACGTCTTCTGGCGTTATATCAGAATTTTGGACAACTGCAGGTGTCTTTACTATGTCTTTTTCAACAGGAATAATATTTACCTCTTTTCTCTTTCGAGGATTTTTATCTTTGGAACCAACAGGCCTGCCACGCTTCTGGCGTGTATTTGCTTCAGTGGCTATTTGTCCTACTGGGACATCAATTCGAATTGGGGCATTTTTCGCCCTGCCACGCATCTGGCGTGAATTTGCATCAGTGGCTACTTGTCCTACTGGGACATCAATTCAAATTGGCGCATTTTTCGCTGGTATATAAGATTTGGTTATCCTCTTTGTATCGGAAAATGCATCAGACAATTCATTTGCTATTCTTTGCAAATGTATAATCTTTTGAACTTCTAGTTCACATTGCCCTGATCGAGGATCTAAATGCATCAACGATGATGCATTCCAATTAAGTTCCTTTTCAGGAAGCTAATTCTCTCCCCCTAATGTTGGAAATTTTGATTCATCAAAATGACAATCAGCAAACCGGGCTTTAAATACATCTCCAGTTTGTATCTCAAGATACCTCACTATAGAGGGAGAATCATATCCAACATATATCCCCAATTTTCTTTGGGGTCCCATTTTGGTCCGATTAGGTGGTGCAATGGGAACATATATCACACACCCAAATATTCTTAAATGGGAGACATTTGGCTGCTGGCCAAAAGCTAATTGCATAGGAGAGAACCGATGGTAACTCGTTGGCCTCAAACGAATAAGTGCTGCGGCATGTAAAATAGCATGCCCCAAACCGAAGTTGGGAGATTTGTTCTCATAAGTAAGGGTCTAGCAATCAATTGGAGGCATTTAATAAGTGATTCTGCTAACCCATTTTGTGTGTGAACATAAGCTACTGGATGTTCAACACTTATTCCATTAGCCATACAATAAGCATCAAAAGCTTGGGAAGTAAATTCACCAGCATTATCAAGACGAATTGCTTTGATTGGATTTTCTGGAAATTGTGCTTTTAATCGAATAATTTGAGTCAGTAATCTCGCAAACGCCAGGTTGCGAGAAGATAATAAGCACACATGTGACCATCTCGAAGATGCGTCTATTAGGACCATAAAATATTTAAAAGATCCACATGGTGCATGAATAGGTCCACATATATCACCTTGAATCCTTTCTAGGAATTCAGGGGACTCAAATCCAATCTTTACTGGTGATGGCCTTAAAATTAACTTCCCTTGAGAACATGCAGCACAACAAAATTCACTAGATTTAAGAATCTTCTAGTTCTTTAGTGAATGTCCATGAGAGTTTTCAATAATTCTCCTCATCATGGTTGTTCCCGGATGACCCAATCTATCATGCCAAGTTATAAATTCATTTGGGCTAGTAAACTTCTGATTTACAATGGCATGTGATTCAATTGCACTAATTTTGGTATAATACAATCCAGATGAAACTGAGGGTAATTTTTCTAATATAACTTTCTTATTTGAATCATGAGTTGTAATACATAAATACTCATGATTTCCCTCATTCATTGTCTCAATATGATATCCATTTCGGCGAATATCTTTGAAACTCAACAAATTCCTCAGAGACTTGGTAGATAATAGTGCATTATTTATTATAAATTTTGTTCCTCCAGGAAACAAAATTATAGCTCTTCCGGAGCCTTCTATCACATTGCCTGAGCCAATAATAGTATTAACATATTCTTCTTTTGGCACAAGATGGATAAAATATATATCACTTTTAAAAATAGTGTGCAAACTTGCACTATCCGCAAGGCAAATATCTTCAGAATATGTCCTTGCCATTTTTCTTCAAAAACAAATAATAATAATAATAAAATGAGCAAAAGTACATACACAGTAAAAATTATTCATATGAATGCTTAACAAACACATATTAAATTATTCCATCATTGATCAAATAGCCAATATCTCCTTCAGAATCCTTAAAGAAATTAGATACATCATAATGAGCGGTGGAATTTTCATTATTTGAAACAAAATTTGTTTCTTTTTCTTTGTTATCCTTTTTCAAGGATGCTTAATAAAGATCAACAATGTGCCTTGGGGTACGACAGGTACGTGACCAATAGCCCTTTCCACCACAACAGAAGCATTTATCCTCAATTGATTTACTTTGCCTATTGTTTCTTTCTTTATCCCACTTCTGGTGAGATCCTTTCTTATGAACATAATTTCTTTTCCTTCCATAATTTTTCTTGTTATCAAAATCTTGCCATTTACCTCTTCTGGGGTTATAATTTGCCGCATTTACTTCAGGAAATGGGGCGGCGCCAACTGGACGCACTTCATGATTTCTCAAAAGTAACTCATTATTGCATTCAACAACAAGAAAGTAAGAAATTAATTCAAAATATTTTTTAATTTTTTTTTCTTGATACTGTTGCTGCAGGAGCACATTTGAGGCATGGAAGGTCGAAAAAATTTTCTCTAACATATCGGGCGTGAGGAAGTATCACCGTTTTTTTTTTATGATTGTACCTTTCTTCAAGGTCTTTCCACAGATCTGCAGGATCTTTTAATGTGGGATATTCATTTTTCAATCATACTTCAAGATGATGACGAAGGAAAATCATAGCTTTGGCTTTATCCTTCTGGGATGTATTATTTTTAGCCTTTAATAGTATCTTCAAGATCCATTGAATCAAGATGGATTTTAACATCTAGTACCCATGATAAATAATTATTTTCAGATATATCAAAAGCATTATATTCAAGATGAAAGAGATTCGACATAATAAAAATTTGTTACCTGGAGTCTTCTTAAAATTTCGTTAGAGTTTCGTGTTGATAACGTGTTATAAAATAACTAAATAAATAAATAAGGAAGAGGTAACAAATATAAAATATAAAGAGAGAGAAAGAAATATTGTAACATAAAAGAGAGAGAGAATTGTTTATTGCTTTTGTGTGTATCTTCCTTTTGCCTCAATACATATATTTATAGGCACACAAGAGGTAGCATATTCAACTCTCATTAAACTCTCATTAAACCCATCTCTCTTGAGAATATGAGCCGCTCATATTAAATGATGGTCATCCACCTCATTTGATCTTATCACAACAATAACTACTGTCTTTTTAAAAGTTTGAATAGAAAATGTAAATTAATTATTGTTTTTTTTATCAATCGTATACTAATTTTTTTATTGGAAAAGATAATTATTTTGTTTGACCTTAATAATGGAGTTCTTGACAAAATTAATTAAGCAAAGACTACAAGTCAAAAATATAAATTAATGCTTGCGTGCTCTGACTCCTTTTAGAGCAATATCCAACTCTGATTTCGTTCAAATGTAATTAGTTTTAATCCATTATAATAAAGATTTAGTTAATGTATTTTAATATTTAATTTGATAATTATTTAAAAATAAAAGATTGTGTTGCCATTTAAAGTATTGCGTATTAAAGTATTGTCATTTAAAGCATTTATTTATGTATTAGGATATTCTCTATTTATTAAAATCCATCAATGTTCTTCTTTTATATTAGCCTTTAATTTTCATATAATAAAATCTAATGATCTATATAAACATAACACATCTAATAAATATAATTGTTATACTCATTTTAAACATTTTCTATCAAAGGTATATGATTCACTATAAATATAGATAGACATGTACGAGTTGTTTCATACTTTCAATTACCTAATAAGATGAAGGCCTTTGCTAATGTTCTGATCGTTTTCCTAGTTTTCTCCATTGGCATTGGTATGTTCAAGTTATCTAATAGACAACGTTTAATTTTTCTGGTCTTCTATGTGAGTGTTTTACGGAAAAAAAAATTGTTTGTTTTCCAGAGAAGTTTATTTATGATTTTCAAAAAAGTAATTTTACAATCTGATTCTTTTCATGCAGTTGAAATTATTTAAAAAATTATTTTAATAAGAGTCTACTCTCTTTGATTTTCCCAATACTTAAAATAACTGATTTTCATTTAAATTCTGATTAATTTATAAAATCTTGGCCTGGCGCGTGTTAAAACACGTGGGATCGTGTTGAATAATTTTTATAATACTGTAATACACTTCAAATATCAATATTCAAACAAAATATCATCTCTATTTTCATAATAAGAATAATTTTCGACATTTTTTTCGTAATAAAAACTAAAAAAACAAACACACGTTATAAGTTTCTATTTGTTTATTTTAGCTTAGATTGTACATCCAACTATGAATATCCAGGTAGTAATTGTTTGATGTGTTTGATGGGTTTACGTAGGAAATGAAAGGCTAACGAAAGTAACAGAGGCAGCCTCAAATCAGTGTACACAGACACTCCCCAGTTTACGTATATGTGTATTTGGTAACGAGTGCGACGATATTTGCAAAAAACGCTATGGAAGCCTAGCAAGTGGATCTTGCAATAATCACTTATGTGTTTGTCAGTACCCACCTCCATGTCACAATTTGTAGTCCTATCTTTACAACGTTTTCCCTTTGAATAAATTAAATGTTCCAATAATGGAAAATGAAAAGGTTAATATATATACATTGATGATGATGTTTCTATGAATATCAATTTTATTTACTATCTTTCTTTTTTTTTCCCTCGTTCTTAGTTACTTTTAGTTTTATAAGGTTAAAGAATGTTATGAGTAATTTTCTTTCCAAGACTTAGTTATTATTTGGTATTACATGATCCACTGGATAAAAATTAGTAAGACTTTGTTTGATAAAATTTTTGTTTTTTTAAAAGTAGTTTGTTATAAAAGTTAATTTTTAAAAAATAATTTTTTAAAAGTTGTAGAATTTATATTGGTTAATTAAATTAAAAATTATTTTTA
>NC_029788.2:117901653-117904684 GCF_000816755.2 Arachis ipaensis
ATGTTTGGTAAACTAATTTTTAAAATTTAAAAATATTATAATAGACATTAATATAAGAATTAAATTTAAATATTAATTAATATATAAAGTTATGTTAGACTTTTTAATTTTGATAAATACAAACTAACTTTGAAACTTCTTTCTTAAGTGCTTTTAATTAAAAATACTCCTAATTTTTAAAAACTGTAAGTAGTATAAGCATATAAATTTTTTTAATTTATCAAATACAAAATAATAAGATGAAGTACATCTTCAAAATATTTTACTAAACCAAATCTAAACCTATTTATGCTATGAATACAATGGTTTGGAAATCACATAAAAGCATTTTCTCCTTTGAAAAATGGTTTAAAATCAGTATACATAGCTTGTTTAGAAGAATTTCTACGAAAAGATCTTTTTTTAAGTATTTTTTTAAAAAAATATTTTACAAAAATAAAAGTAATTTTATATTTAGATATCTCATGTAAAAATATATTTTTATTTAATAATTATATTTGAGTATGATAATATAAAAGTTATTTATTTATTTATTATGGTAGAAATATTTTTTAAGTAAAAAAAATCTTATAAAAAAAATGTAAATCGTAACTTTTAAAAAAAATTTGTATTTTTACTTTTACTACTAAAATTTTGCTAAATATATAAAAAAATTCTAACAAATTAATATATAGCACCTAAACAAAACACTAAACTGTCTCAAAAGTAAAATTGGTTTTAATTTTAAAAATTAATTGAAACTAGTTTATATATAAATTTTAGCATACAAAAAACATATTTTAATCAGTTTATATACAAGTAATGGATTTGAACCAATTATTTCATAATGAAATAATATCTACCATTGACAAAAAAAAAATTATTTGAACCAGTTTGGTCGGTGATTAATCGTTCGTTAGTCCGACACAGGAGGCATTGTCCTTCGGTTGGTAGTCATCAAGTGTTTAGGTTTACAATTTACAGTTTAAGTTAAGAAGGATATTCTAAATAGTTTGTTATATATTTAGTTGGGTTTGATTTTATTTTATTTTATTTTTTGTTATTTTAAACACTCATGGTTCGAAAAATTTGACCATATAATTAAATGAAGGGATATAATTGATAAAAAAGATTAATATTCATAGAAAAATTAATTTAAACTCTTTTGATTTTCTATTGTAAAGTAACATTTTTAATTTGCAAAAGCTAATAATAATATTAAGAGTCGCCCACCATCTCCATGTCGCTTCGATCCTTCGTCGCTGATCCTCTCTGGCAAAGCTAAACATCTGCCCAAACCACCACTCCTTGTTATCCATTGGGAATCGAGTCCCGTTCTAGTGATGACACTAATGTCTCGTCATCCTCCGAACGCATGCATCATGGCAGATACGCCATTTAGAGAGTAGGCAACTTTGCACCGCGATTCCACGGGGGGAAACTTCCTGCAACTCGAACTGCATACACAGCATTATGGTGAGTGACAGAATCGTAAGCATCAAAGCGTTTATTCTATGTGACAAACGACATCCATGACATATCTCCTTCCCATCCCAACTTCATCGTCATTTAGTTTAACGTAAAATAGAATACTTAACTCTAATTAATTTTAACTTACAAATTCATAAATTTTTACTATATTAACCCAGATAGATTTTAGATCTAACAACAATAACCACCAAGAAATCAAATTTTCTAAAGTGACCCCTCTGACACAATACCTGCAAAAGGTATTCACTAGTCAATCAAAATAAACAAGTTTCAGGTTGATCTCCACCGTCGAATTAGAAAACAAATCAAATCCAATGGCTCTCCACTAAATATGCACCGGCCAGCAAAAGTTAAACCCTATTCACACCAGTTATCCAAAGACGTCTGGCTCATCGAATCCGTGCCCAAGATTTTGAAGGTCATGAAAATAGTGAGTGAGCAGTCAGAGTGAGAAATAAGAGAAAATTTCATTCTCCTTTTTATGCAGAGTAGCTATATTATCAATTTTTCATTCGTTCACTGTTAGATCAGTTCAAAACTTGGGCTGCAAATTCGTCTCATCGAGCTCTTCATTTTGTACGGTTAAACTGTTGATTCAAGGTCTGTAGTGGGAGAAATCACTGTTGCATAATAGCTCTAATTTTGGGTATTTTTCATCTGTTTTTTAAGTTTTGATACTTTGGTATTTTTGCTAGTTATATGCACAATTTGTGTTTTGTCTAAGACTCTCTTCTATCTTATATTTGATTATAGTGAAGCTATTTCTTTGATCTAAACGAGTTGTGATTTTACCTCTCATATTGAAAAAATTTTTTACGTTAAAATCTTAGTGTGTTCTTACTTCTTAATATTGCTTTACTTAATATATTTGCTTGTTAATAATTACTATTATATTGTGTTTGGAGTGTTTCTATATTGTTCTTGTATTTGATATTTATATGAGTTTCATTGCTAAGCTCTATCACTTCCAAGGGTCCATTATTTCGATGGCCCATTAAAGGCCTAAATCTCTTCGTCGTAAAGAGGGAAAAATCCGACCAAAATGAAAAGGAGCCCCCTTTTAGTGACCAAATCCTCCCGTATTAAGAAAGAATTCCACTCTGATTCTCCATATTAGATTAATTAATGGTCTAGTCCTAGCCACCGGACAAATATAAAAGGGTAAACGACCAAAACTATTTTTTATTTTTTAAAACGATAAAATATCCCCACCTTTATAACAACAAAAATGTCATTAAAATTTATAAAATGCAACAAAATTAACTAAAAATATTTTTTTATAAGTGTTAAATAATTTTTGTATTTAACAAATTATTTGTATATTTGATTCAAATTTTTGTGAGAATATTTTTGTATTTCTGTATCGACTGCTTATATTTTCAATAAAACTTAATGATTGCCTATATATTTATACACAACTAAAAGCAAACGCAGGGGTATAGAATTGTAAATTTGCCCAACATGATATAATTAAAGGAAGAAAAGTATGGTTAGATTAATTAAAAAAAAAGACGAAATTCTAATTTCTACTTTAAAAGAATAAATTTTGATAAAATTTAAT
>NC_029788.2:117904699-117907959 GCF_000816755.2 Arachis ipaensis
CTTCCGTTATTTTTTTTCCGAACAAAAAAAAAAACGACTTTAATTTAAATTCTGATTAATTTATAAAATCTATATAAAAATAGGGTGAAAAGTGGTTTTCTTTTTAAATTAAACTGAAAAAAAAAACACATTATAAGTTTCTATTTGTTTATGTTAGTTTAGATTGTACATCCAACAATCCAGTACTAATTTTTTTTTTCTCGTTCTTGGTTACTTTTACTTTTATAAGGTTATGAGATAAAGAATGTTATGAGTAATTTTCTTTGTTAAGACTTTGCTATTCTTTGATATCACATGACCGATTGGATAAAAATAAACCTATTTAAGGATAATGTAAGAAATTAATTATCTAAAATTTCTTGTGGTGGCTAGTGTCGTTCAGAGTCGGTCAGCATTTTTCAAAGTAATCCGACACATACAGGTAGGCGCTAATATACTAAGTTTTACTAAAACAAAAGAATAATTTTAATGTACCGTTGATATAAAGTAATTTTATGCGGTTTATTAAAAAAAATAATTTTATATGTAATGTTATGTTAATAAAAATAATTATTTTTATATTAATCACGTGAATGATTATCTTAAAAAAAATTTAATTAAATAATTATATAAAATATTTTACATACTAATATAAAAAATTAGGAAAAAAGAATACAATTATTCACAATATGGACAAAAATGCTCATTCTTAAGTTATAGTATTCATTATTGTGAAATATTGAATGGTAAATCACAAAAAATATACTCAAATTATTTTGGTACTGATAAAAAAATTTTTGAATTTTGTTATCAATAAAAATATTCTCAAATAATTTAAAAATATGCTGAAAATGTCCATCCGTAATCGGAGACCTACTCTATTAACGGAAAAGTGTAACACGTCTCACTTGCTAATATCAAATTAAAGCCTTACTTGTCACATAGAAAGTTTTACCACATCACTATTTTTCTAGAACGTCTTAATTCACGAGTGTGCATTTTTGTTACGATTTTAAATAATTTGAGAACATTTTATCAATAACAAAATTTAAAAATATTTTTGTCAGTGCAAAAATAATTCAAGTGCAGTGGAGTCAGGAACAATGCAATATAATGAGAAAGATGATATAATAGCTATTCTACAAGCACAAAATGAAGCAATTATACATAAAAGATGACATACTATGCAGAATGAGAAAGTAAGGAGGAGCAGGCCAAAAACCAAGAAAAAGTTGTGTAAAAAGAAGTTAAATAATTTTTAGTTCTTAAAATGTTAGGGACTTGAGAGGTGTTGAAAAGTTGAATATGGTGAAAACTTTCAACTAAAAAAAACAAGTTAAATTTATTAGGATTGATAGAGACAAAGAAAGAGGTGATAACTAAATTTGACGTAGCTAGTATTTTTGGGGGAGGCGAAGTGGGTTAGGAGTAGTTTATGGTATCAGAAGGTGCTTCTGGAGATTTATTGCTTTGCTAATGTGGGATGAAACGTTGTTAAAGATGGAGAGTTGTTATAAAGTGGAGAGATGCTTATGTATTAAAAGTCTATTGACAAAAAACAGTTTTAGGTATGCATATTATTTGGTGTATGGTGCTCATGTGAGGGATAAGAGGCTTACTATGTGGGAAGAGTTAAGCAATATCTTTGGGTTGTATCAAGTTCTTTTTTGCTAGACAGAGAATTTTAATGAGATTGTACAGATAAAGAAAAAGAATGAAGCAACCAATTTACCAGTCACAGTTGAAGATTTTAAGCAATGGTTATAGGATATAAAGCTAGTTGACTTGTCGCTGAATGATTATAAGTATACGTGGTTCAGGGACCATTCATGTAGCCAAATTGATAGAGTATTGCAATGGGTAGCGTAGAATGGTTAGAGGGATCTTCAGAGATGCGTTTGAAAAGAGGGTCAAGAGGATTGTCTGATCACTGTCTATTGGTAATGGAGCATACAAGATTACGTGGGGTCCAAGACCTTTTCAAAAGTTTGGATTCATGGTTTACTTTCCTGAAGATGGTGAAAGAGGAATGGATGCGATTAGAGGATGTGCCTTTCACTGATTAGTTAAAGGCGTTGATGGTTCCATTAGGAAGATGGCATAAGGATAATTTTGGAGATATGGATAACAAGATAAATGATTAACGCTCAATAAGACAGAGGAGTAATCGGATTAATGCTCAAATGATTAATGGGAGGATAGTGAGGAATCAAGCATAATCAAGATTGTCTTTTCCCAAAAACCTATATCACCAAGAGGCTTCACGTTTAGTTAGGTTCTTTGATGGTCTAGCAAGCCAAATTGATGTGAAGGAGGCCATTATTGCACTAGAGATTTTACCATCTATTGAAGAAGTAAGAAATGCTTGTAACAGAATTATGAGTCTTCAAAAGTACTAGGAAGGGAGTAGTACAATATGAATTTTATAAGGAAGTGGCAGGGAATATTGGAGGAGAATTTATTGCGGCCGTATTAGGTTACTTTGAGACATCTAATTTACCTAAAGATTCTAATATTACATGGGTGGGTA
This sequence comes from Arachis ipaensis, assembly GCF_000816755.2. NCBI lineage: Eukaryota > Viridiplantae > Streptophyta > Magnoliopsida > Fabales > Fabaceae > Arachis > Arachis ipaensis. Next base: position 117,907,209 of record NC_029788.2, read on the forward strand.
GTTTTGACTCCGAAAACTACAAGAAAAATGTTGAATACCGTCGGATTTATTGTTGGATTTAGCGTCAGAGGTTAGCGGCAAGTTTACCGACGAATTCAATCTTCCCTCGTTGTTGAACTTCTTTAGCAGTTCTTGGTGATTACATTTGTGCAACATCCCAGCATTTGTCGGGGTTTGCTTTAATCTGATGCGTCCACATCTTTAGGAGTTTTTATTATGTTTTTTCATATGTTTTTCTTATGTTTTCGTAAGTTTAAGTACATAATCTTCTCTCAAGCTCATTAATTTCAAATATCCTTTTCTACTAAACATTTTGAAAGTGTTTTTAAGAAAATACAGGGTTTACAGATGAGAAAATCTAGTAAAGCAAGGAGGATCAAAGGAGCAACACAACAAAGCTTCTCAAAAGAGCAAAATGTTGTGCGTACGCATGCCCCATGCATACGCATAAGTATCAAAAAGTCCCTGGTCATGCGTATGCATCTCCCATGCGTACTCACAAGTTCTCTTTAAGAAATGAAGCGTGCCACGCCTTGGACACAGATGCAAGGGCATGCCATGCCCTAGAAGAGAAATCTAGGTACGCATCTCTCATGCATACGCACGAAATATAAAAGTTTTCCGGGTTGTGCTACGCATCTCTCATGCGTACGCATGATTTATAGAGGTTTTGCAAGTTGTGCTTAGACATCTTCCATATGTACGGACAAATCCAATTTTAGCAAAGGAGCGTCCCATGCTTTGTAGTACG
>NC_029788.2:117908095-117920479 GCF_000816755.2 Arachis ipaensis
AGAACAAGCGTGCCACACTTGGAAAGGAGAGAATTCACTAGAACCAATCCCAAAGCCTAGTGTGCCACGCTACAGGAAGGCATGCCATGCCAAAGTTCAATTTCCTCAGCAAAATGCCATGCCCAGAGAAGCCGTTACACGCCAGTGAAGATATGATTTGATTCCATTTAAAAGATTGAAGAAGATTCTGTATTTGATTAGATTTGAATTTGTTTTAATTCTGTTTTGATTTTGTTAGGAAATTATCTTAATTACTTCTAATTAAGATAAGATTTAGTTTTGAATTTGAATTTGGATTACTAAAAAATCTAGGATTTAAATAATCTTAATTACTTCAGACCCTTCACGTATCTCTCTTCATCTTCCTTTCTTTTGTTTTGTATAGGAGCTTTGTTCATGTTTTGATGGTTTATGAATTGTAACAGCCCAGACCACCCGCTAGCACGATATTTTTCGCTTTGGCACACAATGCCTCACGGTTTTGCCTTTGACGATAGGGATGATAGCCGAAGCCCCCACACTCACTCATCAAAACGCGTTATGCTAGGAAGAGGTATCCACACCCTTATAAGGCATGCTTCGTTCCCCTCCCCAACCTATGTGGGGATCAACCCAAATGACCCAGTAAACTTTATGATGGCCTTGGAGAACATGGCTGTTGCTAAGCAGGCCACTGCAGAGGCTTTTAGGCGACAGTTGAACAATAATGGCAATGACGAAAGTGGAGCTCAGGTCCCAATGACACTGGCAACCTTCTTAAAGGTTGATCCACCTAAGTTCAACGGAACCACTAGCCCGACTGAAGCCGATACCTGGTTCCAGGCTATGGAGCGAGCACTGCAAGCGCAGATGGTACCTGAAGGGCAGTGTGTTGAGTTTGCTACCTATCTGCTCACTGGGGAAGCATCGCATTGGTGGCAAGGGGTCCAACGTCTCCTACAACAGGGTGATGACCCTATCACCTGGGATGCCTTCCAGGAGGAGTTCTATAAGAAGTACTTTCCAACTTCTACCAGGACGGCCAAGGAACTCAAGCTACTGCAGCTGAAGCAGGGTTCTATGTTCGTATCTGAGTACACTGACAAGTTTGAGGAGCTGTTCAGATTTTTCCGTATGTGTTAGGGAACTCCAGGAGACTATGAGGAATGGAAGTGCATTAAGTATGAAGAAGGACTCCGGAGCGATATCTTCAGCTCAGTAAGACCAATGGAGATCAAAACTTTCTCAGAGTTGGTGAACAAGAGTAGGGTTGCTGAAGAGTGTGTGAAGAAGGCGGCTGCAAAGAGAGGAAGCCATAGGGGACCATTCCCACAGAACCGAAGGAAGAGCCTTGCTCCTAGAGGTCCACCTTTCAAGCGGGGAGGTTCTGGATCACACCAGACTCAGCGTCAAAACAATTTTAGGAGGTCCAACCACAACAACTCCTAGGGGAGGAGATTTGGAAAGCAGCTTCAGAATGAGCAAGCTTGTGCTAGGTGCGGAAGTTACCATTCGGGAGCCCCGTGCAAGGCCGGATAGGGCTTGTGCTATTCTTGTGGTATGGCGGGGCATAAAGCCGCAAACTGTCCGGAGAAGCAGAAGCAAGGTTCAGGGAGAGCACAGCAGTCTGGTCAGGTGTTCACCACCTCAGCTATAGGTGCCGAGGGATCCGAGACATTTATCCGAGGTAACTGTGAAATGGCTGGTCAAATTTTAAATGCTTTATTTGATTCGGGAGCAACTCATTCATTCAATGCATTCGAAAAAGCAAGTGAGTTAGGATTGAAGATTGTAGTTTTAGGTTATGACCTAAAGGTGTATAATGCCACCCATGAAGCCATGGTAACTAGGCTAGGGTGTCCGCAAGTTTCATTTAGGGTCAAGCAACGTGATTTTGTCCATAATTTAATCTGCTTGCCAATGATCGGTCTTGACCTTATCTTTGGATTGGGCTAGTTATCTGAGAACCATGTCCTGCTCGATTGTTCTGCAAAATCGGTGATTTTTATGCCTGAAGATACAGAAGGATCGGTTGTAGTGAATAGTTATTACTTGAATTCTATGATGGTGAATTGTTCTGGGACCAAATTTCAGGGTATTATGTTGTTGACCGCGGGTGTTTCGGGTGATGATCAAAGGTTGGAGAAAATTCCGGTTGTGTGTGAGTTTCCGGAAGTGTTTCCCGACGATATCGATGAATTCCCACCTAACCAAGAGGTTGAGTTTGCTATTGAGTTAGTGCCTGGGGCTGGACCAATCTCGAGTGCTCTGTATAGAATGTCACCACTAGAAATGGCCGAGCTAAAGTCTCAGTTAGAGGATCTGTTGGGTAAGAACTTTATCCGAATACGTGTTTCTCCGTGGGGCGCGCCAGTGTTGCTGGTAAAGAAGAAAGATGGGAGCATGCGACTCTGTGTGGATTACAGGCAGCTGAACAAGGTCACAATAAAGAATAAGTACCCATTGCCGAGGGTTGATGATCTCATGGATCAATTACTAGGAGCTGGGGTTTTCTCCAAGATCGATTTGCGATCCGGTTATCACCAAATAAGGGTGATGGGTGAGGATATTCCTAAGACCGCTTTCAGGACTCGTTACGGTCATTACGAGTACACTGTAATGTCTTTTGGATTGACAAATGCTCCTGCAGTGTTTATGGATTATATGAACAGAATTTTCCGTCCATTTCTGGATAAATTCGTTGTTGTCTTCATAAATGACATACTGATTTATTCCAAGACTGAAGAAGAGCATGCAGAGCACTTGAGGACTGTATTGAAAATACTAAAGAAAAAGAAACTCTATGAGAAACTGCCTAAATATGAATTCTGGAAGAGTGAAGTGAAGTTTCTGGGTCACGTGGTGAGTAAGCAGGGGATAGCGGTAGACCCATCTAAAGTGGATGCAGTAATGAATTGGGGACGACCAACCTCAGTGACTGAGATAAGGAGTTTTTTGGGCTTAACAGGCTACTATCGGAGGTTTATCAAAGGTTTTTTGCAGATAGCGTTGCCATTCACAAGGTTAACCCGCAAGGATGCGCCATTTGTTTAGACTCCTGAGTGTGAGAAGAGCTTTCAGGCGTTGAAGCAAAATTTGACCACCGCACCTGTGTTGGTGTTACCTGAGCCAAATGAATTATTTGAGGAGTACTGTGATGTCTCACTGAAGGGTCTATGGTGCGTGCTGATGCAGCATCGTAACGTGGTGGCGTATGCCTCACGTCAGTTGAGACCTCATGAAGTTAATTACCCTACACACGATTTGGAGCTTGCTGCGGTTGTATTTGCGCTAAAGGTGTGGAGGCATTACCTCTATGGGGTTAAGTTTCAAGTTTTCTCTAATTACAATAGCTTGAAATATATCTTTAATCAGAAAGAACTTAATATGAGGCAGAGGAGGTGGATAGAATTACTGAAGGACTACGATTTTGAGTTGAATTACCATCCGGTGAAGGCGAATGTAGTGGCGGATGCGTTAAGTCAAAAGTCGTTGTATGCTTCTTGGATGATGCTTAGAGAGGAGGAGTTGCTCAAGGAATTCGAGAGTCTAAAGCTTGGAGTTCAAGAAGTGTCTGGAATTCTGTGTTTGAGTCGGTTACAGATCTCAAGTGATTTTAAATCCGAACTCCTAAAGACTCATCAAGACAATGACGTGTTATCGAAGGTGTTGCCAGCTATTGAGCAAGGGAAGCACTGGAGAGTGTCGGAAGATCAAGATGGATTATGGAGATTCAAAGGTAGGATCATTGTGCTGGATGTTAGCACTTTGTGGCAAGATATCTTAAAGGAAGCACACAAAAGAGGAATCTCTATTCACCCGGGGAGTACTAAGATGTACCATGACTTAAAAATGATGTTTTGGTGGCCGGGTATGAAGAATGATGTGGCAGAATATGTTTCAAAATGTTTAACCTGTCAGAAAGTAAAGATCCAACACCAGAGACCTTCTGGGATGTTGCAACCTTTAGAGGTTCCACAATGGAAGTGGGAAAGTATTGCGATGGACTTTGTGTCGGAATTGCCAAGGACTAGGGCCGGTTTTGATGTTGTCTGGGTGATTGTGGACCGACTGAAGAAGTTAGCTCACTTTTTACCCATTCGGATGACATAAACCCTTGAGGAGCTAGCACGGTTATACATAAAAGAGATTATGAGACTTCATGGCGTGCTTGCTACTATAATCTCTGATAGAGATCCTCGTTTTACTTCGAGGTTTTGGGGTGCATTTCAAAAAGCTTTTAGGACCCGATTAAGCTTGAGCACAGCTTATCATCTTCAAATAGATGGTCAATCCGAGAAGACGATCCAAACCTTAGAAGATATGTTGAGAGCTTGTGTTTTGGATCAGCTGGCGAGCTGGGATCGATATATGCCGCTTGTGGAGTTTGCGTACAACAATAGCTACCATGCGAGCATTGGAATGGCTCCGTATGAGGCTCTGTATGGGAGGAAATGCCAATCTCCGCTATGCTGGTATGAAGCTGGAGAGAAAGGCCTGTTGGGTCCGGAGATGATAGCTGAAACCACTGAATAAGTCAAGAAAATCCGAGATAGGATACTTACTGCACAAAGTCGTCAGAAAAGTTACGCCGATCAGAGGCGGAAGCCCTTGGAATTTGAGGAAGGAGACCATGTTTTCCTTAAAGTTACTCCAACCACAGGAGTAGGTAGGGCGATTAAAGCGAAGAAGTTGAATCCTCGGTACATTGGTCCGTTTCAGATCCTGGAGAGGGTTGGACCAGTGGCGTATCGGATAGTACCACCACACCTTTCGAACCTGCACGACGTATTTCACGTGTCGTAGCTTCAGAAGTATACCCCTAATACTAGCCATGTATTAGAACCTGAATCGGTTCAGTTAAAAGAAGATTTGACGCTTCCAGTGGCTCCAGTCAGAATTGACGATACTAGTATCAAACGGTTGCGTGGCAAAGAGGTTTCGTTGGTCAAAGTGGCATGGACTCGAGCCGGTGTTGAGAAACACACCTGAAAACTTGAGTCAGAGATGCGAACTGACTACCCGCACTTATTCTCAGGTAATTGAATTTGAATTTTGTGGGCAAAATTCTCAATTAGGTAGGTAGAATGTAAAACCCGGTTAATTAATGGCTAATTAACCCAATAATGAAAATTTATTCTAGAAGGCCAAAAATGTAATTTTTTGGGCTTAATATGATAGAGGAGGTTGAGACGAGAATTTCGATACCAATTTTATAGAAATCGGCCCAAGATTGGACCGAACGGGCCAAACCGGGCCAACCGGACCCATATTGGTCCCTTGGCCCAACATAACTAAACCTAAAACCCTAATTTTCATCACTCTCTCTCCTCTCTAACACTCAAACACCCTGAAATGGTTTAAGGAAGGGGAAGAACACTCTTCCAAAGTTCTAACCCTCACTTGATCTTCAAACCACCATAACTTTTGATCCGGAGTTCCGATTACCGCACTATTTGTGGCCACGTGTTTACCACGACGAGCTCTACAAAACCCACTACTTTGTTCTTAAGGTAAGTGGTGCACGAAAATTACTTCACACTATGTAATTCCGCACAACTAACCAGCAAGTGCACTGGGTCGTCCAAGTAATACCTTACGTGAGTAAGGGTCGAATCCCAAGGAGATTGTTGGCTTGAAGCAATCTATGGTTACCTTGTAACTCTTAGTTAGGAAAACAATTCACTTATCAAATTGAATTACGAGGAATAAAAGAGCATGAAATAAATACTTGTTATGCAGTAAATGAGAATATGTTGGAGTTTTGGAGATGCTTTGTCTTTTGAATCTCTGCTTTCTCCCTATTTTCTTCTTCACGCACGCACGCCCCTCCTATGGCAAGATGTGTGTTGGTGGATTACCGTTGTCAATGGCTACCATCCTTTCTCTCAATGAAAATGGTCCAGGTGCGCTGTCACCGCACGGCTAATCATCTGTAGGTTCTCGATCATACCGGAATAGGATTTACTATCCTTTTGCGTATGTCACTACGCCCAGTACTCGCGAGTTTGAAGCTTGTCATAGTCATCCAATCCCAGAATCCTACTCAAAATACCACAGACAAGGTTTAGACTTTCCGGATTCTCAAGGATGCTGCCAATGGATTCTAGCTTATACCACGGAGATTCTGGTTAAAGAATCTAAGAGATACTCATTCAATTTGATATAGAACGGAGGTGGTTGTCAAACACACGTTCATGGATTGAGGAAGGTGATGAGTGTCACAGATCATCACCTTCTCTATAATTAAGCACGAATGAATATCTTAGATAGGAACATGCATGTTTGAATGGAAAATAGAAATAGTTGCATTAATTCATCAAAACACAGCAGAGCTCCTCACCCCCAACAATGGAGTTTAGAGACTCATGCCGTCAGATATTACAAAGTTCAGATCTAAAATATCATGAGATACAAAATAAATCTCTAAAAGTTGTTTAAATACTAAACTAGTAACCTAGGTTTACAGAAAGTGAGTAAACTATGATAGATAGTGCAGAAATCCACTTCTGGGGCCCACTTGGTGTGTGCTGGGGCTGAGACTAAAGCTTCTCACGTGCCTGGACTGTTTTGGGCGTTCAACGCCAGGCTGTAACCTATTTCTGGCGTTGAACTCCAACTTGTAACGTGTTTCTGGCGCTGGACGCCAGACTGCAACATGGAACTGGTGTTGAACGCCAGTTTACGTCGTCTATCCTTGAGCAAAGTATGAATATATTGCTGGAAAGCCCTGGATGTATACTCTCCAACGCAATTGGACTCGCGTCAATTGGACTCCTGTAGCTCTAGAAATTCCATTCCGAGTGCAGAGAGGTCAGGATCCAACAGCATCAGCAGTCCTTTTTCAGCATGAATAAGATTTTTGCTCAGCTCCCTCAATTTCAGCCAGAAAATACCTGAAATTACAGAAAAACACACAAACTCATAGTAAAGTCCAGAAATATGAATTTTTTCTAGAAACTAATGAAAATAAACTAAAAACTAACTAAAATATACTAAAAACTATATGAAATTAACCCCAAAAAGCGTATAAAATATCCGCTCATCACAACACCAAACTTAAACTGTTGCTTGTCCCCAAGCAACTAGACAAATAAAATAGAATACAAATAAGTCAAGAAGCAATAATATCTCAGAGTTTTTGAGTGAAGCTCAGATTCTAATTAAATGAGCGGGACTATTATCTTTTTGCTTCCAAACAGTTTTGGCATCTCACTTTATCCATTGAAGCTCAGAATGATTGGCATCTATAGGAACTTAGAATTCAGATAGTGTTATTGATTCTCCTAGTTTAGTATGTTGATTCTTGAACACAGCTACTTTTATGAGTCTTGGCCGTGGCCCTAAGCACTTTGTTTTCCAGTATTACCACCGGATATATAAATGCCACAGACACATAATTAGGTGAACCTTTTCAGATTATGACTCAGCTTTGCTAAAGTCCCCAATTAGAGGTGTCCAGGGTTCTTAAGCACACTCTTCTTTTTTACTTTGGACCTTGACTTTAACCGCTCAATCTCAAGTTTTCACTTGACACCTTCACGCCACAAGCACATGGTTAGGGACAGCTTGGTTTAGCCGCTTAGACCAGGATTTGATTCCCTTAGGCCCTCCTATCCACTGATGCTCAAAGCCTTGGATCCTTTTTATTACCCTTGCCTTTTGGTTTTAAGGGCTATTGACTTTTTCTGCTTGCCCCTTTTTTTTTTTTAATGCAAGCTTTGTATTCACTGTTTTTTCTTGCTTCAAGAATTATTTTTATGATTTTTCAGATTATCAATAACATGTCTCATGTTCATTATTCTTTCAAGAGCCAACATATTTAACATTCAAGAACATCAAATTCCAAAGACATATGCTCTGTTCAGGCATTCATTCAGAAGGCAGAAAGCATTGCCACCACATGTAATTAATTAGAATTTCTTGTATTAAAAACTCGAAAAATATTGCCTCCTTATCCTAAAGAAAATCTTCTATTTTATTCATGTTTAATGATGATGAAAAAATAAATTATAGCTTAATTGGAGATAAAATAACTACTAATTACTACTATAACTACTAAGGTAAAAATCAAATAAGAACAATTATCACAGAGTTAAGGCTAAGATTAGGGCTCAATGATGAGCGGATAATTTATACGCTTTTTGGCATTGTTTTTAGTATGTTTTTAGTAGGATCTAGTTACTTTTAGGGATGTTTTTAATAGATTTTGTGTTAAATTCACATTTCTGGACTTTACTATGAGTTTGTGTGTTTTTCTGTGATTTCAGGTATTTTCGGACTGAAATTGAGGGACTTGAGCAGAAATCAGATTCAGAGGTTGAAAAAGGACTGTTGATGCTGTTGGATTCTGACCTCCCTGCACTCAAAGTGTATTTTCTGGAGATACAGAACTTGAAATGGCGCGCTTCCAATTGCGTTGGAAAGTAGACATCCAGTGCTTTCCAGCAATATATAATAGTCCATACTTTGGCCAAGAATTGATGACGTAAACTGGCGTTCAACGCCAGCCTTCTGCCCAAAGCAAAACTAGATCAGAGTATCTGGCCTAAGAAGCCATTACCAGAGATCACAATTTCGTGCACCAAGTTTTTGGTGCCGTTGCCGGGGATTGTTCGAGTTTTCGGCAAGCTTTTGGTCCGGTAACATCAGTGCCAAATTCTCTTTTGGTCCAGCAACAACAGTGCCCAGTTCCAAGTTTTGATCCGGCAACAACACCAAGTTTTTGGCGCCGTTGCCGGGGATTGTTCGAGTTTGGACAACTGACGGTTCATCTTGTTGCTCAGATTAGGTAATTTTCTTTTTGTTTTGTTTTCAAAAATTTTTCAAAAATCTTTCAAAAATTCTTCTTTGTTTTCGAAAAAAAAAAAAGAAAAAAAAAATTTTCAAAAATAAATTATTCTATGGCTTCAAAATTTTTAAGAATGAATTCTAGTGTTTCATGAAATATGTTGAATCATATCTGGCTGTAAAGCCATACCCAAACTACTTTGGGATTGGTATTCAACTAATCACTCCAGCCCATGTAATTATATGTTAAAGCTTGGCTGGCTGTTAAGCCATGCCAGACCCTTTGATTGGAGCTTTAAGACTAACATGGCAAGATTCCTGGAATTTATATTAAAAATTTTGGAATCCTTATTTTTCCTTTTTCTAAATAATTTTTCGAAAAATATAAAATAAAAATCCAAAAAAATTAGAAAATCATAAAAATCAAAAATATTTTTGTGTTTCTTGTTTGAGTCTTGAGTCATGTTATAAGTTTGGTGTCAATTGCATATGCATCTTGCAATTTTTCGAAAATATCATGCATTAATAGTGTTCTTCATGATCTTCAAGTTGTTCTTGGTAAGTCTTCTTGTTTGATATTGATGATTTTTTGTTTTGTGTCTTTTTATGTTTATCATATGCATTCTTGAATTCTTAGTGCCTAAGCATTAAAGAATTCTAAGTTTGGTGTCTTGCATGTTTTCTTTGCATTAAAAATTTTTCAAAATTGTGTCTATGATGTTCATCTTGACATTCATAGTGTTCTTGGTGTTCATCTTGACATTCATAGCATTCTTGCATACATCACATGTTTTGATCTAAAAATTTCATGCATTGCATAATTTTCATGTTTTCCATAAAAATTTCAAAAATAAAAAAAATATCTTTCCCTTTTTCTCTCATCAAATTCAAAAATTTGAGTTGACTTTTTCAAAAATTTTTAAAATCAAATTGTTTCTCATGAGTCAAATCAAATTTTCAATTTGAAAATCTTATCTTTTTCAAAATCTTTTTCAAAAATCTTTTTCTTATTTTTAGACCAAATTTTCGAAAATAACATAAACAATTAATGTTTTGATTCAAAAATTTGAAGTTTGTTACTTGCTTGTTAAGAAAGATTCAAACTTTAAGTTCTAGAATCATATCTTGTGATTTCTTATGAATCAAGTCATTAATTGAGATTTTAAAAATCAAATCTTTTTCAAAACTAATTTCTATCATATCTTTTCAAAATATCTTCTTATCTTATCTTTTTCAAAAATATCTTTTCAAAATATCTTTCCTAACCTCCTAACTACTTATCTTTTCAAAATTGGTTTTCAAAATTTGTTTCAACTAACTAACAAACTTTTTGTTTGTTTCTTAACATTTTCAAAACCACCTAACTAACTCTCTCTCTCTCATTTTCGAAAATATCTCTCCCCTTTTTCAAAATTTCTTTTTAATTTATTAATTATTTTAATTTTTAAACTTTAATTTTCGAAAATTACTAACAAATTTTCAAAAAAACCATTTTCAAAAATCACTAACTCTTTTTCAAAATAATTTTCGAAAATTATCCCTCCCCCATCCTATTCTATTTATTCATTCATATCTTAACATCTCATCTCACATCTCTTCCATTCGTACAGTTGCATTTCTTCCTTTACATCACATTCTTTGTCTCCCCCTTCTCTTCCACTCACAAAGGGATCCCTATACTGTGGTATAGAGGATCTCTATTATTATTATCATTTTTCTGGCCATTCTTCCTTGTCATATGAGCAGGAGCAAGGATAAGAACATTCTTGTAGAAGCAGATCCAGAACCTGAAAGGACTCTGAAGAGAAAATTAAGAGAAGCTAAAATACAACAATCCAGAGATAACCTTTCAGAAATTTTCGAACAGGCAGAGGAGATGGCAGCTGAAAATAATAATAATACAAGAAAGATGCTTGGCGACTTCACTGCACCTAATTCCAATTTACATGGAAGAAGCATCTCCATTCCTGCCATTGGAGCAAACAACTTTGAGCTGAAACCTCAATTAGTTTCTCTGATGCAGCAGAACTGCAAGTTTCATGGACTTCCATCTGAAGATCCTTTTCAGTTCTTAACTGATTTCTTGCAGATATGTGATACTGTTAAGACTAATGGAGTAGATCCTGAAGTCTACAGGCTCATGCTTTTCCCTTTTGCTGTAAGAGACAGAGCTAGATTATGGTTGGATTCTCAACCTAAAGACAGCCTGAACTCTTGGGATAAGCTGGTCACGGCTTTCTTAGCCAAGTACTTTCCTCCTCAAAAGCTGAGCAAGCTTAGAGCTGATGTTCAAACCTTCAGACAGAAAGAAGGTAAATCACTCTATGAAGCTTGGGAAAGATACAAACAGTTGACCAAAAAGTGTCCTTCTGACATGCCTTCAGAATGGACCATCCTGGATATATTATATGATGGTTTATCTGAGCTATCATATTAGCCGTGCCGTGACAGGGCATTGGATCATTTTCCCGTGAGATGACCGAAAGTAGCCATTGACAGTGGTGATGTATCACATAAAGCCAGCCATGGAAAGGAGTGAGACTGATTGGATGAAGATAGCAGGAAAGCAGAGATTCAGAGGAACGAAAAGCATCTCCATTCGCTTATCTGAAATTCCTACCTATGATTTACATAAGTATCTCTATCCCCACTCTATATTTTATTTACATAATATATTGTAACCCATATGAGTCAACTTAACTGAGATTTACAAGGTGACCATAGTTTGCTTCAAGCCAACAATCTCTGTGGGATCGACCCTTACTCACGTAAGGTTTATTACTTGGACGACCCAGTACACTTGCTGGTTAGTGGTACGAGTTGTGAAAAGTGTGATTCGCAATTTGTGCTACCAAGTTTTTATCTCCCCTCTTTTTCATAAATTTCTGTTTTTTTTTTAACTAATTATTCTTAATTTTTTTTTACGAAAAAAAAAATTTCAAAAATTCAAATTCTTTTTAGTGTTTACTTCTTATAAAATAAAATAAATAAAAAGATAAATCAGTCCAAGTTATATCCATAGATCCATCATGGACATAAGTGAAATTGAACAGTCCAGTAGGACTCTGGGGTCATATTCTAACCCCTCTACTGCTTCATATGGGAGTAGCATATGCATACCCTCCATTGGAGTTAGTAGCTTTGAGTTGAATCCTCAGCTCATTATCATGGTGCAGCAAAGTTGCCAGTATTCCGGTCTTCCACAGGAAGAACCTACAGAGTTTCTGGCACAATTTTTACAAATTGCTGACACAGTACATGATAAGGAAATAGATCAGGATGTCTACAGACTATTACTGTTTCCATTTGCTGTAAAAGATCAAGCTAAGAGGTGGTTAAATAACCAACCTAAGGCCAGCATAAGAACATGGAAACAGCTGACAGAAAAATTCCTGAATCAATATTTCCCTCCAAAAAGGATGACACAGCTAAGGCTGGACATCCAAGGCTTTAAACAAGGAGATAATGAATCTCTTTATGATGCCTGGGAGAGATACAGAGAGATGCTACGAAAATGCCCCTCTGAAATGTTTTCAGAGTGGGTTCAGTTAGACATCTTCTACTATGGGCTTGCAAAAGGAGCTCAGATGTCTCTAGATTACTCAGCTGGTGGAT
>NC_029788.2:117922734-117932069 GCF_000816755.2 Arachis ipaensis
CTGTGACGAGCTTCAAACTCCTGAAGGTTGGGCGTTAGTGACAGATGCAAAAGGATAGTAAATCCTATTCCAATTGGATCGAGAACCAACCTGTGATTAGCCGTGCTGTGACAGAGCGCGTGAGCGTAGTATTCACTGGAAGGATGGAAGGTAGCCATTGACAATGGTGATCCACCAACACACAGCTTGCCATAGGAGGACGTGCGTGCGTGAATAAGAAGACAGAGGAAAGCAGAGATTCAGAAGACAAAGCATCTCCAAAACTCCAACATATTCTCCATTACTGCACAACAAGTAACTTTTAATTTATGCTCTACTGGTTACTCACAATTCAATTGATAAACATAATTGACTTCCTGACTAAGATTTACAAGATAACCATAGATTGCTTCAAACCAACAATCTCCGTGGGATTCGACCCTTACTCACGTAAGGTATTACTTGGACGACCCAGTGCACTTGCTGGTTAGTTGTGCGAAGTTGTAAGAGAGTAATGTGAACATTAACATTACAATTTCGTGCACCAAGTTTTTGGCGCCGTTGCCGGGGATTGTTCGAGTTTGGACAACTGACGGTTCATCTTGTTGCTCAGATTAGGTAATTTTCTTTTTGTCTTGTTTTCGAAAAAAATTTTCAAAAATCCTTCAAAAATTCTTCCTTTGTTTTCGAAAAAAAAATATTTTTTTTTTAAATAAAAATGTTTTCAAAAATATATTTTCCTTTCAGAATTTTTAAGAATGAATTCTAGTGTTTCATGGAGCATGTTGAAGCCTGGCTGGCTGTAAAGCCATGTCTCAATTCTTATACTCAAGAGAAGAGCTTCTTTATCTTTCTTAGCCAATTGGCTGTTGAATGTAAGGAATGTCAGGCGTGTCATGTCTGAGTTACATACTAAAGCTTGGCTGGCTATTAAGCCATGCCTGACCCTTTGATTGGAGCTTTAGAGCATAAGATTCCTGGAATTCATATTAAAAATTTTGGAATCCTTATTTTTATTTTTTTTTTACAATAATTTTCGAAAAAATTAAAAGAAAATCCAAAAAAATTAGAAAATCATAAAAAAATCAAAAATATTTTGTGTTTGAGTTTGAGTCTTGAGTCACATTATAAGTTTGGTGTCACTTGCATATGCATCTTGCATTTTTCGAAAATTTCATGCATTCATAGTGTTCTTCATGATCTTCAAGTTGTTCTTGGTAAGTCTTCTTGTTTGATCTTGATGATTTTTTGTTTTGTGTCTTTTCATGTTTATCATATGCATTCTTGAATTCTTAGTGCGTAAGCATTAAAAAATTCTAAGTTTGGTGTCTTGCATGTTTTCTTTGCATTAAAAATTTTTCAAAAATATGTTCTTGATGTTCATCATGACATTCAAAGTGTTCTTGGTGTTCATCTTGACATTCATATCATTCATACATGCATTCATTGTTTTGATCTAAAAATTTCATGCATTGCATCTTTTTAGTGTTTTTCTCTCTTGCATCATAAAAAAAAAATTCAAAAATCAAAAAAATATCTTTCCTTTTTTTTCTCATCAAATTCGAAAATTTGAGTTGACTTTTCCAAAAATTTTTAAAATCAAATTGTTTTTCATGAGTCAAATCAAATTTTCAATTTGAAAATCTTATCTTTTTCAAAATCTTTTTCAAAAATCAAATCTTTTTCAAAAGCTGGATTATGGTTGGATTCTCAACCCAAAGACAGCCTGAACTCTTGGGATAAGCTGGTCACGGCTTTCTTAGCCAAGTACTTTCCTCCTCAAAAGCTGAGCAAGCTTAGAGCTGATGTTCAAACCTTTAGACAGAAAGAAGGTGAATCCCTCTATGAAGCTTGGGAAAGATAGAAACAGTTGACCAAAAAGTGTCCTTTTGACATGCTTTCAGAATGGACCATCCTGGATATATTCTATGATGGTTTATCTGAGTTATCTAAGATGTCATTGGATACCTTTGCAGGTGGATCCATTCACCTAAAGAAAACGCCTGCAGAAGCTCAAGAACTCATTGACATGGTTGCTAATAACCAGTTCATGTACACTTCTGAAAGGAATCCTGTGAGTAATGGGATGCCTATGAAGAAGGGAGTTCTTGCGGTTGATACTCTGAATGCCATATTGGCTCAGAACAAAATATTGACTCAGCAAGTCAATATGATCTCTCAGAGTCTGCATGGAATGCAAGCTGCATCCAACAGTACTCAAGAGGCATCTTCTGAAGAAGAAGCCTATGATCCTGAGAACCCTGCAATAGCAGAGGTAAATTACTTAGGTGAACCTTATGGAAACACCTATAACTCAACATGGAGAAATCATCCAAATTTCTCATGGAAGGATCAAAAGCCCCAACAAGGCTTTAATAATGGTGGAAGAAACAGGTTTAGCAATAGCAAGCCTTTTCCATTATCAACTCAGCAACAGACAGAGAACTCTGAACAAAATGCTTCTAGCAAATCTAGTCTAAAGAAGCGCTTGTTGGGAGGCAACCCAATGTTTATTTATCTAATTTTATTTTTGTTTTTCATGTTTTCTTAGGTTCATGATCATGTGGAGTCACAAAATAAACAAAAAAAAAATTCAAAAACAGAATCAAAAACAGCAGAAGAAAAATCACACCCTGGAGGAGCATCTGTCTAGCGTTCAAACGCCAGAACAGAGCATAGTTCTGGCGCTGAACGCCCAGAATGGGAGCATCCTGGCACTGAACGCCCAGAACAAGCATGGTTCTGGCGTTCAACGCCAGAAATGGCAGCAAATGGGCGTTGAACACCCAAAATGGGCACCAACCTGGCGCTGAACGCCCAGAGTTGTGTGCAAGGGCATTTTGCATGCCTAAATTGGTGCAGGGATGTAAATGCCATGACACCTCAAGATCTGTGGACCTCACAGGATAACCTCAGGATCTGTGGACCCCACAGGATCCCCACCTACCTTCACTCACTCTCTTCTCTATTCTCAATCACCCTCTATTCCCAATAAACACTCATCCCTTCTGTTTTCCATTTACCACTCACACCCATACACCCACTACTCAACATCTCTCCCCCACCCAATCCCACCCATATGGCCGAATACACACTCCCATCTATCTCCTCCATATCTTCTTCTTATTCTTCTATTCTTTCTTCTATTGCTTGAGGGCGAGCAAAACTAGATCAGAGTATCTGGCCTAATAAGCCATTACCAGAGATCACAATTTCGTGCACCACTCAACAACCTTGAGTTTGGGATGTGGATGTTCCTCTAGTTTGTGGAGTGCTTGGTCCTTCAAGAGATAACTTCTGACGCTTCAGTTCCTTTAAGTCACGCCCTTGCTCTTCTTGTTCCCTGAGCAGTTTGCAGAGCATACTGTTTTGATTTTGCTGTTCTTCCTTTATTTGGTCCATAGATTCTTGCAACTTGGTAACAGATGCTTCAAGTTGTTCCCAATATTCAAATTGAGGGACTTCTGGGAGGAATTCTTGCGCCCTCCTCTTGGTGGGGTCATCCTGCATTTGTTGTTTTTCCATTGTGATTTTAGTGATTGGTTGCTCCACTGAGATATACTCTGTTATTCCCATCTTTACTCCAGTATCTTTGCAGAGCATAGATATTAAGCTTGGATAAGCCAACCTGGCATCCTTGGAGTTCTTGTTAGCAAGTATGTAAAATTCAGATGGGATCAGTTGATGAACTTCTACTTCTTTTCCCAACATAATGTAATGGATCATCACTGCTCTTTTAACAGTGACTTTAGAACGGTTGCTTGTGGGCAATATAGAACGCCCAATGAAGTCCAGCCAACCTCTGGCGACTGGTTTGAGATCTTCTCTCTTGAGTTGATTTGGGACACCCTTGCTGCTGGTGGTCCACCTGGCTCCAGGGATGCATATATCCTCTAAAATCTTATCCAGGCCCTTGTTTGTTCTCATCATTCTCCTATTGAAGGAGTCTGGGTCATCTTTCAGCTGAGGTAGCTTAAAGATCTCCCTGATTTTGTCAGGGTGGATGTGAACAATCTTTCCTCTGACCAAAGTTCGATAGTCATAGAGGGCAGTTCCAAATATTCTCTGCCTGTCTGTTTGCCACAGATTAGCGTAGAATTTCTGAACCATATTTCTTTCCACTTTCGTTTCAGGATTAGCTAGGACTTCCCAGTTCCTGTTTCGAATCTGCTCTTAGATCTCCGGATATTCATCTTCTTTCAGATCGAACTTGACTTCCGGGATAACTGATCTTAGACCCATTATTTTGTAGTAATGGTCTGAATGTTCTTTGGTTAAGAACCTCCCTTGATTCCAAAGTGGTTTTGGAATGCTCTCTTTCTTGCCTCTTGGAGTGGGTTGTTTTCCTTTAGGAGCCATGATCTTAGTGGGTATGGTTTAGTGATCACGGATAAACACACCAAACTTAGAGGTTTGCTTGTCCTCAAGCAAAAGAAAAGAAAGGAGATGGGTAGAAGGAGAGCTTGTGTCGAATGGTGGATGAGAGGGGGGGCCGAATGTGGTTTTAAAAAGGGAGGGGGTGGGATTTTCAAAAATATTAAAAAGATAAGATAGAAGATATGATTTAAAAAAAAATATGATATGAAAAGATGTGATTTAAAATTGAAAAGATATGAAAGATATTTGAAAAAGATAAATTTGGATTTTGAAAAAGATAATGTGGAGATTTGAAAAAGATATTGATGAGTTGAAAAGATTTTAGAAGGAAAAGAGATAGATTTGTTTTAGAAAATTTGAAAAAGAGTTGGATTGGATTGAAAAAGAATTTGTGCTTATGGATTAAGATACATTTGATATTTTTAAAGTAGGGTTTTTAGAAATTAGGGTTCTTAGAAATCAGGGTTTGTAACATGTTTATGCAAGAAATCATGAATTGAAACATGAAAATTAAAATTAAAATGAAAATTATGAAGTAAAAATGAATTTACCTCCTCCCCACCATCCTGGCGTTAAACGCCCAAACGCTGCATGTTTTCGGCGTTTAACGCCCAATTGCTGCTTCTCCTGGGCGTTCAACGCCCAGCTACTGCTTCTTTCTGGCGTTGAACGCCAGGAACTCCTTTGTCACTGGGCGTTTTTCTGAACGCCCAGGACGCTGTAAATCTGGCATTAAACGCCCAGAAGGAGCTTCTTTCTGGCGTTCAACGCCCAGAAGATGCTCCTTTCTGGCGTTTAACGCCCAGATAGCTATCCTTACTGGCGTTCAACGCCCAGTGGATGCTTCTTTTGGGCGTTGAACGCCCAATTGTGCCTCTTACTGGCGTTTTCTTGCCAGTGAGCTCTTTTTCTCTGTTTTGTTTGCTGAATCCTTCTGTAACCCTGTAAACTTATCCTTCTGTAACCCTTTTGTGTGCCTCTTTACCTTAGTATCAATGAACTTTATATAAACAAATAAAATCAAGAATAGGGCAAAATGCTAGAGGAAGTGATGCCAATGGCTGAGTTGCCTCCCAGCAAGCGCTTCTTTATTGTCTTTAGCTGGACCTTGCTGAGCTTTTTAATATAGCCTCAGCCTTGAGCATTCTTGCTCAACATTACCTTCAAGATAATGCTTGATTCTCTGTCCATTAACAATGAACTTCCTATCAGAGTCAATGTCTTGAAGCTCCACATAACCATATGGTGATACACTTGTAATCACATATGGTCCCCTCCACCGGGACTTCAGTTTCCCGGGGAATAGCCTGAGCCTAGAGTTAAACAACAGAACCTTTTGTCCTGGTTCAAAGATTCTAGAAGATAGCTTTCTGTCATGCCATCTTTTTTTGTTTCTCTTTATAAAGCTTTGCATTTTCGAAAGCAGTGAATCTGAATTCCTCTAGCTCATTCAGCTGGAGCAATCTTTTTTCTCCAGCTAGTTTGGCATCAAAGTTTAGGAATCTGGTTGCCCAGTAGGCCTTATGTTCCAGTTCCACGGGCAGGTGACAAGCCTTACCATACACAAGTTGGTACGGAGAGGTCCCTATAGGAGTCTTGAATGTTGTTCTGTAAGCCCACAGAGCATCATCCAAGCTTCGTGTCCAATCCTTTCTACGGGTACTTACAGTCTGTTCCAGGATTCTTTTTAGTTCTCTGTTAGAAACTTCAGCTTGCCCATTTGTCTGTGGATGATATGGAGTCGCCACCTTGTGGCGAATCCCATACCGGACCATGGCAGAGTAAAGCTGTTTGTTGCAGAAGTGAGTGCCCCCATCACTGATTAGTACCCTAGGGATACCAAATCTGCTGAATATATGTTTTTGGAGGAACTTCAGTACTGTTTTAGTATCATTGGTGGGTGTGGCAATGGCCTCTACCCATTTTGATACATAGTCAACTGCCACCAGAATATAAGTGTTTGAGTATGATGGTGGGAAAGGCCCCCATGAAATTAATTCCCCATACATCAAACAACTCAATCTCCAAGATTCCTTGTTGAGGCATGGCATAACTATGAGGCAAATTACTAGCTCTTTGGCAACTGTCACAGTTACGTACAAACTCTCGGGAATCTCTGTAGAGTGTAGGCCAGTAGAAACCACATTGGAGGACCTTGGTGGCTGTTCGCTCACCTCCGAAATGGCCTCCATATTGTGATCCATGGCAATGCCATATGATCCTCTGTGCTTCTTCTCTAGGGACACACCTACGGATTATTCCGTCTGCACATCTCTTAAAGAGATAAGGTTCATCCCACAAGTAGTACTTTGCATCAGAAATTAATTTTTTCTTTTGTTGCCTGCTGTACGCCTTGGGTATGAACCTTGCAGCTTTATAGTTTGCAATGTCTGCAAACCATGGTGTTTCCTGAATGGCGAACAAATGCTCATCCGGAAAGGTTTCAGAGATTTCAATAGAGGGAGAGGGCACCCCTTCTACTGGCTCTATCCAGGACAGATGATCAGCCACTTGGTTTTCTGTCCCTTTTCTGTCTCTTAATTCTATATCAAACTCTTGCAGAAGCAACACCCATCTTATGAGCCTGGATTTTGAATCCTGCTTTGTAAGTAGATATTTAAGAGCAGCATGGTCAGTGTACACAATCACTTTTGATCCTACTAAGTATGATCTAAACTTGTCAATGGCATAGACCACTGCAAGCAATTCCTTTTCTGTGGTTGTGTAATTTTTCTGGGCATCATTTAAAACACGGCTAGCATAATAAATGACATGCAGAAGTTTGTCATGCCTCTGTCCCAGTACTGCACCAATGGCGTGATCACTGGCATCACACATTAATTCGAATGGCAATGTCCAGTCTGGTGCAGAGATAACTGGTGCTGTGACCAGCTTAGCTTTCAGAGTTTCAAATGCCTGCAGGCACTCTGTGTCAAACACAAATGGCATGTCAGCAGCTAGCAGATTGCTTAGAGGTTTTGCAATTTTTGAAAAATCCTTTATAAACCTCCTGTAGAATCCTGCATGCCCCAGAAAGCTTCTAATTGCCTTAACATTGGCAGGTGGTGGTAATTTTTCAATTACCTCTATTTTAGCTTGATCCACCTCTATTTCACTCACCATAAAGTGACATTTTTTCTAGTTTAAAACTAGGTTGGTCTCTTGGCATCTTTTCAAAACCAGTGTCAGGTGATCAAGACAGGAGCTGAATGAGTCTCCATATACTGAGAAGTCATCCATGAAGACTTCCAGAAATTTTTTCACCATATCAGAGAAAATAGAGAGCATGCATCTCTAGAAGGTTGCAGGTGTATTACACAGCCCAAATGGAATCCTTCTGTAAGCAAATACTCCAGATGGACATGTGAATGCTGTTTTCTCTTGATCCTGGGGATCTACTGCAATTTGGTTGTAGCCTAAATAGCCGTCCAAAAAGCAGTAATAATCATGACCTGCTAGTCTCTCTAGCATTTTAGGAGGTTTTTCCTCTTCCTAAGGAAATTTCAGAGACTCTTTCAATTCCTCTGAATCCTCTAGATTAGGTGGAACATCTTTAAAGATGTTTTCCAGCTCTGATTCGAGACTCTCAGCCATGTTGATCTCTTCCTCCAAAGAGTCAATAAGATCAACTTTCATGCAGTCTTTTGGTGTGTCTGGATGCTGCATGGCATTGACAGCATTCAACTTAAACTCATCCTCATTGACTCTCAGGGTTATTTCCCCCTGTTGGACATCAATGAGAGTTCGTCCAGTTGCTAGGAAAGGTCTTCCTAGAATGAGAGTAGCACTCTTGTACTCCTCCATCTCCAGCACTACAAAGTCAGTGGGAAAGGCAAATGGCCCAACCCTGACAATCATGTCCTCAATCACGCCTGATGGGTATTTAATGGAGCCATCAGCAAGTTAGAGACATATCCGGGTTAGTTTAACTTCTTCAGTTAAACCAAGCTTTCTGATAGTGGATGCAGGTATTAGGTTGATGCTTGTCCCAAGATCACATAAGGCTGTCTTGGTGCAGTTACCCTCTAATATGCATGGTATCAGAAAGCTTCCGGGATCTTTAAGCTTTTCAGGAAAGCTTTTCAGAATGACTGCACTGCATTCTTCAGTGAGGAGAACTCTTTCAGTTTCTCTCCAATCCTTCTTATGACTTAAGATCTCTTTCATGAACTTGGCATAGGTAGGTATTTGCTCAAGTGCCTCTGCAAACGGAATCTTTATTTCAAGAGTCTTGAGATAATCTGCAAAGCGAGCAAATTGCTTATCCTTCTCCTCTTGGCGGAGTTTTTGAGGATAAGGTATCTTGGCTTTATATTCCTCAACCTTGGTTGCTGCAGGTTTATTTCATACAGAAGTGGTTGAAGAAGCCTTTTTAGAGGGGTTGTCATCAGCACTTGTGTGTGTCTGATCCCTCACTGGCAATTGAAGGCCAGGGTTGGAAGCTGGAGTGACGTTAGACGCCAACTCCTCATCTGTTCCTGGCGTCTGAACGCCAGAACTGTGCTTCCTTTGGGCGTTCAATGCTAGTTCCTTGCTTGTTTCTGGCGTTGAACGCCAGTCCTGAGCATGGTTTGGACGTTCAGCGCCAGCCTTCCACCCAATTTATGGCGTTTTAGCGCTAGAATCATTTTTTCCCGGGCTCTTACTGTCCTCAGATGGAATTTGGGTAGTTTGCTCATTTCTTGGCTTCCTGCTGCCTTGAGGTGGGGTATTTAATGTTTTCCCACTTCTTAATTGAACTGCTTGGCATTCTTCTGTTATTTGTTTTGATAGCTGCTGCTTTGTCTGCTTTAATTGTTCTTCCATATTTATATTAGCCATCCTTGACTCTTGTAGTCTCTCCTTGAATTCGACTAACTGTTTTGTTAGAAAATCCAATTGCTGATTGAATTCAGTAGCTTGTTCAGCAAGACTGAGTTCAGTAGTCACTGTTTTAGCCTCTTCTTTCATGGAAGGTTCGCTGCTTAAGTACAGATGCT
>NC_029788.2:117932095-117941991 GCF_000816755.2 Arachis ipaensis
ATTTTCTTAGCATCTCTCTGTATCTCTCCCAGGCATCATAAAGAGATTCATTATCTCCTTGTTTAAAGCCTTGGATGTCCAGCCTTAGCTGTGTCATCCGTTTTGGAGGAAAGTATTTATTCAGGAATTTTTCTGTCAACTGTTTCCATGTCTTTATGCTAGCCTTAGGTTGGTTATTTAACCACCTCTTAGCTTGGTCTTTTACAGCAAATGGGAACAGTAATAATTTGTAGACATCCTGATCTACTTCCTTATCATGTACTGTGTCAGTAATTTGTAAAAACTGTGCCAGAAACTCTGTAAGTTCTTCCTGTGGAAGACCGGAATACTAGCAACTTTGCTGCACCATGATAATGAGCTGAGAATTCAACTCAAAGCTACTGACTCCAATGGAGGGTATACTGATACTACTCCCATATGAAGCAGTAGTGGGGTTAGCATATGACCCCAGAGTCCTTCTGGACTGTTCATTTCCACTTAGATCCATGATGGAGAAAGGGAGATGATAAAAAAATATATTTTTATTTATTTATTTATTTCGAAAATAAAATAAATTAAAATAAAATAAATAAAAATGGTTGAAGATTTTTGAAAAATGAAAAGAGTGGTTTAGGAAGTTTTGAAACATATATAATTTTTGAAAAAGGTTTTAAATTTTGAAATAAAAAATCTGGATTTTAAGAGCAATTTTCGAAAATTTGCTTTAAAATGGAGAGAAAAGATATTTTTTTTTTAATTTGATAAGGAGAGAGAAAAACAATAAAATAGCACAAGATTTAAAATTTTTAGATCTAATGCTCCTTGTTTTCGAAAATTTTGGAGGGAAAACACCAAGGAACACCAAACTTAAAAATTTTAAGATCAAGACACAAGGGAAAGTCAAAAACACCTTGAAGACTCACAAGAACAACAAGAGCATGAAGATAGAACACCAAACTTAAAGTTTGGCACAAGATTTAATAGAAAAATTATTTTTAAAAAAGAAGATTTTGAAAAGAATATACCCAATTACCAAGAACATAGACCAACGCTCTAGCCAATTGGGCAGTAAATGTAACACTTGTTTTGAAGAAGTATTTTTAATAACTAAAAAAAAAAGAAAATAAGGATTTTTTAAAAAAGAAAATTTCAACCAAAACGATAATAGAAGACTCTAAACCAAAAAGAAAAATTTTTTCCTAATCTAAGCAACAAAATAAACCGTCAGTTGTCCAAACTCGAACAATCCCCGGCAACGGCGCCAAAAACTTGGTGCACGAAAATTTCTTCACACTATGTAATTCCGCACAACTAACCAGCAAGTGCACTGGGTCGTCCAAGTAATACCTTACGTGAGTAAGGGTCGAATCCCAAGGAGATTGTTGGCTTGAAGCAATCTATGGTTACCTTGTAACTCTTAGTCAGGAAAACAATTCACTTACAAATTGAATTACGAGGAATAAAAGAGCATGAAATAAATACTTGTTATGCAGTAAATGAGAATATGTTGGAGTTTTGGAGATGCTTTGTCTTTTGAATCTCTGCTTTCTCCCTATTTTCTTCTTCACGCACACACGTCCCTCCTATGGCAAGCTGTGTGTTGGTGGATTACCGTTGTCAATGGCTAGCATCCTTTCTCTCAGTGAAAATGGTCCAGGTGCGCTGTCACCGCACGGCTAATCATCTGTAGGTTCTCGATCATACCGGAATAGGATTTACTATCCTTTTGTGTCTGTCACTACGCCCAGTACTCGCGAGTTTGAAGCTCGTCACAGTCATCCAATTCCAGAATCCTACTCGGAATACCACAGACAAGGTTTAGACTTTTCGGATTCTCAAGGATGCTGCCAATGGATTCTAGCTTATACCACGGAGATTCTAATTAAAGAATCTAAGAGATACTCATTCAATCTGATATAGAACGGAGGTGGTTGTCAAACACACGTTCATGGATTGAGGAAGGTGATAAGTGTCACGGATTATCACCTTCTCTATAATTAAGCACTAATGAATATCTTAGATAGGAACACGCATGTTTGAATGGAAAACAGAAATAGTTGCATTAATTCATCAAAACACAGCAGAGCTCCTCACCCCCAACAATGGAGTTTAGAGACTCATGCCGTCAGAGATTACAAAGTTCAGATCTAAAATGTCATGAGGTACAAAATAAATCTCTAAAAGTTGTTTAAATACTAAACTAGTAACCTAGGTTTACAGAAAGTGAGTAAACTATGATAGATAGTGCAGAAATCCACTTCTGGGGACCACTTGGTATGTGCTGGGGCTGAGACTAAAGCTTCTCACGTGCCTGGGCTGTTTTGGGCATTTAACGCCAGGCTGTAACCTGTTTCTGGCGTTGAACTTCAACTTGTAACGTGTTTCTGGCGCTGGACGCCAGACTGCAACTTGGAACTGGCGTTGAACGCCAGTTTACGTCATCTATCCTTGAGCAAAGTATGGACTATTATATATTGCTGGAAAGCCCTGGATGTCTACTCTCCAACGCAATTGGAAGTGCGTCAATTGAACTTCTGTAGCTCCAGAAATTCCATTCCGAGTGCAGAGAGATCAGGATCCAACAGTATCAGCAGTCCTTTTTCAGCCTGAATCAGATTTTTGCTCAGCTCCCTCAATTTCAGCCAGAAAATACGTTTTTGGGCTTACTTTGATGGAGCATAACTTGAGCTCCGAATTCCCGATTTGTGTCAAACTTGTTTATAAATGAAATTGGATCTGGGATGTCTATGTCGTTCAAAGAACGGGCGAAAAATGATTTGAAACGAAGAAGTTATGCCCATCGAAAGATTGGGGTTTAAAACTGTGAATTCTGCAGCTTTTTAACTGTAAAATTTTTGGCTAAACGCACTCCCACGCGTATGCGTGGCCGACGCGCATGCGTCATTTTCAAATATTCACTACCCACGCGTGTGCGTGGCCGATGCGTACGCGTCGATGTGCTGATTTGGTTGCCCAGCCAAAGCTCCTGAGAGTTGTGCAGGAATTGTGCTGGTTTTGGGCGTGGGGCACAAAACGCACCCACGCGTACGCGTGGTGGACGCGTAGGCGTCCCTTTACTTTATTCCATCCACGCGTGCGCGTGGGCGATGCATACGCGTCCCTATGGTTGTTTGGCTTTCCACGCGTGCGCGTGGGTGACGTACACGCGTGACCCTGTTTTCATACTTCTACGCCTCCGATCTCATCCCTTATGTCTTAAATTATTATGATATGCCTAGCAATGGGAAGAAGCTAGGAAATGTGGTAACTTGTGGATGAAGACCGGAGAGGACTAATGATCAATGATGATCAAAGATGATTGTATGAGATACGGAGGATGCGGCGGTGAAAGTGCTTTATGTGCCATGAGCCAAAAGGCTGTAGTTGTTAATACATTGGCTGGATATGGATTGAACCATGAGCCAGATAGCTGGGTTATTGCCGAATTAAGGCAAAGCTATTATTGAATTATGGCTGAGCATGATTGCATATATGCGTATTGAATGAAATGTGAATGTTGCACTTCCACTATCTGAGATACAAGTTTTCCTGGGAGAAAGCAGTGGCTAGCCACCACGTGCTCCAGGTGGAGACTCGATACTCTACTGACCTTATGTCGTAAGTGTGGCCGAACACTGTGAAAGTTCCGGATGAGTTCGCCCCCGTGAATATACACCAGTGAGGGTGTTGGATATAAACTACGACTCATGTTGTGAATAACTCGAGTTGGGGATGCACGACAGAGGGACAGTCCAACGATTAGCTACCGAGACTTGTCGGGCTGGCTTTATAACCGACAGATGAGACTCATCAGCTATTAGAATAGGCATACATCATATGCATATTATGTAAATTTTTTGGAATTGCCTAATTGACTGCATATTACTTGCTAATTGTCTAAATGCCGTATCTGTTTCCTATTTGTATATCTCTTTGTCTAATATAATTGTGTTTGCGATATCATATTACTGCTGGCGGGTGGGAGGTCTGAAGGATTTGGAAAGGGAAGTATTAGTTAGACTGAAGATCTTTAGTCAGTTGCCATTTATGGTTTAGTCTGTTTATAAGCTTTGATTTATTTGGTGGAAGTTCTAAGATTGCCTTTGGCTTTCCCAGGACATTACATGTTAGATATGTGGGTACCGTTACTATGCTAGGAACCTCTGGTTCTCACCCATGCAGATTTTGTGGTTTTCAGATGCAGGACGTGAGGCTCCTCGCTGAGGCATGCTGGAGACTTCTGGATTAGCAAAGATTCTTGGTTCTCGGGACTTTATTTTGGTTTTATATTTTTACTTAGATACTTTTATCTCCACTAAATAATACATACTGTGTTGATTTCCTCTTAGAGGTTGTTTTGGAGAGCATGTTTTGTATTTCGCCCTTTGGGTTTCCTTTGGGTTCCTTGCTTTCTATATTTATGTACATACTTCTATGCTCGGACCGGTTATCTTCGCAACCGGATCTTGAGTTTTGATATTCATGTTTTTGGCACTCCTTTGTATATATATATTCTCGCGTTAGCTTTTTCCTTTATCCGTTTCGTTACGTTATCGATCGGAGTGTTGCGGTTTTCAAATTACGATTTTGTGCTATCCTTTTTCTTCAAAGGCTCCTAGTTATAATCTTTTTCACATTACTATACGTACTAAATTTTTTATTTTAGAGGTTGTAATACATTTCCATTCCTATTTTATGACTTAAGCATAAGACTCTGTTTGGTAGGGTGTTACATTATGGTATCAGAGCCAGAGCCCGATCGATGTGCCAGGCCAGCGAGGGCGCTGGGCTCCCTTATGGGGGGTAGATTGTAAGGTCTCACATCGGTTGGGGAGGGGAACGAAGCATGCCTTATAAGGGTGTGGATACCTCTCCCTAGCATGACGTGTTTTGACGAGTGAGTGTGGGGAGTTTCGGCTATCATTTCTATCGTCAAAGGCAAAACCGTGAGGTCTCGTGTGCCAAAGCGGACAATATCGTGCTAGTGGATGGTCTAAGTTGTTACATTAATTCAAGTTTTCTTTTATTCTAAAGTTTTGCATTCATCTATTTATGATTGAATATTTTGTTCTTCATCAATAAAGGATTAGTAGCATCAACAGGTATGCTAATCCCGTTTTGGATTTGTTAACTGATTCGATAGAGTAGTTTTTCAAATCGTGCTTGAAAACTCTTTTACATAGGTTTTTAAATCAACTAGACGTAGGGGATTTTGTAAGTGTGCGGCAATATATGATTTTTGTTTACCCTAATCTTGGATACGTGACATATAATCTGGATTCGGACGATTCTTGAAATCATGTTTTCTCATTGAGAAAGTGAATCGGATTTTTAAACTTAACCTCTTTAATTAATCAAACAACCAAGACATTGGAGGGTGGTTAATTAAAGACAAACCGAGGAGTCGAGACATCAGAAATTGGTTACTTTAGATTCGTCATAAACGGGGATTTGCAAACTTTAGAATTTGGTTAATAAGGTTATTCTCTTGAGGACATCAACATTTACAAGCCTTAGACATTCACCACTATTAATTTCTCCAAATTCAATAAGCACTGTCCGAAGCATTCAACACTCAAGCAACCCTTATTCAATCTTTACAAGTTTCCAGCAAGTCACAACAATTCTCATATTCCAGGTTTTATTGATATAATTAGTAATTTAATTCGATATTTGTGTGCTCAATTCGTTAATCTTTGTGGGAATGATATCCACTCATCGTGGTATTACTTGAATGGTCTGGTGCACTTGCCGGTATCCATGAGCTTCAGTTTTCTGCTTATCACAATCCCCTGATGTGTCAATAGGAAACCGAGAAATGTTCCTTTGTGTACTCCAAATACGCATTTCTCCATATTTAACCTCATGTTGTATTTTTGAAGTTGTTGGAAAACCTCGTGGATGTCGGCTTGGTGTGCTTCCTCTAACTCCGACTTTATAACCATATCATCGACATAGACTTCCATGTTCCGACTTATTTGGTCCTTAAAACCCTTATCCATCAGCCTCTGATATTTTGCTCATGCGTTCTTAAGTCTGAAAGGCATTTACCTTATAACAAAAATTACCGTTATCTGTTATGAACGCAGTCTTATCTTGATCCTCTAGGTGCATTAGTATCTAATTATATCCGAAATAAGCGTCCATAAAATTCAACACCTTGACACTCGACTAATTTGTCAATACTCGGCAATGCGTAGAAATCCTTGGGACATGCTTTGTTTAGGTATGTGAAATCCACACACACATGCCATTTTCCTGAGCTTTTTTTTACCATAACTACATTTGCTAACCACAATTAGAATCTAAGCTCGTGGATGAAACCTGCATCAAGCAATTTTTTAGTTTTTGTTATTGCCGCATTTCTTCTTGCCGTACCTAGGTCTTGTTTTTTCTGGTGCACTAGTCGGACACTAGGGTTAATATCAAGTTTATGGCATATGACATTTGGATCAATCCCAGGCATATCTACTAGCGGCCATGCAAAGAGGTTGACATTGGATCTAAGGAATTTGGTGATGGTCTGCTCATTTCCTGCAGAAAAAGCGGATCCAATGTTAGTGTACTGATGTTCGAATTTTGTAAGTGATACCTTTTTCAATTCATCCATTGGAGTATGTCGGTTGGAGATATCGTCTCAGGGATCCAGTTTAGCCAAGGATGGGATGTCCTCTGTGTTGTAGACAGAGTTGACTTGTTGAATGGTTTTTGTTGACGGTGGCTTCAATTTCAGGCCCACATTATAACATTGTCATGCGTCCTTATGATCAGCATGCACTGTTGCTATGATGTTATCCTACATATGGAACTTTATCCGCAAATAAACAGTAGAAACAATAGCTCCAAAAAAGTTAAGGGATGGTCTCCCTAAAATGACGTTATAAGGGCTCAAATAGTCTACTATTAAAAATTGTATGTCTAGGGTTTTCGAGCATGGGGGTTCCCCTAGTGTCGTTCGTAACCATACATAATCTGTCATGGGCACCCTTTCCTCGTAGAAGCCTACCAACTCTCTAGTTGAAGGCTGCAGATCTTTATCGCTTAGCTGCATTTTTTGAAAAGTCAAGTAGAACAATACATTGGCCCTACTCCCTGAATCGAGCAAGACTTTCTTAGCCGTCAATTCTCCCATGTTAACTGAAAACACAACAAGGTTGTCTAGGTTTGAGCACTATAACTTGAAGTCGGATCCATCAAAAGAAATGCTTTCTGTGGGAAGTGAGGAGGATCCCTCCATGGTCACCATGGTTTGATAACTCCTTTTCCTAGCCGTGTTGGTTATTCCACCTCCTGTAAAACCACCTGAAATATAGTTAATAATGCCTTTTTATGGGAATTCTGGGGAAGCATGCCAAGTTCCTTTGTCTCGGGGAGTTGAATTATAGTTCGACTAATCTGTTGTGGTTATCATTTCTCTTTGGCCTCTGCTGCTGATGTGTTTGTCCAGCAAACCTTGTCTTGCCAATTTTCAGTAGGTCTTTGGCTACTACGCATTCGTCTATAGTGTGACCAAACTTTTGATAGAATGTGCAATGCCTACCTTTGTCCACATATTAATGGTCTTGGTAAGTTCCCGTTTTGCTAGGCGGCTTTATAAACTAACTGTGGAGGATTTCCTTTATGATGTCTTCTCTAATCGTATTGAACTTTGTGTAGGTGTCAAACTTTAGCGTTAGTTTGAAAGGTTTCTTTTGTTCGCGTGTCTAACTCGGCCTTCCCTATCTATCCTCTTCTTTCCGAGGTGTTTGTGGTGTTTGCTTTTCAACCTTCCTGACTTCCCTTAGCTCTTCGATTTTCTATTTGTCCTGATGTCTTATCTCTGAATTCTGTTAGTGTCTTAGATTTAGTGATAGCTATAGTCTCCTGAAATCTCTCGAGCATAGTCTGCTCTTTAGCGCATGAAGGTGCACATCAGGACTGAGATTGGGAATTTTTATCACGACATTTACAAATCTAGACATATAATCTTTCAGACACTGATGTTGTCCTTGTTTAATAGTGTAGAGGAAATCAAAGTCATGGACATAGATCTTGAAAGCTGCAAAATGGTTAATAAATTGGTCAAAAATTTTGTCAAAACTGGAAATACAACTTGCTAGGAGACTAGAAAACCACAATAAAGCACCATTTAAAAACATCGTAGATTCAATCTTAGTGATGTAGATTTTGGGATCACCAAAGCCCTCCTAAGGTTTTAGTGTGGTTGGAAGTGTAAAATTTTTCGGCATTTAGAAGTTTATTATTTCATCAGAGAAAGGATTTGTTCTCTTTTTACTGGATCTCGGGGGATGACTTCCATTGCCATGTTTGTTTTAGAGTGATGTTCGTCCTCAGGATTTTCTTTGCTTGCAGTTTTCTTGTCACCTCCATCGTTGTCCGCTTTACTCGTCAGGAGTTTGGACATTTTTTTTACTTTTGCTTGAAAAGCGGCTTTCATGGCCACTAGTTAGACATGAGCGGGAAGAGGTGGTGGCAGGCTGGCGTCTGAGGTATATCTCATCTCTGTAATACTGTGGATGCTCCAAGCTTTTCGATCAACAGGGATGAGCTATCCTTAGAACTCGGACTCGGACATGGGACCTGCAAAAAAGACTCCGACGCTCAAATCAGTAATATATCTCTTAACTAAAAAGATAAGGATGGTGATTCATTTTTTGAATGTGTCCTCTCTAGCTAGCCATGTTGATTCTGCTATTTATCATTATTCCGATTGAACGGTCTTTGACCATTATCTCCGGATTTTGAGATTGGTCCAAGAACGTGGAAACTGTTTTTCCTTAGTGGGCCGTTATTAATTTAAAAGATTTTTTGAATGAGTATCTGAGATATAATCGTTTATTGCCGATTTGTGAGGGTTTAACATTATGTGTGGTATAAAATTTCAATAATTAAATTATGCAAAATCAACATTCAATATTAAAAGGTATTTCTTATCATCGTTATTTTAATATTCATTTTCTTTGGATTAAAAAAAATTGAATTTTTGAGTCCTTTATCCAAATACTATAACTTTAAAATAAGTACTTTTAATCTTTTATAACTAAAAATTCAAATACAAAATAAATTATTTATAAACTACTACTAATAAAAATTCTTCTATTTTAATTTCTTTTTTAAAAGACCTTATTTATAAAATTTACCCAATCTGAACCTAAATGCATTACAAAACCAAAATTTTTTGTATTATACTCTTAACCAATATTGATAGAATACTTTTTAGCTAAATCAATGACATAATAATTACTCTATTTATTTCGTATTAAATATTATACCTTTTTTTAGTTTTACACAAATATTAAGCAATTAAAAGAAAAAGACAAAAGTATCTTAATACTATATATATTCTCTCTTCATTAATTATTTAGTCTTTTAACTTTTTCATTATATTTTTATTTATATTACCAATAAAGGGTATAATAAAAAAACAACAGAAATTTTAAGAAGCCAATATTTTTTAGTAATTAGATTATTATTTGACAAATATAAATATTAAATTGTCTTTAATAATAAATTTTATTAATTTATGTGTGTAAATTGTATTAACTTATCTGTGTAAATTCTTGATAAATATAAATACAAATTATTGTTAGTCAAGTACGGGCTCAAAATAATAATATTTATTAGTCATGTAGTATTGCTAAAAAAATAAGGGTTTAATTAATATGTGCGTAGGGGTGGCAACGGAGCGGATAGGGGCGGATTTTTGCTCAACCCGATCCCGCCCTGCCGTATAATAACCCGCATAGAATCCGCCCCGCTTCTATCCGCGGGTAGTAAAATGCTAAACCCTAACCCGTCCCTGCGGGTACCCGCCCCCTACCCGCTCCTATAATTATTAAAATCCAATAAATAAAATTAAATTTCAAAATTTATATAATCATCATCACATACATAATATAAATTAAAGTAAAAATATA
>NC_029788.2:117942069-117942483 GCF_000816755.2 Arachis ipaensis
TACTATTAATATTGTTATGTTTTTTGTGTATTTGTCATATTAAAAATAAAATTTTGAAGAAAAATTTATAATTTTATATATATATTGATAAATCTTTTGAAAAACCAATTTAAATAACTATATGTTAATTGCTATGAAGCACTGACACTTTGCTGAGTTATCGTGTCCGTATGTCAGATATATTTTGGACCTGACACTCTTCGACATTTGTTCAACACATGTGTTTACTGTGTCCAACTATGTCTTAACAAAAAATAAAAATTCTTTTCCAGATATGCTTCGGCAAACCTAAATACCATCATTCATGTGTCAGCATGCCCAACTTTATTATTAACATGTATTTTTGAAATAAATTTAAAAATAGTATATATTATTATTTATTAAAATAAAAAATATTTTAAATATTTTATATAA
>NC_029788.2:117942516-117943425 GCF_000816755.2 Arachis ipaensis
ATCTCAGTATGTCAGTATGCATATCTCATTAGAATTTATCTAAACTTTATGTCGTGTTGTATTTTGTGTCTTTATCAATATCCGTACATCATAGGTTAATTATTTTTATGAAATACAAAATTTATCTAAAATTAAACTCCTCCATATTAAAATTTATGGATCCATTCTACTATTGTATGTATTAGCAAAATTGGAGATGATAATAATTTCGTTTGACATTAATAATGGAGTGGTTGACAAAAATAATTAGGTAAGACCGTAAGATTAAAAGTTAAAAGACAAATAGACATAAGTATGGATATTTTGCTGAGTTGTCATATTCATGTATTGGATATATTTTAAATACGATAATTATCGACATTCATTTTTTTTTTGGTGACTTTTATCGACATTCATTTGACATGTGTGTCTGTTGTGTTTAACTGTGTCTTGATAAAAAATAAAAAAAATTTTTGGACACATTTAGACATATCTAAATACCATTATGTATCAGCACATCCAACATTATTTTTAACATATATTCTTGAAATAAATTTAAAAATAGTATATATTATTATTTATTAAAACCCTTCTAGAGCAATATCCTCCTCTTATTCGGTTCTGTAATTAATTTTAATCGATTATAGTAAATATGGCACCAAAAGTAAATGACTTATTCTTATTATAAATAGATAGACATCCACCTGTTATTTCATACTTTCAAGCACCTAAGAAGATGAAGGCCTTTACCTGTGTTTTGGTCATTCTACTTGTTTTTTCCATCGGTATTGGTATATGTTAGTTATCTAATAGGCCATGTTTAATTTTTCTTAAAAAAATTACATTTTAATACTTTATATTGTTAAAACTAGTTAAAAAATAAATTATGTTTCTTTCTTTTTAAAAAATAAAAACTTTTTCTTTCAAAAT
>NC_029788.2:117943464-117944265 GCF_000816755.2 Arachis ipaensis
AGAATCTACTTCCGTTATTTTTTTTCCGAACCAAAAAAAAAACGACTTTAATTTAAATTCTGATTAATTTATAAAATCTATATAAAAATAGGGTGAAAAGTGATTTTCTTTAGCACAAATCTGTTTTTTTTAATTAAAACTGAAAAAAAAATTATAAGTTTCTATTTGTTTATGTTAATTTAGATTGTACATCCAACTATCCAGTAATAATTATTTTGTGTTTGATGGGTATACGTAGGAAATGAAAGGCTAATGAAAGTAACAGAGGCAGCCTCAAACCATTGTTCACAGACACAACCAGATGCGAAATGTGTAGCAAGTCAGTGCGACGCTTCATGCAAAAAACGTTATGGAAATCTAGCAAGTGGATATTGCAATCGCGACAAATGTCTTTGTATACACTCAATTCCATGTCAGGATTTATAGTCCTATGTTTGCAACATTTCCCTTACAATTCATGTTTGAATAATGGAAAATGAAAAGCTTAATAATAAATGATGTTTCTATGAATATCAATTTTATTTACTTTTCTTTTTTTTTTTTCTCGTTCTTAGTTACTTTTACTTTTATAAGGTTAAAGAGTGTTATGAGTAATTTTCTTTGTTAAGACTTCGTTATTGTTTGGTATCACATGACCGATTGGATAAGAATGAAACTATTTAAGGATAATGTGATAGATTAATTATCTAAAATTTCTTGTGG
This sequence comes from Arachis ipaensis, assembly GCF_000816755.2. Lineage (NCBI taxonomy): Eukaryota > Viridiplantae > Streptophyta > Magnoliopsida > Fabales > Fabaceae > Arachis > Arachis ipaensis. The sequence continues at coordinate 117,944,167 of NC_029788.2, forward strand.
TGGCTAGTATCGATCAGAGTCGGTCAGCGTCTTCCGAGGTAGTCCGACAGAGGCGCTAATATACCGATTTCTATAAAACAAAAAGTTTAATTTTAATGC
>NC_029788.2:117944392-117953278 GCF_000816755.2 Arachis ipaensis
ATGTTCATTCTTAAGTTATAGTATTTATTATTATGATAAAATAAAAGATAAATTATAAAAAATACACTCAAATTATTTTGGTGTTGACAAAAATTTTTCCAAATTTTGTTATTGATAAAAGTGTTCTCAAATAATTTAAAAGCATGTTAAAAATGTCTATCGCGCCACTACAAGAGACATGTCGAATAGCGGCGGTTTTTTTAGGGAACGAAATTCCAGCAATTTCATAAGCGTTGCCTATTAGGAGATGGAGATTTGATTTTGCGGCGGTTTTAGAAAACCGCTGGCACAACCGTAGCAAATCACATAATTGATTTTGCGGCGGTTCTGCCGCTATTTGGTAAATAGGTTTTTTAAAAAAATTGTGGCGGTTTTATAACCGCCGCTATCCTGTACGCTGGTTTAAAAAAATTGTGACAGTTTGAAACTGCCACAATCTGCTATATAAAATAAAAAAAAAATTTCTGAAAGTCAAACCACTTTGAAATAATCCATAAAGTATGTATTACAAGATCAACTGATAATACTAAAATGAAATTCAAAAGAGTTATTAGATAGAATTAAATTATTCTAGCCACATTTTAAATTAGAATATTCTAGCATCAATATAAGGTCTCAAGGAATGTCAATATTCATAGTATAGGCAGGGTGTATTAGAGGTAGAAGATCCAAAGCAACCTTTGAGTCCATTAGAGTCATCACGCATATTTACAAAAAAGGTGTATTCAGAATTTTCAACTAGACCAAGAAAGTGAAAAAGGAAAAAAAGTTAAGGAAGTTTAAAATTAGAGAATAAGTGACATTATTGATTATCTTATTTTTTTTAAAAAAAATTGAAATGCTAAGAGACAAAAATATTATAATTGTATACCTTTTAACTTAATCGGAGATGCAGTCATCCCAAAAATTCAAGGGAGGTCAGAAATAAAGAATTCAATTCCCTATAATAGAGCTCCTGCATGAAATTAAATCAAATCCTGCAAAGGTGACAGCAAATTATTTCACCAAATTACACCAGCTTGTTGAGATTGGTTTTAATTATTTTATTTAAAGAAAAAATCTCAAATTTATTTCAGTCGTATTTAATAAATCAAAATGACCAACATTACAACAAATGGCTAATATTATAAACTTACTTTCATTATGCAGGAATAAGGGTCTCTACCCTTAGCATGATGGCACTCATCCATTATTAAAAGCTTAATCATATCAAGTTTGAGAAAATTGTGCCTCAAACTTCTAAGCAATATAGCTGGAGTAATGATAAGCACCTTAGCATTCAAAAGAAAAAGCCTAGTTGATAATAAGTTAGTAACCACCTCCAAGCTATGCAGCAAACAAATATTTCAGAAGTATCACACTTAAAAGAACAAAAGATGCATGTCACACTTAGATAAAACTGAATATTGAAAAACGGAAAGTCGGTAGTCTTCTTTTTCATTTTCTTTGAACACATAGGCTTAGGCTAAAAACCATCTAGAAGGCAGAACTAGAATTAGGATTGACTAGAAGAATAACATGAATGCTACTAACCTTGACACCTTTTCAATTTTTTTCAGGCATTAGCTACTAAACCAGTGGTATTTATCTAGACTTGTGTAATACATTACAGATCCTTTGCCATCAACAACAGCAACTAAGAAAATACTGTATTTCTTTTCTCAATTCCAAAAGGGATAAATTACAATAGAAAAATTAAGCTTCAGAAATAATGTAAGAATGAGACATGGTTCAATTGATGTTAAAACTTAACAAGCAATGTACTACTTAATAATGTAAGAATGACACATGGTTCAATTGATCAAAAAGGAACTCCCAAAAACACATAAGATAGAGAATTTTGTAGCACATTACCATCTTAAGAATCAGTATATACAAAGATATGACATGAGTCTCAACCCAAAAGATTCCCAAAGACAACAACAAATAGAGAAAACATTGCTATCTTAGAAAAAGACATAGTTTCTCAACTTACACCAACACTTGTTTCTTTTTCTTTTTCTTATTGTACAAAACAAATTAAAACATCAAAATATAATTGAGTATGGTTAATGGGCATGTTGAAAATGAACATAAACAGCTAAAATAGACATAGCTTGCTAGTTTTATAACACATTAGAACTTTAAGCACAAAGAGCACGAAACAAAATTGTGTTATCAAAACTAATTAAAAGCATCTTTACCATCCAATACTCATTCATCAGAACAAAAGCTCTTAAAACTGATAAAGATGGTCAAAAAAAGCTTACTAACTTTTTTCAAATGCAAGTAATGTGAATCAATTGTTAAAAAATATGAAGCACATAATTTAAGTTCAACAACCCCCAAAATCATATGATCAATCACATGATCAGGCAGCAAACTTTATCTGTTTCTGAAACAAATTTCCAAAAATGAAAAGCACCCATCATCAATAACCTAGCAAAAAGAATATGTTTAAGATGTAAAATTGAAGTTGTGAGAAATGTTAGTATTTGAGAGAATATACAAAATAAAATAAAAAAGATAACTAGTGTTGATGCTATACTATATATTTTTATTTTTCTTTTTGGAGATGCTATACTATACATTGATCTTATTGCTACAGTACTCCTTACTTGCCTTAGAGTTCTTGTTTCAAGTTTACTTGCTTTTTTCTTCTTTGTATGAGAAAAGAGAGAGCAAAATATTCTATACATGCATATTAGTAACCATAGTTCATACTGTTTGATGTTTCTTGCGTTGTAAATTAATTATCTAGCTCACCTAGCCTTATTAGCTAAATTTCTTATTATATCTGCAATTCATGTTCTATGTAAGCATTGTTGCCATGTCTTATTATTTTTGGTTGATGGCAGGGGAGAAATATAATGGTAAAATATGCTGATTCGCACAAGAGTAAAACTAGTCAGGCATCATTTTCCCAGGGATATGTGCAACCTGGAAAAACTCATATTGGTACTACCCTGCCAGTTGGTTACACTTACCCACAAACTATAGCATCATACCCTTCTTATCAAAGCCCTCCCACTGTACCTTCTCCTTATGTAGCTCAAGGACATGTTCCTTATCCAACTTCTTTTGCAAAGAAAGATCAACTTGGTATCCCAACCCAACCTGTGGCAATGAACAACTACCCTTATTACTATCCCAAGCAATGAGTATATCAAATTGGGCATGGTGATATTATTTTTTCTTTTTATTTCTTTTCTCTTCAGTCCAAATTAGCCTTTAGAACCTGTCAAAGTATCATTGGTAATATGTAATGCTCTATTTCCTCCTTGTTTTATTATATAAAAAAATTTTTTGGCCATTTTGTCACACTTCAGTAGAATTTTGACATTTTACTTGTAAGTTGTAATACTTGGTTAGGTACTCCTGTGATTAGAGCAAGTTTTATGTACTTTATTGATTATTATAGAATGAAAAACATTTCGAAGGTTTTATTTTGCCAAATGCAAAATTCTGGTATACAGATTAATGGTTTTAGGTGAAGTTGAAAGGAGTACCAACTGACCAAGCCTTCATTTAGATTACTTATAGTGAGGGAAAACTGAGGAGGAAGTAAAATTAAACTGTGGTATAAATTAGATATAGAGAAGTGCAGGTGGTATTTATACAATTAGAAACTGTCCAACAGTCAAACCAAATTATAGTATCAAATGCTTATATTCTACTTTTTTTTCTTCTTCACTTTTATTTTTTCATGCTGCTTTTCAAGGTTACTAACCTTTTAAAATAAAACAACAAACTATTTGATGAAATTATTATTTATAAATTGTCTATAACTTTGAATGGTATTTCAAAATAATACTTTGAATGGTATTTCGAATATAAGGGTTATAAACTATCCAACTAAACAAGGAAGCACCAACAATTAGAGTGCAATCTTAACTAAAATAGTTAACCAAATAATAATCATAATGACTAACATACTCTTAACACTCTGCTCAAACTTACGTGGGGAGATATACTCTAAGTTTTAATATTATGATATGATACTAAAATAATTTGTCTCACAAAAACTATTTCATAAATCTCTTAGACACACACATACAAACACAAATACACCCATTTAGGCATAATCAACAGCAAAATAAAACTCAAAAACAGTACTGAATTAAGCTACCAAGTTTGCCCTTCATCCTTTTTCACAATGCACAATAATTCAGATATTCATACATACACATTAAGGCTTGGTATTTTCCAGGCCACCCCTGGGTTCAGGAAGGAGGTCTTTCTCCTTATTAGTTTTATTCAGTGATGAGTCGAAGCAATACACACTAAAAAATCAAGATTCAAGGGTTCAGAAATTGGGAAAAAATTGAATCAAAATGTTAATTTGGGAAAGAAAAATTTGGGCAAAATCAATTGATCAGTGTTGTTCGAACCAAAATTCAAAAGGCATAGAGATAAAATTCATGCAAAATTAATTTATCAACAGCCACTAAAATTAAATTGGGATATGGGAGAAGAACGTACGAGATTGAGGGGAGAGGGGCCGATCTGCAACTCACAACAAGGCAAGGGGGAAAGGCTGCCGACGACGACACCAGGACGGATGGCTGGGGAGGACGCTGACGATGTCACGGACATGCATGGCGGAAGTAGAAGACTTGGATGACCCCTTCTCCGTTACCTTTGCAAGCGGGAGCTACACGGCGGAGGGAGGAGACCAGTGATGGGGAAGAACGACGACACTGGCGTGAAAACTGGAAATAACGGAGGGAAGATTTACGATGGCGGGGGAAGGAGACCAGTGATTGGCGCCGTTGCTCTGCTGGGGTTCGTGCAAAAGGTGAAGACGCCTATTAATTTTTGTTTGGGTTTGGGTATTTTAGTGAAATGAAACCCCTCCCCCATTCACACAAGGTTATTTGCTGCGGTTAGGGCCCGAAACCGCCTCAAGTCAAAATCAATTGGAGCGGAGCTTAATTATGCAACAAGAACCGCACCAATTCAACCAATTTGCGGCAATTTGAAAAAATACCGGCAATTTGTGGCTGCTAAATTCCGTTTTTCTTGTAGTGATCCGCAATCAGAGACCTACTCTATTAACAGAAAAGTATAATGTGGCTCATTTGTTAATGTCAAAGTTTTACTTACTAAATAGAAAGCTTTGTTTACCACATCACTATTTTTTAGAACATGTTAATTTATGAGTGTGCATTTTTATCACGTTTTTTAATAATTCGAGAGCATTATTGTGGATAACAAAATTTAGGAATATTTTTGTCAATACAAAAATAATTCGGGTGCAATGGAGTCAGGAACAATATAATATAACAAGAAAGAGGATATAATGACTATTCTACAAGCACAAAATGAAGCTATTGTACATAAAAATGACATGCTATGCAGAATGAGAAAGCAAGGAGGAGTAGGCCAAAAAATAAGAAAAATTATTTAAAAAGAATTTAAATAATTTTTAGTTCTTATAATGTTAAGGGATTGGGAGGTGTTGAAAAGTTGAATTGGTAAAAACTTTCAACCAAAAAAATAGATTAAATATATTAGGACTGATAGAGACAAAGAAAGAGGTAAAAGCTAAATTTGACGTAGCAAGTATTTGCAGGGAGGCGAGGTACGTAGGTTGAGAGTTTATGGTATCAGAAGGTGTTTCTGAAAATTTATTGCTAATGTGAGATGCAACGTTGTTCAAGATGGATAGTTGTTATAAATTAGTGAGATGATTATATATTAAAAGTTTGCTGACAAAAACATATTTAGGTGTGCATATTATTTGGTGTATGGTGCTCATGTGAGGAATAAAAAGCTTATTATGTGAGAAGAGCTAAGCTATATCTTTGAGTTGTGTCAGGTTCCTTTTTACTATACGGGAGATTTTAATGATATTGTATAGGTAGAGAAAAAGGACGGAGCAACCAATTTACTAGTTACAGTTGAATGGGTATAAGATATGGAGCTAGTAGACTTGCTGCTAAATGATTGCAAGTATATGTGGTGCAAGGTCCATTCATATAGCCAAATTGACAGAGTAATGCAATGGGTAGTGTAGAAAGGTTAGAGGGGTTTCCAAAGATGCATTTAAAGGAGGGCCAAAAGAATTGTCTGATCACTGTCTGTTTGTAATAAAGCATACAAGATTACATGGGGTCCAAGTGTAAGATCCTACCACACAAAACTTAACCTAGGATGTAAAACAAAGGTGGCGAGGTGCTACGACCTCTATAAATAAAATATAAATACGTATAATAGTCAAAGGAAGGTAGTATACTAGGAGCCTTGAAGAATAGGTAAAACAAATCTCAAAATTTTAAGAGCGCAACTCTGATAAATAACGTAACTTGCGTAAGAAGAAACTACGGTTCTTAAACATAAATATATGGAAAGTAAGAGTAGAGGATCAAGATACAACATACCAAGCTCCAAACTCAGTCTACGAAGCTAAGGCTGGCCAGAGAATAGTTACATACGTATATATTTAATCCATAACCCAAAATACATAAAAGCAACCCTAATTCTCCATAAACCTTTATGAGGTGCTGACAAACCCCAATTTGACGGTTTGTTTTGTATTGATTTTTGGGGATTTTATCACCTTTTACCCATATTTATTCAAGAAATAGCATGGTTTTGTATATTCTCCTTTAATTGTGCTTGAATGTGAAAACATGCTTTTTAGGACTCAAAATAGCTAAATTTAATTCACCTTGATTCTATTAGATGCCTTGATATGTTTGTTAAGTGATTTAAGGTTTAGGAGGCAAAGATTGGATCAAGGGAATGAAGAAAGAAAGCATGAAAAGTTGGAGAACTCATGAAGAAATGGAAGAACCGGAAAGCTGTCAAGCCGACCTCTTCGCACTTAATCGGCCATAACTTGAGCTACAGAGGTCCAAATGATGCGGTTCCAGTTGGGTTGGAAAGCTAACATCCAGGGCTTCAAAACGATATAAGATTTGCTATGGTTGAACCGCGCATGGCGGCGCGTGCGCGTACTATGCGCGTACGCGTCACCATGCGCGGTTCAACCATAGCAAATCTTATATCGTTTCGAAGCCCCGGATGTTAGCTTTCCAACCCAACTGGAACCGCATCATTTGGACCTCTGTAGCTCAAGACTTTCCAAGATTTGTTTTTCATCTAGCAATCAACATATATCTTATGCATGCATACAATTATCATGAGGTCTTTTCATTGGTTGTAATGGGGTTAGGGTCAAGGTAGGATGCATATTTGGTCAAGTGAGCTTAAAATTTGAATCTTTGATAAACTTAGACTTCCCACCTAACCTATGACATCCTATACAATTAAGTTCTAGCCTAACTACCCATTTTCTCACTTTTTCACATACTCATGCATTTTCTTTTCATTTCACAGCACTTATGCATTGATCTTATTGAGCTTCACTTTGGGGCATTTTGTCCCCTTTTTATTATTTTTATTCTTTTTTTCTTTATTTTTCTATTTTTTTTTCTTTTCTTTTCCATATTGTTTTTCTTTTTTTCTTTTGTTCTTTTGTTTTTCTCATTTTTTTTCTTTCTATATACAAGAGCATCAATGCATAAGGTTTTTACATTTGATCAATACATGAGTATGTACCCAATTCTCAATATTTTCAATAACAATACAAAACTACCCTTTTATTCACCCAATGTCCCAAGGTTCCCACACTTGAATGATACTCACACACACTAGCCTAAGCTAATCAAAGATCCAAATTAAGGACATTTATTATTTTTCGCTTTAAGGCTAGTAATGTGCTAAATTAAAGAATAAGTGGGTTAAACGTAGGCTCAAATTTGGCTAACAAAGGAAGATAAAAGGTAAGGCTATTTGGGTAAGGGAGCTAAATGAAATGATGGCCTCAATCATATAAATGCATGAATACACAAAATAATGGAAATAAAGAATCAAACAAATCAAAGATTACAATCATAGAAAGAGAATAATGCACACAAGAAAACTACCAATTAAACTCAACTATCTAAACAAAATATGAAATTAGACTAATTCTACCAATATATACAAAAGAGAAAATGAAAAGATTTTACCATGGTGGGTTGTCTCCCACCTAGCACTTTTGTTTATTGTCCTTAAGTTGGACTTATGGGGAGCTCCTCATCAAGGTGGCTTGTGCTTGTATTCATCTTGGAACTTCCACCAATGCTTGGTTCTCCATTGTGCCCCAAGATTCTTCATAGATTGAGCCAAGTCTTGATGGAGTTCTTCACAAGCTTGGGGCTCCCAAAGTTGATCCTCTTCTTGTAATCCGGGATCCCACACTTTGTTTTCATACCCGTCTTGAGGTTGATCATCATTATTGGTCCAACCGGGTGGTGAGTAAGGTGAATTCTCTATATAGTGGCCAACAATCCTCCTAGACCCATCTATTTGAGCACTACTCCAACCTTTATATCTCATGTTTGATGCATCAACCATAATGAGCCTTGATTTGCAACGCCAACCACAAAACCTTTTTCGTTTACGCTTCATCCCACAAGCTCCCTAAGTTGGCCATCCGTTTCAAGCAAACCATATTCAAGTGGGATAATAAAGCTAATAGAAATAAATTTCACCCACTCAAATGAAGGAGTAGATGGCAACCTAGGCAAAGACAACTCCAAGAGTTTTGATAAAGCGTATTCAATTTCCATCCTCCTTTTCTAAGGATTTCCACCTCTTCACAAGACTTCTCAATTATAATCCTTTGTTCAACAATTTTATATAAACCTTTTCTCCTACTCAAGTCATAAATGGGAGGGTAAGAAAAATTTACCTCCACATTGCTTTCCATCTTGTTGGGAGAAGGTTCTTCATGCTCAAAGGATTCTTCACCACTAAGAGTTGTTTGTCACTAGTACAAACCCCTAAAATTTATAAACCGAAGTATTGGACCTCGGGTCGTTCTCCCTAGGAATTGCAATAAAGTGCCTTGTTATT
>NC_029788.2:117953307-117962741 GCF_000816755.2 Arachis ipaensis
TAAAATCCAACCAAGCATTTCATCAAACACTTGGGAGGCACAAAAGAAAAGTATAGTCAATCACAACAAGAATGAATTCTAACTACAATTGAATGTAAAGAATTAACAACAACAATCAAGGAAATCACAATTATCATGAATTACCTCAAGTTGCATTATTAAAAGAAAACCAAGGAACAACAATATATCCAAAACAAAATGAAGAATTACAATTATTAAAGCACACATCTAGAAAGAGGAAGAGGAGAAGCTTAGGAATTGGTGAATGAAAAGTGAATCAAAGCATGAGTTAAACCTAGATCTAAGAAGAGAGATTAACCTAAACCTAATCCTAATCCTAGAGAGAAGAGAGAGCTTCTCTCTCTAGAAACTAACTACAAAGCTAAAACTAAACTAATTATTCCTCCCTTCTAAAGTATGAAAAGTATCTAAAAGTATGAAAGTGATGAATGATGCCTTCTCCTTAATCCTTCATCCTTTTATTCCTTTCCCTTAGCAATTTGGCGCCAAAAATGGGTTCAGAAACCCTCTCAAATCGCCAGGCACGTGTTGCATTAATGAGGTCATGTGCCAGCATCGGCGCGTGCGCGCATGGTACGCGTGCGCGTCCCTGGTCGATTCTGCAATGTGCGCGCGAGCGCCTTGTGCGCGTGCGCGTGCATGGCTGACTTTGCTTCTTTGACTTTTTATGCTTCTCTCCATTTGTATGCTTCCTTCCTTGCTTCCTTTGATCCATGCCTAGCCTATTTCAACCCTGGAATTACTAGCAAACACATCAAGGCATCTTATGGAATCAAACAGAAACTAGAATTCACCAAAATAAGGCTTAAAAAGTATGCTTTTACACTTAAGCACAATCATGGAAGAGATAACAAAACCACGCTAATTCTTAGGCTAAATGTGACAAAAGGTTATCAAAATGTTCTAAATTCAAGGCAAAACAACCCGTCAAATTGGGGTTTGTCAGGTGCAAAAGTAAAACATATATACATATATACATATATATATATATATATATATATATATATATATATATATATATATATATATATATATAGAACAGAATAAAGTATAATCCCAAAAAGCCCACTTCGCTGCGGAGAACTCCAGACGCCTAGCGAGATGTCTCTCGACCTGCATCTGAAAAACACAACATTGTATGGAATGAGAACCGGGGGTTCTCAGCATGATAAAGATGCCACGCACATAAGATATAAGGTCCTGGAAATGCCGTAGGCAATCCTAGAACGCTGACACTTAGATTATAAGACTTAAAAAACTAAAGCAGAAACCATAAAGTAGGGTGATTTTCTAAGGCTTTCTAAACTTAACCAATTCCTTAAATCTAACTAAAACTTAGCTAGAGCCCTAACTCTCTCTGTCTTTCCTCCGTTCCTCCATCTCTGGTGAAGTTGCAAAGACAAACAAGCAGACAATGGTAAACACAGGTAGGAGACAAGTAATACATATAGCAAATACAACAAATAGCATATTATGATCACTTAGGCAATCCCAATCAATGCACAAGCAAGCAATTCAAATAATATGCATATGATGCATGCTTGTCCTGTGGCTGATGAGTCTCATCTATCAGTTATCAAGCCAACCCGACAAATCTGGCTGCTAAACTCTGGACTGTCCCCCGTTACGCATCCCCATGAGTGTATGCATAGCTTTTTCACACATATATATCAAATTGCTCAATGGAGGTACCATTCCTGGGAATACGTGCCCGGTCACCCTTACGACGTAGGGTCAACAGAGTATCAAGTCTCAACCTGGAATACGTGGTGGCAAGCCACAGCACTTTACCCAAGAAAACTCATATCTCATATAATCATTTCATATTCATTCATAAACATTTCAAAATCATTCATTATGGCTATATCATCACTTATACATCATATAATTGCACTTTTATATAGACTGATCATAACCCAGAGCAAGTGGGGCGAAACCACAACCCTTGCGTCTACCCAGGAGGTATATTCTTATATGCCCAGGAGGAACAAAGGAGGGGATCCTAACCTCCCACCATCTCGCTGGGGGCAATTTTACAATACCAGGAGGAACAAGGAAGGGGATCCTCACCTTCCACCATCTCCTGGGGTCGCACTTTCCAGAAAGAGTACTCAGATGCAACTTTTATTCTTTTCTTTATCCAGTTTCATAATTCAAATATATGCACCCTTCCTTCTCATACCTAAATCATCACTTCACAAACTTTCTTCCTCTCCAAGTTACCACCTATTCCTAGCTTCATTTCATTATTAGGCTTACTAACAAAATCTAGGGTCAAAAGAATGAAAATAGAGGTTTAGAGGTTCCAAAATCAAGCTTTAGAACACAAAAACTCATTTGCTAAAAACAGGGGTCACGCGTACGCGTGGGAGTGCAGTTACTGAAAGGTCACGCGTACGCGTGGGCGTACAATTTTCTATGCTCGCGTACGCAAGCACCCTACTCGCATACGCGAGATACCCAACCCGAATAGGTTGGTCGCGTCGCGTACAGTGGTCATGTACGCAAGTTATGCAGAACAACAAAAATGCTTAATGTTGCAGAATTTTCAACTTTGAACTCCAAATTTTCGACGCGCATAACTTTTTCATTTTAAAACATTTTTCATCCGTTCTTCGAACGGAATAAACTTTACGAACCCAATTTTTATTTGAAATAAGTTTAAAATAATTTGGGGATCTGGAAGCCAAGTTATGACTCAATGAAGTTCGGCTAAAAATCAATTTTTCACAGAAACCTCGAAACTTAATTTTCATTAAAACCAAACTTAATTCCCACTTCCTATACATGTACCAGCACAACAACATACCACTTTAAAATGCCAAAACCTCCACATCTTAGCTTAATCAATTTTACTCTTATATGGACAATCCCATATACAAATTACTCAACAAAACAGCGAAATCATCATCCTTCATCACATATACATGTTCATTTCTTAATACCTTGCCAATTATCACTAATTCACCATATAACATTATATTCGATCACCAACATCAGTTATCAAGCTAAAAATCAACCGAAACTTAACAATCATTATCAAGGTACTAAACATTTTAACGCATTCAAACATTCACACCTAGCCTATGGTCATCTAGCCTAAGTTTTCATAAAACCTTATATATTAAGTACGAGAAACATAAACCATACTTTGGCCGGTTTTCACATATAACCCGAGACACCACCAAGGCACTAAACACAGCTCCAAAGGTCCAAAATCTCCAAGGCAATGACTCCCAAACTCCACCAAGCCTCCAATGTATTAAATCAAGCTCCAATTTACATATACACCAACCTAATTCACATTTTCACACACACACACACACACACACACACACACACACACACACACATATATATATATCCAAAATTTAATACCCAAATCATAAAAACCAATGAGTTAGCTAGAGTTCTAGGATTCTCACCTTAATCAAGCACCAATGAAGCAAGATTAAGCGTTTCTCTCAAGCTAATTCGAACCTAAACACCGAAATTTAACAATTTTCAATACCTTTGTTCATAAATTTCGAAACTGAAGGTGAAGAAATTGAGGAAGAAAACGTGGCTTCCTTACCTCACAATATTCTGGACTTTGTAAAGCTCGACGCCGCGGTCGCGTGGCCACAAACGGTGCGGTGATCTGTGTAACACCCTACCACACAGAGCTTTACACCTAGGATGTAAAACAGAGGTGGCGAGGTGCTACGACCTCTAAAAAAATAAAATTACAATATATAATATAGTGAAAAAGGTTTATAACTAGGAGCCTTTAAAGAAAAGGATAAAGCAAAAACCGCTAAATTGAAAAGCGCAACGCTCCGCGTACTGTAACGTAAGCAGGATAGAGCAATATAACGAATTTATATACTAAGAGTTCCAAAACACATGTAACAAAACTCAAGACTCGGCTCGTGAAGATAAACCGGCCCGAGCACATAGTTATACATATATAGATATATATAGGAAAACCCAAAAGAAAACCCAAAGATACAGAGTCACAAAACCTGAATCTCCAAGATCACCTCTAAGAGGAATACATACAGCATATATATAATAAATGAAGATAATAAGTATCTAAACAAATACCAATAACCAAAATAAACCCAAAAGATATAGATCTTCTCAACATCAGAAGCTTCCAGCATGCTTCAGCGAGGAGCCGCCTGTCCTGCATCTGAAAACTACAAAACCCACATGGGTGAGAACCGGAGGTTCTCAGCATGGTAACAGTGCCTACATATCTAACATATAATATCCTGGGAAAGCCGAAGGCAATCCTAGAACTTTCAACAGATACTTAAAGCTTAAAACATAACTAAACCATAAAGAGAAAACAGGCAACTAGCTTAGGGTCTTCAGAGCTATCTAAACTCTCCTTTTTAACTCATCCAAACCTTCCAACCACCAACGGAACCCAATGCAACAAACACAATTATTATAAACAGAGAAATCACAAATAGAATTCAAATAGAGCAAATAATCAAGTAGCATTTAGTTATGCAATTACTTAGGCAATCCAAACAAGACATATAGATGCATATGATGCATGCCTGTCCTAGTGGCTGATGAGTCTCATCTGTCGGTTGCAAAACCAACCCAACATGTCCTGGTAGCTAACCATTGGACAGAACACCAAACACGGAACAAGTGGGACCACACCACAACCCTTGCATCTTACCCGCGTATCCAGAGCAGAGGACAACTTCACCCTGCCTCTTACCCAGGCAGTGTTACTTTTTCGGCCCGGAGCAAGCGGCAACAAAACACAGCCCTTGCGTCTTACCCGCAGCCTCATCCGGAGCAAGTGGATAACACCACTGCGTCTTACCCGGAGTCACATATATAAACACACTTTCATTATCATTACCATTCGTTCATTCATTCATTCATTCATTCTCAAACCATACTCGGAGCGAGTGGTTATTTCCCACCGCCTCTTACTCGGCACCTCTATCTCATTCAATCATGCGCATATACATAGTCCATTCTAACAGATAATTCTCCTCATTCCTTCGCCAATAACATTCTCATTAACAATTATTAGCCATCAACAATACTAACCATTCTCAACAACTATAATAATTCTCAACATTAATCATAACTCATCATAATATCCCCTTTCATCGCCCATAAGTTACCCCCTTCCCTAGCTTCCTCTCAATTACTATGCATTCTATATTGATCTAAGATTTGAAGGATGAAATTGGGGTTTATAAGCATGAAACAACATCCCGGAAGGTTACAAGCTTGTTGGAAATGTGAAAGACTTGAAAACAGAAGCTTTAGAAAAGAACAGGGTTGTGTGCGTACGCACAGGAGTGTGCGTGCGCACAGGCTTGTGCGTACGCACAGAAAGTTAAATTTCCAGGGTTGAGTGCGCGCACAAGGTGTGCTAGCGCCATCAACAGATTGACATTCCCGACGTGTGCGTACGCACAGCTTCAAAAATCTACGGGGTGTGCGTGCGCACACAACCCAGAAATCACAAATTTTGCAGAATTTGCAGAATTTAAATTTTTGGCCCAAACTTCCAATGATCATATCTCCTTCCACAAAATTCATATTTCAACCAAATTTAAACCATTTTAAAGCTTATGAAATTATCTTTCATTTGATATAAAAATCATCAATTTCCAAAAACAATAGCTCAAGATATAGTCCGTTGAAGTTCGTCAAAGTCTCAATTTTACCAAAGTTCATCATTTCAAACTTTCAAAACTTACACTTCCAATTTCATCACAAACCAACCAAACTCAACTATCCCAGCATCAAACATCTTTAACCTCTCATCCAATCATTAACCCACCAAATTTTTCCATATTTAGCCACATTTCAAATCAATAATCTCAATTTACAATCAACACTCCATGATTCAACTTTTCAAGCATTTATTCAAGTTATCAATCATCATGAACATACACATATCAATGTCATACATCCAATCCTACTCACCAACACAAGCCTCAACCTTACCATCAATTAAACATAATAGTTCATATCTCATACAACATCACATGCTTTATCAACCATTATCACCATTACTCATAAATTCCACTCAATCCAAATCATCCAAACAATTACATCAATATTTCACAATCCACCAAGATACATACATAATAACACAACTCACATCATCCATAAACCACATCAATATTTCCAAATCTTATCCTAGGGCTACTAGCCTACGTTTTCACAACCACATTATATTTTAGATACAGGAAACCGAAATCATACCTTGGCCGATTCCCCGCTCAATCCGGAACACTTTCAATTTCACTTTTTCTCAAGCTCTTGGGGCTCCAACACCACAAAAATCAGATTTTCAGCATCACAACTCCACTTCCAAGCCTTTCCAAGACTTCAATCAAACTCCAATTTGACAATTTCAACTCTAATTCAACATAAACTCAACTAGTTCATACAATTGAATAATTTTAACACTAGGACACATGAAATTGGACAACCACAAGGATTTATAACTTCCTTAACTTTACCCACTGATCTTTGAGTAATGTCCACAAGGAATCAAGTCTAGTGAACCCCTAAAACATGAAAATCATCAAGGAATTGAGTTCCTCAAACCTTAAATCCGAAATTGATATACCAGCAGAAATGGAGCTAAGAAAACACAATTTACTTACAGTTTTGTTTAGATAGAATTGAAGAGCTCGACAAGCCCAACGCGTGGCCATAAACGGCTCGTCAATCAGAGCTCCGGATCAAAAGTGATGATCAATTGAAGATTGAAGTGAAATTTGGAAAAAGGGTTTCTTGCTCTCCCCCTCACTATCAGCGTGTTTCTGTTTCATGTGGGGAAGGAAGGGCTGTGCCCTTTACTTAATTGGCTTTTGGGTTGGGTCAAGGGCCCAATATGGGCCCGGTTGGCCCGGTTTGACCCGTTTGGCCCAATCTTGGGTAGATTTTTTTAAAATTAGAGTCAAAATTCTCGTTTTAATTTTCTCTATCATATTAAACCATAAAAATCTCATTTCTTATTTTCTAGAATCTATTTTATTTTATGGGTTAATTAATCATTAATTAACCAGATTTTACAATCGGAGCTTCGGATAAAAAGTTATGGAGGATTGAATTGGAACCAAGGATTTTATGAATTTTGTTATCTTCTTCCCCCTTGGCTGAGCATTATGCGTTCTTTGCATGCAAGGGAAGAAGGATGGGCTGAAGATCATTTTATTTAATGAGTCAGTTGGGCCCACGGGCCCGATTTGGATCCGGTTCGACTGGTTCGGTCTGTTTGGCCCAATCTGGCCGAATTCTTTGAAATTAGTGTTAAAATTCTTATTTTAATTAGCTCTATCCTATTAAACTATAAAATTCACATTTCTAATTTTTTATTAAAAATTAATTTATTGATTAATTATTCGCTAATTTCACAGAATTTACACCAAGACCTTTTCATAAGCTTGGATTCATGGTTTACTTTCCTGAAGATGTTGAAGGAGGAATAGAAGCGATTAGGGGATATGCCTTTCACTGATTAGTTAAAGGCGTTTATGATTTTGTTAGGAAGATGGCATAAGAAGGGGGTGCGATGCTAAGTCAGTCAAAATATGCAGCTGACCTTCTCGAAAAGACTAGAATGCACCAATCGAGCCCAATACCCACTCTGATAGTCTCCTCTTTCAAGTTATCTTACTCAAGCTCTAAAGCGTTTGAAGACTCCAAGCAATTATCGATTTGTGTTCGGTGTTGTCCAATACCTGACTATCACCTACCCTGACCTTGCTATTCTGTGAATAGAGTTGCCCAATTCATGGACGCCCCTACCCTCCAACATTGGAAGGCAGTGGAGTGCATCCTCCACTATGTTAAAGGAACGGTAAATCATGGATTGAATTTTAACAAATGCTCCGATATTAGACTCATTGCTTTTGCTGATGCAGATTGGGCAGCAGATGTTGATAACCAACGTTTGATTAGTGGGTTGTGTTTTCCTCGGCTACAACTTGTGGCGTGAAAGTGCACGAAATAGAGCAAGGTTAGTCGTTCAACGATGGAGGCAGAATACCGTGCTTTCGTGGCGGAGCAAGGTTAGTCGTTCTCACTACAAGCATATGGTATCAACCTTCATTTTCTGTGAAAGAGGGTCAATCAAAAATAAATCTTTTTTGTCCATATTCTAACGTCGGAGCAGGTTGCTAATACCTTCACAAAGTCACTGTCATGTCTCTTTTCAATAAGTTTGCGTGCAAACTGAGAGTGAGTGAGAACCGTCACCTCAGTTTGAGGGAGGGTATTGAGGCATAATATGTGTGGACTTGGTATGGGCCTGATGTTAGTGCTATTATTCTTGGTCCAAAGTCCACTCTTGCTATCAATAGTTCGTTGTGCGTACAGAGGTGTAGAAGATGTACGAATATAAGTCATAATTTGAATAGGGATGGCAAAACTTTCCGAGACGCGGGGATCCCTGCGGGGACTGCCCCGAATGGGGATCCGACTGTGGAAAATTTTTTCCGCGGGATGGGGATAGGGGATAAAATTTCCCCGAGGCAGGCACGGGGACCCTAGTGGGGATCTCCGCCCCGTCCCCGCTATTTCCCAAAATTTATAAATTTATTGAATTATCCTTAATAGGGTATTTCTCATATATGTTTTTTAGTCATTTCTCACACACACACACACACACACACCTAATCTTCATTTACATAACCCTTTTTTAATTCAGAGATCCCTAACGCTGTCCATACTCCATCCAACCTCTCTGCAGCCACCCCCTCGCTACTCTCCCTTCTTACCGTACTATCATCCTCATTGCATCGTGCTTTCTATTTGCGGCGTTCCTTTTCGTAACTCTGCCGTCGTGTCCATTCTCCTATCTGTTGCTGCGTCTCCCACCTCGTCCACTGCTTTGCCCTTTGGCTCGTCGTTGCGTCCCCCCACTGCGCATTTCGAAAAAAGTCACCATCGTATCATTTAGACTTTTTGAATAAAATCTTGCTGTTTTTGTATATGATGGATACTTGCAGCTCTAATCATATGGAAATTAATGATTAGTTAGAACTATCAGATAGATGGGGAATGGGGTCCCTGCGAAAAATAGGGTCCGTGGGGAATGGAGATGCAGAGCAATATTCTTCCACAATGAAGAATGAAGATGGGGATGGGGAGCAAATCTGAGGGTAGATATGGGAAGCAGGAAGACATCCCTCGCCCCTGCCCTAGCCCTACCCGTTGACATCCCTAAATTTGATTGTATTGTAGAGTTGAGTAATTCAATCTATGGTTCTAGACTTCCAATGT
Source organism: Arachis ipaensis (assembly GCF_000816755.2). NCBI lineage: Eukaryota > Viridiplantae > Streptophyta > Magnoliopsida > Fabales > Fabaceae > Arachis > Arachis ipaensis. Next base: position 117,962,593 of record NC_029788.2, read on the forward strand.
GCTAGATTCAATTACATTCTACAATAGTAAGAATAAGAACGAAAAAAAATTAAAAATTTAAAAAATTTTGAATTTATATGATAACGTACTATTTTTTTTGTGAAAACTAATTTTAGTTAAGAATAAAATACTAAAAATACTTAATACTT
>NC_029788.2:117962882-117963133 GCF_000816755.2 Arachis ipaensis
ACACAAGTATTTTTAAAATATTTTAAAATATGATCAAAATAACCAAAGATTATCTTTTTTCTTAATAAAGGAGAAATGACTTTTGTATTTGGCAAAGTATTTTATTCAAAATTTTGTATGAATATTTAAACAACTATTTAAAAAATAAATGCAAACAACTAAACCAAAATTTGATCTTTGAATTATTTTTATTTTTTAAAATATTTTTTATCATCGACAAAAATATCTAAAAAAATATTCACTTAACTTAA
>NC_029788.2:117963241-117964165 GCF_000816755.2 Arachis ipaensis
CATATTAAAATTCAATCCTTATATTTTTTTGATAATATATATTTAAAAATGAGATATTTTTATCGTGTTTTAAAATATTTTTAAAGTACTTTAACCCAAAAGAAATTGAGAGTCTTTTGTCTGTAATTTGTGATATTTTTGGTGTTTTGCACTAATATTTATTAGTCAAAACTAAAGAAAAAGATTAACCATTTACGTAAGATAGTATTAATAGTAGAAAGAGAAAAAAAAAAGTTATTCCCACCATTTCATATCATGACATTAACACTATAATATTTTCGGTCTAATTAAGATAACATTTATCAAAAGTAACAATAAAAGTTGGGTCTACAAGCACAGATATTTTATTGAGTTGTCGTGTCCATGTGTCAAATATATTTTAGACACGACGTTTATCGACATTCATTCGATACGTATATCTATTGTGTCTAACCGTATCTTAATAAAAGATAAAAAAAATTTTAAACACGTTTGGACACACTTAAATACTATCATATGTCAGCGTGTCCAATCTTATTTTTAACATATATTTTTAAAATAAATTTAGATATAGTATATATTATTATTTATTAAAATAAAAGATATTTTAAATACTTGATATAATTAAAATAATTAAAAAATACTTTATATTTTATATATATCCATGTTTCTGTATCTTATAAAACTTTAAAATTCGCGTGTCAATATGTCCCATATCGTATCGTATTTTGTATCCGTATCAGTATCCATGCATCAGCTAAGTTGGCAAAGGCAACATACAGGATAAAGGCAACAAAATTTTTGTAACCCATGAAAATAGACGTCTTTAATTAATATCTAAAAAAATATTTATAAAATATTGTAATATAAAAAATTATAGAAAAATTTTTAAATTAAAAATCAATATTTTATATATATATAAGAATTGCCAAAAAATTTTTAACA
>NC_029788.2:117964251-117964713 GCF_000816755.2 Arachis ipaensis
AAAGAATTTATCTCTTTTTTTTTTGTTACAAATTAAATATTGTTTTCTAATTTTAAGAAGCCATTCATTGATTTTTCCTATTATGCACTTTATTGTTAAATACTAAATAGAAATAGAAAGTTAGAAGTTTAAATAATTAAGGTAGAGATAAAATAATACTAAAAATATTTTTGTATTTTTTTTATTGCTTATATTTTCAACAAAACTTAATGATTATTTTAATATTTGTACACAACTAAAAAAAGACACTTAATATGAAATTGAAGGAGTATAAAATTATAAACTTGTCCAACATTATATATTTAAAGGAATAAAAGTAGTATAGGTAGATTAATTAATAAAATAGACGAAATTCTAATTTTTGCCCTAAAAGATCAACTTCGATTAAAAAAGACATATTATTGTCCAAAATAGTTAGAACTAGAAAAAAAATAAAAAATAAAAATGATAAAAGACAATGCA
>NC_029788.2:117964991-117966753 GCF_000816755.2 Arachis ipaensis
TATTTTTCACAAATAACATTGTAAAAATTGTATGAAAACTGATACTAGAATACGTCACATTGGTATACAACTTAATATCAAAATGTTATATATTTTAGAATAATATGATGATATAATGTTTGCTGATACAATACTCTGGTTAAAAATAATTGTCCTAGTTGGATTATTTGGTTTTTTTGCAATTATCAAATGATTAAAATTTTAATATTATTAAGCATTTTTCTTATCATATTCCTATTATTAAAGAGAGAAGAAAAGAGTAAGAAGAAAAATCTGGTTAACAAGTGCTATATATAAATACTACGCTCTTTTAAAAAGTTTGAATAGAAAATGTAAATTAATTGTAATTTTTTTATCAATCGTATAATAACTTTTTGAATTTAATTTTTTTATATTCTAAAGATATATTTTGAGAGTATAATAATAAAATTTTTTAAACTTTTTAATATATTTAATATATTAAAAATATAAATTTTTTTTATAATTTTTAATAAATTATTTTTATAATATTTTTTAAATATGTCTTTAGAATACGTATTGACATTTTTTTGAAAAGAATAATTATTTGGTTTGACCTTAATAACGGAGTTCTAAGACAAAAATACAAAATTGATTAGCTAAGACTATACGTCAAATTAAAAATTAATGATTGCGTGCTCTGACCCCTTTCAGAGTAATAATATCCTCCTCTTATTCGGTTCAAATGTAATTAATTTTGGAGAAGATGAACATGTTTTTAACTTTTTGATTTGAAGGCAGATAAATTTTTAACTAATTAAAAATATAAAAATATTTTTATTTTTTTAAAATATAAGATATTTAAATTTTTTTATTTAAAATATATAAAGATAAAAAATCAATTTTTAAAGATAATATTATCTAAAATATCCCATTTTAATTAATTAATTTTAACTTTATTTAATTTTTTGTGTAAATTAAATTAAGACTTTATTCTTATTTCAATCTCTATCTCCCACTTTACATCAAACACAATACTAAGACTTATTTCAGTCTCTGTCTCCCAATTTCAGTCTCTCAATCTTAGTCTCTCAATATCTGTCTCTCTACCAAACATTACCAAAGAGACTTAAATGTTTTACGTTTTAAAAAGTAAGGGTCGTTATTGTATTTTTAATTATTGGAAGACTTATTTGTCTTCAAAATAAAAAGTTACGGACCTATTTATCGTTTTTCTTTATTTTAAGTTTAATTATTCTGTTAGTCATTATAATTTTATTAAATTTATAATTAGAACAATTCTAATGGAATATATTTGGATATCACTTTTAACGTCAACAATAATTAAAATAATTTAAAATTAAAATTTATATTGGATATAATCTTTGAAATGATACTGATATCAAATATTAGAGATGATAATGGATAGGATAAAGTAAGATTTAGACTCAAACTTAACCTTATTTGCAAATTAATTTTTAACTAAAACTCAACCCTACTCTATCTGCTCTCAACCCGCGGGTATCTGACTTTATCCGCAAGTTATAAAAAAAAATATACAATATTCAATAATTTGATCAAATTTTAGGATTATAATTTGGTATTTATATATCGCTAAAATAAAGTATTGGAGATTATATATATATATATTCAATTAGATTCCTATAATACTTTTAGTTTTGTAATTAGGTATTTACTCGTATAAAAAATATTAGCGTGACTGAATATATTTTCACAAATTAAAAGTATTTACAATTAAGAATTTAATTAGATTTTTTATCATATATAAAAAAATCTATTTATA
>NC_029788.2:117966766-117967769 GCF_000816755.2 Arachis ipaensis
AAATCTTAATTTTAATTAATTATAGTAAATAATTAAATATGCCATCAAAAGAATATGATTTACTATATATATAGATAGACATGTACAAGTTGTTTCATACTTTCAAGTATCTCATAAGATGAAGGCCTTTACTAATGTTCTGATCATTCTCCTTGTTTTCTCCATTGGCATTGGTATGTTCAAATTATCTAATAGACCATGTTTATTTTTTCTTATCTTCTTTGTGTGTTTTATGAAATAAGATTTTAAATTCTGATTAATTTATAAAATCTATATAAAAATAGGGTAAAAAGTGATTTTTTTTCCAACAAAAAAAGGGTTTTTTTTGTAAGAAAAACTAAAAAAAAAAAAGAAAGCAAACACACATTTTAAGTTTCTATTTGTTTATTTTAGTTTAGATTGTAAATCCAAGTATCCAAGTAGTATTGTTTGATGTGTTTGACGTGTATACGTAGGGAATGAAAGGTTAGTGAAAATAACAGAGGCAGCCTCAAAGCGTTGTACAGCGACACTTGACAGTGTAGTTATATGTGTATTTACTTGGCGGTGCATACAAGCTTGCAAAAGCGATTATGGAAGGCTAGCAAGTGGATCTTGCATTGGTGGCCTATGTGTTTGTCAGTACCCACCTCCGTGTCACAATTTGTAGTCCATCTTTGCAATATTTTTTCCCTTTGAATAAATCTTTCAATGCAATAATGGAAAATGAAAAGGTTAATATATATAAATAGATCATGTTTTTATGAACATCAATTTTATTTACTATATATCTTTCTTTTTTAACCTCGTTCTTATTAGTTTCTTTTAGTTTTATAAGGTTAAAGGATATTATTAGTAATTAAATTTTAATCACAATAGCACCTAAAGAATTAGTTCTAAATTTAATTCAGACAAAAAAAATAACAATTTTATATATGATAGAATACAAGTAAATTTTTTATAAATTGTAGGAAGAATATGAAGAATAACAAAAATATAAAATAAAATTAAAAATGCAAAATAT
>NC_029788.2:117967814-117969117 GCF_000816755.2 Arachis ipaensis
AAAGAATTAAAAAATAAAAAAATATTATTTGAATAGTCTAAAGAATAAAAAAAATAGAAGAATCATCTAAAAAAATAAAAGACATGAGGAACGTTAAATAATAAAAAAGAACTTATAATTATATCTAAGCAAATTAAATTAAAATTATGCATTTAATGTGATTTGTAGAAAAAAAAAGTTCACGTTATTCATTTGAATATTAATCATATCACATAATTAAAAAATTAAATCACAATGAACAATTAGGTTTAATATAGTAATAGCAAAATTTTAAAACTAAAGTGAAATATTATTTTTTTCATGGAAAATTTATTAATGACTTAGATTAACGTTGGCATATTAATATAATTAGGTTCACTATGTTAAGCTAAATGAATTGGAAAAAAATGGTTACCTATGACATGTTATTAATTCCATCTAAAATCAAAGATATAATAATAGATTATTTACAATTGATTTAGTTTAATAATTCGAACAAAATAAAATTAAAAAATGTCTTTAAGAACAAGCTATGTCAGTTTCATAATTAAATTATTGAAATTTAATTTGGTATTTATGGATTAATTAAATCAATTAGTGTGATATTTAAATATATAATTAAATCAATTAATTGATATAATTAATTTATCATAATGAATTGTAATTAATGAGTTAAAAAGAAATAAATCGAAAAACACTTAAAAGAGTATGTCACATCAGCTCTATCATTAAATGTAAAAGCCCAATTTTTATATAATAGAATAGATAAAATAGATAAATAGATAATAGATAATAATTATTTCGTCTAACTTTAAGGATTTAGCTAACATGTGTCCTAACACATGATAAATTTACCATTAGTGGGAGATTTTAAATTTTTTCATTTAATAAATATAAAACAAATACACTGAAAATTTAATTTTTTTTGTAATTTTAATTTATGTCATTAAGACGCATGAAAAATAAATTCTAACTTTAATAATGGGGTGATTTAGAAAATTAATTAGATACCATAATAATAAGTAAGAGAAAACCCTCCTCTTATTCTGTTAAATGATGTAATTAATTTTAGTATTACTATAGTGAATAAAATAAGCCATCGAAGGCATATATATGGACAGACATGTATAAATTACTTCATGTACCTAACAAGGCAAATCTGAAGAGAGAAGGCTGAGAAGTTTATAAGAATTAAGATGAAGGCCTTCACTTATGTTTTGATCGTTCTCTTTATCTTTTCCATTGGCATCGGTATGTTTTAGTTTTCTACTAAACAGGGTTTAATTTTTTTCTTATCTTCGTATGTGAGTGTAGCACGAAATAA
>NC_029788.2:117969123-117970466 GCF_000816755.2 Arachis ipaensis
AAGTTAAAAAATTAGTTTAATTAGAATATATATTTTTTAAGTTCTTATTAATTTAATATATATGTGTAGGAAATGAAAGGCTATTGAAAGTAACAGAGGCACTATTCTGCAAAAGCACACTCCCTTTTATAGTTTGTACATTAAGTCCACCGTGCGAGGCTCTTTGCAAACGTATATTTGGAAGTGCAGCAATTGGAGATTGCATTTACAACAAATGTACTTGTCTATCCCCTTGTGGCAATTTGTAGTCCTAAATCTTTGCAAATTGCAACATTTCCCCTTTCAATAAATGTGTTTCAATAATGGACAATGAATGAAATATTATATCAAAATGAAGTTTCCGATTATATTTACCATCTTTCTCTTTTGCTAGTTACTTTTTACTTGATATGGTTAAAAAAATGTTATGAGTATTTACTATTTACTAATTCTTTTTGGCTAAGATTTCGTTATTATTTGGTCGAAGAATGTTGTACGCATAATTTTTGTATATATGTATTTTTTGTTAGTATTAAAATTGATTGAGTAGAAACGAGAGAAGATAAAACAAAATTTATCTTTTATATAATAAAAAATAATGTAATTTTAATGCAATGACAGTATAAAATGTAATTATTATAGTGTGGTACATGAATCTAAATTTGAGAACATATATTTTATTAGTGGCAAGTTGTTAACCCATTTATATTGATAATAATAATAATTTTATTAGGATAAATATCAAATTCTATTTCTAATATAAAAATATAAGATTTAATTCCTTCCATTTTTATTTTACCACTATAAAAGACCATGTATGCTTGAAGAAAATATAATTTGTTTACCAATTACTCTTTCATTTGATAGCTTTTACAACAATTCTTTTTCTTCCTATGAGGCGTCATTGCAAGAAGGCAACTATCGTGGATACAAACTACCACACTCTCCAACTTTCGTGCTCATCATTCGGAGTTATATAAGATATGTTATCTATGAAGTATTTATAGACCATGGTGTTATCATGTATGCATAAATAAAAAATGTTTCGTATTTAAATTTAAGTCATTTACCTGTTTGTGGTATATTGTAGTGTGAAATTACTTTCAATATGTGTTGTGTAATGATATTATGTTCTAATTTAAGCTTTTACTTTAGAACTGTATTATGATTTTATCTCATCATTTTTTCTTAGATATCAAGTTGATGTATTTTTATTTATTATTATTATTGAAACGGATGTGATATGAAATGTACAAAAAAAAATCTCACATTCAATTTATTTTATTGTAGTCTTCTATCTATTCTATTTATTTTTATTTTCTTCTTATTCATTTTATTTTCTTTTTAAATGTTATGTAATTTAT
>NC_029788.2:117970550-117971244 GCF_000816755.2 Arachis ipaensis
AAATATCAAATTCTATTTCTAATATAAAAATACAAAATTTTATTCCTTCTATTTTTTTATTTTACCACTATAAAGACCATATATGCTAGAAGAAAATATCATTAATTTATCAATTACTCTTTTATTGGGTAGCTTTTACAATAATTCTTTTTCTTCCTATGAGGCGTCATCACAAGAAGGCAAGTATCATGGACACAAATCAGCACACACTCTTCAACTCCCGTGCTCATCATTCAGAGCAATATCTGATATGTTATCCATTAAGCATTTATAGACCATGGTGTTATCATGTATGCATAAATAAAAAAAAATCCGTAATTAAGCTTAAGTCATTTATCTATTTGTGTGGTATATTGTAGTATGAAATTACTTTCAATTTGTGTTGTGTAATGATATTATGGTTTAATTTAAGCTTTTATTTTAGAATTGTGTTATGATTTTATCTCATCATTTTCTCTTAGATATTAAGTTGATGAATTTTTATTTATTATTATTGAATTGGATGTGATATAAAATTTGTAAAAAGAAAAAAAAACCCACATTCTTCAATTTGTTGATATTATGGTTTAATTTAAGCTTTTATTTTAGAATTGTGTTATGATTTTATCTCATCATTTTCTCTTAGATATTAAGTTGATGAATTTTTATTTATTATTATTGAATTGGATGTGATATAAAATTTGTAAAATTTGTA
>NC_029788.2:117973332-117999508 GCF_000816755.2 Arachis ipaensis
TTACTCTAAATTTTATATTTTATAAATATTTCATTTAAATATAATTTTTTTAACATAAAAATGTATTATTTTTAATAATATCATAATTTTATATTTTTTAATTATTCTAAACGAATATTTTATCAAATACTAATTAAAGCCATTCTTCCATTTGCTTTTACTAATCTATTATCTAACTATTATATAAAATTAAAATCGTATTAATGAATTTAATATTAAAGTTAATTTGGCTTTTTATTATTTACAGTTTTTTTCGATCAATAATTTTATACTCTTTACTTTTTTTTCAGTTTCATTTTAAATTTTAATTTAGTACTCAAAGGTAGTGAAATTCCATTAATACGGAAATAAAGTTACAAAAAGGTCCATAGGGTAGAATAAATAAAATAATGTATACCCACATTACAATATCCAAATGAAACAACTTAAGATCTAAAATGTTTATCTTTCTCTTTCTCGCCGTCTATTATATTATCTATTCTACCTATTCTATTATATAAAAATAGAATTTTTACTTTTAATGATAGAATCAACGTAGCATGCTTCTACTTTATTTTGTTTAACTCATTAAAGATAATTCATTATGATAAATTAATTATATCAACTAATTATTTTTGAATAGATATTTAAGTATCATACAATTTAAAATTATGTATATTAATTATTTGATTTAATTTTTATGATATATAAATTTAAGGAATAAATTAAAATAAGATAATTTATTACTTATTTAAATTGAATACAACGAATATAAATTAATTTAGTTAAAAATTTACTATTTTCTAATCTTCTATACATAAAAATGACAAAATAAAATTATAAAAATAATATTAAACCCAAGTTCAAAATGTTGAAACAAAGAAAAGAAAACTGGATATATGATTAGAGAAAAATGTATAACAATGACAAAATATACTAAAACTGGATTTTTTCTCCAACTAATAAGAGTGAGATGTTAATTCTTCATGAATTCATTTTTTCTCTAAAATGAAATCACTATTTTTTTTTGTAAATTTATTTTAGAAAAATAAATTTATTATAATTATATTACAATTAACATTTAACGAATAATGCATGATTATACTAATTTAGAGAAATATTTTTATTATAATTATATAAAATTAATATTTAATACATTATCAACTAATAAAAGTGAGGTGTCAATTCCTCATAAATTTATTTTTTCTCCAAAATGAAAGCACTATTCTCTCTTCTAAATTTATTTTAGAAAAATATCTTTATTAATAATTATATTACAATTAGCATTTAATGAATAATGTATAACTATAATAATTTAGAAAAATAAAATAAAGTCCAATAATTTATCTTCCGACTGCACACATGTGTAGAATAACTTTTAAGAAGGAGTCATGTATAGTAAATACGGTCGATGATTATAAAACTGTATACTAACATTGATATTATATTATTTCAGGTATATATTTTGCAGGTATCAAAGAAAAGTGTTGAGTTATTTTTTAGTAGATTTAAATTATTTATTGTTTATTAGAGAATTTTGTGCATTAGAATTCTCTAATAATTTTTTATTTATTTTGAGCTAATTTTGATATGTTCTTACTTGACAGTAAAACAACATATAAAAATTTGTTGATAGGTCTAAGTATTATTAAGTTATTTATGGTCACATTGAGTATATATATTTGATTTATTGAAGAAAGTAGATTACTAAAACCAATTAATAACTATTTTAGAATTAATATATTTAACACTAGATTAAGAAAAAACAAATAATACATAACATGTTATATTTTTATTAATCAAATTATTATAATTTAAATTAATCTTAACAAAATAATTTAAAATTATAATTTCAATCTTATCACGTGCACTATGTCCCAATTTTATAAAATTATTAAACCCGAATTAACCTAAATATCCCCATATTTAACTCTAATCCTAATTTTACCCTAACCCCTACCCACACTCCATCACTGACACTCACCTTTTTCCCCCTAACCCTACCGCCATTCCCCTTCGCCTCTTCCTCTATACACACACAAATCCAACATTCAGCATAATTCAGAAAATAAAAACCAAAGAAAGAAAGGTAACCAGCCAACAGAGGAGAAGAGATAAAGAGAAGCGGAGAGAGAGAGGAGGGAGAAGGGAGTGCCGGTGGAAGAAGAAGACATGCCAAAGCTGGTGGGCCGCGCCGCCGCTGTCACCGCATCCTGCCCGACTGTTGTCGCTGTTCTATTAAGTTGTTGTCATCCCCGACCCCGAGCTTGCCACAGTTGCCTTTGTTGCCAAGCAAGAGAGGAGAAGTCACGCAGCAGAAAAGAGGACAGAAGCTCACCGCGTTGCGCCGCCGCTGGTCCACCTTGGAGCCGCTGTAAACCCCGCTAAAATCGGTAAATAATTAGTCAATAAATCAAATTTTAAATAGAAAAATTAAAAATACAAAACTAATATCAAAATAGGATAGAGCTCATCAAAATGAGAATTTTGATACCAATTTCAAAAAATTTGGCCCAAAGTTGGACTGGATAGGCCGAACCGGTTGAACCGGGCCCATGGACCCAACCGGACCCATCATTTAAATGAGAAGAAGCTCATTCTTCCCAGTTCTGCATGCAAGAACACGCTGAAGGCAAGCAAACAGGGGGGAGAGTATCATAAGAAACCTAACCCTCTCTTTAATTTCAAATCAACATAACTTTTGATCCGGAGTTTTGATCGTCGCACCGTTTGCGGCCACGCGTTCGTGGTGTCGAGCTCTACAAAACTTAGTACATTGTAAGGTAAGGAATTTACGTTTTCTTGCTCAATTTCCCCATTTACATTTTCAAAAATCTATGAGCAATTATGTTGAAAATTATTCAATTTCGGTGTTTAGGATCAAATTAACTTGGTGGACTTGCCGGGTCTTGTCTCGATTTTTTGTTGATAAGGTGAAAGTCCTAGAACTCTAATTAATTCATTAATTTGGTATTTTGGCTATTGAATTTTGGGAATATACTTGTGATACTTATGTTAGGTGCATGTAAATATGTGATATGAAGCAATTGGATATGTTGGGAGCTTAATTGGAAGCTGAGAGTGAGTTCTAGTTGCTGGATTTTGGTGATTGAGGCTTACAATTTGGTCTTGTGAGTTGCCTTGGACTAAACGCAGTGATCGGCCAAGATATGGTTTAGGTTTCGCACGTTTAACATTTAAGGTGTTGTGAAAACTTAGGCTAGGAAACTATAGGTTAAGTTGAATTGTTAGATGCATTTAATGATTAGTCTTGTGAAGTTGTTGGATGGATTTATGGTTGAACTTATGTTGGAAATTATGAGTTGTTGATGTTATTGAATATGTGTTTCTTGTAATTGGGTTAGTATTGGAATTATGAGCATGAGTGTTGAATATGTGTGATTATAATTTATTAAAGATGGGTTGATGGTGATGTTGATATGGGTTAAATGAACTTGCTGGTTATGGCTTGTTTAAATAGTGAAAGAGAATTATGATTTGGTTTTAATGAGCGAAGGTAATGGATTGATGAATTTTAATATGAAAGTTATGGATGGAAAGGGAGGATTCTTTGAATAAAGTGTGGGTTTGATGATGTGGTGTGGATATTAATGTGTTAGTGGATAGGATTAATAACATTAAACTTGATATATGATGGAGGAGCAAGTTTTGGTGGTAAGGAACATGAATTGGTAAAAATGGGGTTTGGTTATAATTTGGTAAAAAGTGAATTTTTGGTGAACTCTGGAAGTCCATAACTTACTCCTCAAATTTTGGATGGAAATGTGGTTTATTTCAAATAAAAGGTGGTTTTGCAAAATTTTAAACGATATCAATTTTGTAAAAAATAGAATTTTGTAGAGCAAGTTATGGACGATGAAAAATTGGTGTATGAAATTGGACTAATGTAGGTTAAAAACTGGTTATGCAGCTTTCTGGGCATTCTGCCCATTTTTGAAAAAAATGCCCATCCACGCGTACGCGTGGCGTGGAATTTTGGCGACGCATGCGCGAGAAGCATGCGTACGCGTGTGTGCATATTCACGTGTACGCATGACTCACGCGTACGCGTGGCTGCTGATTGCTGCAAAAACTGGTTTTGACTGTTTTAAACCAATTTTCCACTTCTAAACCTCCATTTTCTCCCCTTTAAGGCTTCGAATATGGTTCTAGGTCCAGAGGGTAAAAGAAGCTAGGAAAACAAGATAACATGAGGGTGAAGTAAGATGTAAATGGTGGCTTTTATGAAGAAAATAAGAATGTTAACGAAGTTTAACACTAAGGCTTGATAATTGATGATGTATTGATAATCAAATTGAAATGGCTTTTGAATAATGATATCTGAGATACGAGTTTCCCTGGGTAACAGAACCGTGGCTCACCACCACGTGTTCCAGGTTGAATCTCGATACTCTATTGACCCTACGTCGTAAGGGTGATCGGGCACGTATAAATTCCCGGGTATGGATAGTCCCTAGTGAGTGATTTGACTGATATATGAATGTGAAATCTATGCATAGACTCATGGGATGCACGACGGGGGACAGTCTAAGGTTTTTGGACTTGTCGGATTGGCTGGATAACTGAAAGATGGGCCCATCAGCCATAGGACAGGCATGCATCATGTGCATTTGTTTGTTTTGGTTGCTATGCATTTCCTGAGTTTGCCTAACTGTATGTATACATCCTGCTACCTGCTATACTTGCTACTTGCACTATCTGCCTATTACTTGTGAGTGAATTTGTCTGGTTGCTTGTCTTTGCTGAATTATAGATGACGGAGGAATGGAGGAAGGTGAAATGGTTTGATGTTAGGTTAGGTTTAAGATTGAGTGAGTTTAGGCAGGTTTAATATACCTACCCTTATTTATGGCTTCTGTTTAGAAATTAAGTTTTACAATTGTATGACGGAGTTCTAGGATTGCCTCTAGCATTTCCAGGACCTTATTTATTATATGTGTGGCACCTTTACCATGCTGAGAACCTCTGGTTCTCATTCCATACTGTGTTGTTGTTTTCAGATGCAGGTCGAGAGGCTTCTCGCTAGGCGTCTGGATTCCTGAAGCGGAGTAGTCCCTGGGATATTTTGGTTTATCAGTTTATGTATATATGTACTTAGTTACTTAGCTTGCTCTCCAAGAAACTTGTTAGTTTGTTCCTCATAGAGGTTACAGCAGAGTTAGGACTTTATTTCTGTATTTTGGGTATTTTGGGACGCTGGTGTATATATATATGTGAATATTCTCTGGCCAGCCTTGGCTTTGCAAGCTGAGTCAGGAGCTAGTTTCATTGTATTCTTGGCTCTCTTTCGTTCTTTTGCTTATTTTTATCTATAATCTTTAGGTTTCTTAGCACGCAAGTAGTTCTGTTCCTTGAGCGTCGCGCTTTTTATTTTGCATTTTGTTTTAACCATTTTTCAAGGCTCCTAGTTAAGTATCTCTTTTCCTATTATTATATATATATTTCTATTTTTAGAGGTCGTAATACCTTACTATCTCAGTCTTATGACTTAAGCATAAGATTAAGTATGGTAGGGTGTTACATCCACCGTCGAAGCAGAGCCGCGGAGAGAGACACTACAAGAAACAGTGTAATTATCGATGCCAAAAAGCGACGGCCAGAATTTCCGTCAATATTTTCGACAGTTTGTCATCGATAAAATGAAAAAGGAATGATTAGAAATAAAATATTAAAATCGACGACCATGTCGTCTATTATTTTGATAACCTTCTAACACTCTCCTTTTTATCGTCACATTGTCGACGGAATGGTTGGTTGAAATTTTTTTTTAAAATCGACATACAGGTCGTCTATTTTAATAATTATAATATCGACAAGTTTCGTCGTCGATAATATTAAACGATGGAGATCTCTTTTTAAATTAAATGAATGGTATAGATTTATTATATGAAATAGACTGCTAGAATGTTGATTTTTATTTTAACTAAAATCGACAAATTCACTGTCAATTTTTATCAACCAAAAAATCACCCCGCCTTTACTTCCCGCGTCCGTGTTTCACTCAATTCCCCACTTACATTTTACCTGAAAAATTAACTAACCGCCTTCTCCTTTCACTTCCACCATTTCAACAACCTTCCCTCTCCGCTGCCAATGCGACATCTTCTCTCCCGCTACTGCGCCGTCATGGATCCACTACCTCCGCGCCGGTCGTCGCTCCGATGGCCCTTGCCTATCGTCGCTCTGCTGCTCCCGCGCCCGTCGTCACTCTGTCACACTCGCGTTGCTGTCGCTCCGTCACAATCGCACCGTTGTCGCTCTGTCATTGACGGCCAGGCGGTGGCGCAAACTATCAGATCTGAGATCGCGGAGGAAGTGCGCTTCCTCTCAAAACTATGGCAAGGTACTCAATCCCAATCCCAATTCCAATCTAACCTAATCAAAATTGGAAATTAGAATAATGTAATGTAATGGTGTTGTTGCAGGTTTCGAGGATGACGGTGGTGATAGTAGGAAACAGGAAGGACTCAAAGTTTTGTGGGATTGAAGAGAAAGGCATGTGCTGAATTAGAGATTAAGTCCTTCGACATTGACCTTCCTGAACAAGTTTCTGAATCCGATTTGATTAAGCAAGTTCACCAGCTCAATGTCAAACCCTGATGTTCACGGTATTAGATTTATGTTACTTGTTACCATTCCAAGCTTTTATTTTTAGCTCATGTTTGAGGCAAAAAAGTGTATGCAATCAAGTATATTGGTTTAGCTTCCATTGCCAAAGCATATTAATGAAGAGAAAGTTCTCAGTGAAATCAGTCTTGATGAAGTTCGTGGACAACCTGCACTTCTCTATCTTGTGCATGTACCTAAGATAACTTAGTAGTAGTAAGAGTAGTAGTGATTACTATTAAGATTAGATTAAATTAGATTGGGTGTGTGGTTCTCTTCCTTAATATTTTAGTTTAATTTAATTCATGTCTTTTATCTGTTAAAGCTGTTGTCAGATTCAATTTAATTTAACATATACTACTAACTGAATCGAAAAACATCCCAGACTCTTGTGCACACAATTGCAACCAATGCGGGAGTTGAGGGTGCTGTTGTTGTTGGCAAACTATTGGAATAGAAGAACCCTGATCTTAGGTATGATGCAGCAAAAAGTTAGTGTTCCTTGTTTTATTTTTCATTGATGTTTACATGTCAAAAGATAAGGTCGAGCAGCATCACTAATTCTCCTATTAACTTCTTTTTCTCATGATCAGGTGAATATGTTAATATGGTTAAACTTTTTGACCCTGATCTTAGGTATGATGCAGCAAAAGGTTAGTGTTCCTTGTTTTAGGTTCTTGTGAGAATTAAAAAATGCATTTTGATTTAATCTTTTATTTGGTGTGATTGGCAGTCTTAGAAATTTAATAATTATATTTTTTAGTCCCACCAAATATAATACTGATCCGTGGCGATTCAGGGTTTTGGTAGGAGCTAAAGAGCTTGTTGGAGTTGAAAGTGTAATTTTGTTGAATATGAAGTGTTCCATTGAAGATCAGAGAAGATGTGAAGCTGGTGCTGAGTGCCGAGGTGATAAGTAGCGCTCTTTTTTTTTTGTTCTTGTTTGTAGATATTGTTTTAACTTATTGTCCCAATTGCCTCATGATTGTTGTAATTTGGCTCTGTGATATATCTATTATGGAGTTGGATTTACTTGGCTGTTGGGGAGGAGAATGATTTTGCCAGTTTGGTGTAGTTGAAATTCCATTAACATGGCCTTGGCAACCAATTTTCCCAAATGTAGAAACATTCTTATAGAAGTGCTGTCATTGTATTTTTCTTGAAATGTCTACAGGCAATCATATGTTTGAAATTAGTTTCTGTCAAAATTATTAAATTTAGTTGCTAGTTGCTAGTCATTTTATCTGCGTTTCGGAAAGATAGCGATTTGATAGTTAATCCCTTAATCAGTTATGACAAGGTACTATATTCTTGGCTTGGATAATAGTATGAAGAGATTGACAGAATTTAGTTATACCTAGGTGATCATGGGACCAAAAATCCAAGTTTACTAGAACTTGTAGGACTCAGTCAACTGTGTTAATGATTAAGAATTAAGTAAATGGGACCAAAATTAATGTTATTGTTGTGATTACTAAAAATCAATTCATGGAGTTGTGACTCAGTCATAACAACAACATGCAGTTTACTTAATTCTTAATATGATTTTAAAACAAGTTCTTGATAACTTAAATTAAAAACTATCTAAAAAAGCGTCAGGTCAACTCATATAAAATAACCTCAATGTTGCTGACATAAACCTCCTGTCATCTGGTAAGGATAAGGATAGTATTAAATAGAGACCCAAACGTTTGTCCAAGAAAAATGTTGATGTCTACAAAGCAATTGAATAAGGACAAACATTTATTTTATAGTTGAATTTGAACACTGATTGATTTTATGGTGCAGAAAATACAATAGCATCTTATCCTATTGAGTACATTCCAAATGCCAAATTGCCATGTGTTGGTCCTCATCCAAAGAATGTTATACTTTTGGCTTGTGATGCCTTTGGTGTGCTACCACCTGTTAGTAAGCTAAACCTTGCACAGACCATGTACCATTTCATCAGTGGTTACACTGCTTTGGTATGTATCAGATCATAGACATAATTATATCTTTATTCTTACACCTTATCTTATGGTGATAATTATATTTTTAATTGATAACTTTAGGTGCTGGCACTGAGGATGGTATTAAGGAGCCAACAGTAACTTTCTCAGCTTTTTTTGGTGCTGCTTTCATAATGCTACACCCAACAAAGTATGCTACAATGCTTGCTGAGAAGATGGAGAAGCACGGCGCTACCGGCTGGCTTGTTAACACGAGTTGGTCTGGTGGCAGGTAAGCGTCGTCGGAATGATTGTCCTTTTTAAGGCTTTTGTTAATTACATGTTTAATAGGATTATTTACTTGTTTAATGCAGGTATGGTTATGGTAGCCGTATCAAGCTACCCTATACAAGAAAAATCATTGATGCTATTCACTCTGGAAGCCTCTTAAATGCTGAGTACAAAAAGACTGAGATTTTTGGGTTTGAGATCCCAACTGAAGTTGAAGGGGTCCCTTCAGAAATTCTTGATCCTATTAACGCTGTTAGTAGTTTGTGTTGGGTGTGTATGTCTAACCAATTCAAAATATTATAGCCTATAGGACTATCATATTTATGTTGTCTTGAAACTTTATGTTGAATCTTTAATTCTTTATGTTAGAGGATTATTTATTATTTTGATAAGTTTGTAAATTGATTATATCTAATATTAAGTACAAATTTTATTTTTATATTTAAAAGTTTAGTTGCCTCGTTATCTAATATTTAGTATAAATTTTATTTCTATATTTAAAAGTTTATTTGTATTAATTGTCAACTATTTTTTCAATAAAAAAATAAAAAAATATGGCTATTAAAATCGACGACACCCTTGTCGCTTTTTAAATTTAAAATAGACAAAAGAAAATAAAAAAATTGAAGACATGTTTGTCGATATTTTAATAATTAAATCGACGGCTGTGCTGTCAATTTTAATGAATCAAATATCGACGAAAAGGTTGTCGATTTTATATAATAATAATAAGTTTTTGGCGCCATTGCCGGGGAGGGAACAACAATTTCACATTTGTTGTCGGCAACAACAGTGCCATGTTTTTGGTCTGGCAACAACACCAAGTTTTTGGCGCCGTTGCCGGGGATCGTTCGAGTTTGGACAACTGACGGTTCATCTTGTTGCTCAGATTAGGTAAATTTATTTTAATTTTAAGCTTTTTGTTTTTATTATTCTTAATTTTGAAAAAATAAAAATAAATATTTTCAAAAATATTTTTTTCTTCAGAATTTTTAAGAATGAATTCTAATGTTTCATGATGATTTGTTGAATCCTGGCTGGCTGTAAGCCATGTCTAATCTTTTGGACCGAGGTTTCAACTTATCATCACAAGAGCTTGTTGTTCTTCACCCATTTAGCAGTTACACACATAGTTGTTGTATACATGGGAGGTATCAATATCTGCTGAAGCTTGGCTGGCCATTGGCCATGTCTAGTGTTTTGGACCGGAGCTTTCACTGAAAGCTTGGCTGGCTAGTAAGCCATGTCTAATTCCTGGACCGGAGCTTTAGACTAACATTGCAGATTCCTGGAATTCTTATTGAAAATTTTGAAATCCTTATTTTTCTTTTTCCAAAATATTTTTGAAAAATATCAAAAAATTTTTAATAAAATAAAAAAAAACCAAAAATTTGATGTTTCGTGTTTGAGTCTAGTGTCAATTTTTAAGTTTGGTGTCAATTGCATGTTTTTATAATTTTCTTTAAATTTTTGAAAACACATGCATTGAGTCTCTTTCTTGTTCTTCATGATCTTCAAGTTGTTCTTGATGAACCTCCTTGTTTGATCTTCATATTTTCTTGTTTTGTGTCTCTTCTTGTTTTTCATATGCATTGTTGCATTCATAGTATCTAAAATTTAAAAATTTCTAAGTTTGGTGTCTTGCATGTTTTCTTTTCTTGAAAATTTTTCAAAAATAAGTTCTTGATGTTCATCATGATCTTCAAAGTGTTCTTGGTGTTCATCTTGACATTCAAAGTATTCTTGCATATTTTTCTTGTTTTGATTCATAATTTTTATGTCTTGCATCATTTTTGTGTTTTTCTCTCTCCTTATTAAAAATTCAAAAATAAAAAAAATATCTTTTCATATTTTCACTCAAAATTTTCGAAAATTTGAGTTGACTTTTTCAAAACTTTTTAAAATTTAGTTGTCTCTTATGAGTCAAATCAAATTTTCAATTTAAAAATTCGATCTTTTTCAAATCTTTTTCAAAAATCAAATCTTTTTCATTTTTCTTTCATAATTTTCGAAAATTTTCAAAATTTATTTTCAAAATTTTTTTCTTATTTCTATTTCATATTTTCAAAATTAATGCTAACAATTAATGTGATTGATTCAAAAATTTTAAAGTTTGTTACTTGCCTATTAAGAAAGGTTCAATCTTTAAATTTTAAAATCATATCTTTTTGTTTCTTGTTAGTCAAGTAACCAACTTTAATTTTTAAAATCTAATCTTTTTAAATTTCTTTTTCAAATCTTTTTCAAAATAAGTTTCAATCACATCCTTTTCAAAATCAATTTCAAAATCTTTTCTAACTTCTTATCTTTTTAAAATTTGATTTTCAAATCTTTTTCAATTAACCACTTGACTTTTTGTTTGATTTTAAAAGTTTACTATTTCAATCATATCTTTTTCAAAACTACCTAACTAATTATCTCTCTCTAATTTTCGAAAATCACCTTCCTCTTTTTCAAAATTCTTCTAATTAACTAATTGTTTTAAATTTTAATTTTTTTATTTTCGAATTTCTACTTTAACTTTAAATTAAAAACAAAAATATTTTTATTTTATTTAATTTTCGAAAACTCCTCTCTCTCATATTCTTCTATTTATTTATTTATCTACTAACACACCTCTTTCACTCAAGAATTCGAACTCACTCCTCCCCTCTGTGTTTGGATTCTTATCTTTTCCTTCTTCTATTCTTCTCTTCTTATACTTACATAAGGAATCTCTATACTGTGACATAGAGGATTCCATATTTTCTTTTGTGTTCTCTTCTTTTTCATATGAGCAGGAACAAGGATAAGAACATTCTTGTTGAAGCTGATCCTGAACCTGAAAGGACTCTGAAGAGGAAGCTAAGGGAAGTTAAAGCACAACTCTCTAGAGAAAATCTGACAGAAATTTTCGAAAAAGAAAGAGACATGGCCGAAAATAATAACAATGCAAGGAAGATGCTTGGTGACTTTACTGCACCAGATTCCAATTTACATGAAAGAAGCATCTCAATCCCTACCATTGGAGCAAACAATTTTGAGCTTAAACCTCAATTAGTTTCTCTGATGCAACAGAACTGCAAGTTTCATGGACTTCCATCTGAAGATCCTTTTCAGTTCTTAACTGAATTCTTGCAGATCTGTGATACTATTAAGACCAATGGGGTTGATCCCGAGGTCTACAGGCTTATGCTTTTCCCGTTTGCTGTAAGAGACAGAGCTAGAATATGGTTGGACTCTCAATCTAAGGGTAGCCTGAACTCTTGGGATAAGCTGGTCACGGCTTTCTTAGCCAAGTTCTTTCCTCCTCAAAAGCTGAGTAAGCTTAGAGTGGATGTTCAAACCTTCAGGTAAAAAGAAGGTGAATCCCTCTATGAAACTTGGGAGAGATACAAGCAACTGACCAAAAAGTGTCCCTCTGACATGCTTTCAGAATGGACCATCCTGAATATATTCTATGATGGTCTATCTGAATTATCTAAGATGTCATTGGACCATTCTGCAGGTGGATCCATTCACCTAAAGAAAATACCTGCAGAAGCTCAGGAATTCATTGATATGGTTACAAATAACCAGTTCATGTACACTTCTGAAAGGAATCCTGTGAGTAATGGGACGCCTCAGAGGAAGAAAGTTCTTGAAATTGATGCTCTGAATGCCATATTGGCTCATAACAAAATATTGACTCAGCAAGTCAATATGATTTCTCAGAGTCTGAATGGATTGAAGAAATCATCCAACAGTACTATAGAGGCATCTTCTGAAGAAGAAGCTTATGATCCTGAGAACCCTGCAATAGCAGAGGTGAATTACATGGGTGAACCCTATGGAAACACATATAATCCTTCATGGAGAAATCATCCAAATTTCTCATGGAAGGATCAACAAAAGCCTCAACAAGGCTTTAATAATGGTGGAAGAAACAGGTTTAGCAATAGCAAGCCTTTTCCATCATCCACTCAGCAACAGACAGAGAATTCTGAGCAGATTCCATCTAGCTTAGCAAATATAGTCTCTGATCTATCCAAGGCCACTTTAAGTTTCATAAATGAAACAAGGTCCTCCATTAGAAATTTAGAGGCACAAGTGGGCCAGCTGAGCAAAAAGGTCACTGAAACTCCTCCTAGTACTCCCCCAAGCAATACAGAAGAAAATTCAAAGAGAGAGTGCAAGGCCATTGATTTGACCATCATGGCCGAACCTACAAGGGAGGGGGAGGACGTGAATCCTAGTGAGGAAGACCTTCTGGGATGTTCAGTGTCCAATAAGGAGTTTCCCTTTGAGGAACCAAAGGAATCTGAGGCTTAACTAGAGACCATAGAGATTCCATTGAACCTCATTCTGCCCTTCATGAGCTCTGATGAGTATTCTTCTTCTGAAGAGAATGAAGACGTCACTGAAGAGCAAGTTGCTAAGTACCTTGGTGCAATCATGAAGCTGAATGCCAAATTATTTGGTAATGAGACTTGGGAAGATGAACCTCCCTTGCTCACTAATGAACTGAATGCATTGGATAGGCAGAAATTACCTCAAAAGAAACAGGATCCTAGTAAATTCCTAATTCCCTGTAACATAGGCACCATGACCTTTGAGAAGGCTCTGTGTGACCTGGGGTTAGGAATAAACTTAATGCCACTCTCTGTAATGGAGAAACTTGGGATCTTTGAGGTGCAAGCTGCCAGAATCTCATTAGAGATGGCAGACAACTCCAGAAAACAGGCTTATGGACAGGTAGAGGACGTGTTAGTAAAGGTTGAAGGCCTTTACATCCCTGCTGATTTCATAATCCTAGACACTGGGAAGGATGAGGATGAATCCATCTTTCTTGGAAGACCCTTCCTAGCCACAACAAAAGCTGTGATTGATGTGGACAGAGGAGAGTTGGTCCTTCAACTGAATGAGGACAACCTTGTGTTTAAAACTCAAGGATCTCCCTCTGTAACCATTGAGAGGAAGCATGAAAATCTTCTCTCACTGCAGAGTCAATCAAAGCCCCCACAGTCAAACTCTAAGTTTGGTGTTGGGAGGCCACAACCAAACTCAAAGTTTGGTGTTGAACCCCCACATTCAAACTCTAAGTTTGGTGTTGGGAGGTCCCAACAATGCTCTGAACATCTATGAGGCTCCATGAGAGCTCACTGTCAAGCTATTGACATTAAAAAAGCGCTTGTTGGGAGGCAACCCAATGTTATTTAATTTTATTTTTATTGTTATTTCGTGTTTCATTAGGTTGATGATCATGTGAAGTCACAAAAACTACTGAAAAATCAAAGACAGAATGAAAAACAGCATTAAAAATAGCACACCCTGGAGGAGGAGCATTCTGGCGTTTAAACGCCAGAAACAAGCATCTACCTGGCGTTAAACGCCAAAAACAGGCTACATTTGGGCGTTTAACGCCAGAAACAAGCAGCAGTCTGGCGTTAAACGCCAGGATTGCACAGCAAGGGCGTTTTATACGCCTAATTGGAGCAGGGATGTTAAGCCCTTGACCCCACTGGATATGTGGATCCCACAAGATCCCCACCTACCTTCTTCTCTCTTTTTCACACCTTTTTCATATCTCTCTTCCCCAAAATATCCTTCACCAATCACCTCAATCACTCTTCTCCATCACCTCTTAACCACTCACATCCATCCACTCTTCTCCATAAACCCCACCTACCTCAAAAATTCAAATTCTTTTCCCTCCCAAACCCAACCCTAATGGCCGAACCCTACACCTCCCCCCACTCCTATATAAACCCATCCTTCCTTCTTCATTTTCACACAACACAACCCTTTCTTCTTCCCCTTGGCTGAATACACTCCCTCTCCCTCTCCTCAATCTTTCTTATTCTTCTCCTTCTTTCTTTCTTCTTTTGCTCGGGGACGAGCAAATATTTTAAGTTTGGTGTGGTAAAAGCATTGCTTTTTGTTTTTCCATGACCATTTATGACACCTAAGGCCAGAAAAACCTCTAGAAAGAGGAAAGGGAAGGCAATTGCTTCCACTTCTGAGTCATGGGAGATGGAGAGATTCATCTCAAAAGCTCATCACTAAGAAAAGGATGGAGCAAACAAGAGAGCCCACTTATGGACCTCAACAAGAGCATGAGGAAATTCCACACCATGAAATCCCTGAGATGCCTCAAGGGATGCACTTCCCTCCACAAAACTATTGGGAGCAAATCAACACCTCCCTAGGAGAATTAAGTTCCAACATGGGACAACTAAGGATGGAGCACTAAGAGCACTCCATCATTCTCCATGAGATTAGAGAAGATCAAAGAGCTATGAGGGAGGAGCAACAAAGACAAGGAAGAGACATAGAGGAGCTCAAGAGCACCATTGGTTCTTCAAGAAGAGGAAGACGCCACCCTCACTAAGGTGGACCCGTTCCTTAATCTCCTTGTTCTTATTTTCCTGTTTTTCATTTACTGTGCTTCATGCTTAATTATGTTTGTGTCTTTACTATATGATCACTAGTGTCTAAGTGTCTATGTCTTAAAGTTATGAATGTCCTATGAATACATCACCTCTCTTAAATGAAAAATGTTTTAATTACAAAAGAACAAAAAGTACATGAATTTCGAATTCATCCTTGAAATTAGTTTAATTATTTTGATGTGGTGACAATACTTTTGTTTTCTGAATGAATGCTTGAACAGTGCATATGTCTTTTGATATTGTGGTTTATGAATGTTAAATATGTTGGCTCTTGAAAGAATGATGAAAAAGGAGAAATGTTATTGATAATCTAAAAAATTATAAAATTGATTCTTAAAGCAAGAAAAAGCAGTGAATGCAAAAGCTTGCAGAAAAAAATGTGAAAAAAATAGCGAAAAAAAAGGAAAAAAGAGAAAGAAAAAGAAAAAGCAAGCAGAAAAAGCCAAAAGCTCTTAAAACCAAAAGGCAAGAGCAAAAAGCCAATAGCCCTTAAAACCAAAAGGCAAGGGTAATAAAAAAGGATCCAAGGCTTTGAGCATCAGTGGATAGGAGGGCCTAAAGAAATTAAATCATGGCCTAAGCGGCTAAACCAAGCTGTCCCTAACCATGTGCTTGTGGCGTGAAGGTGTCAAGTGAAAACTTGAGACTAAGCGGTTAAAGTCAAGGTCCAAAGCAAAAAAAGAGTGTGCTTAAGAACCCTGGACACCTCTAATTGGGGACTCTAGCTAAGCTGAGTCACAATCTGAAAAGGTTCACCCAGTTATGTGTCTGTGGCATTTATGTATCCGGTGGTAATACTGGAAAACAAAGTGCTTAGGGCCACGGCCAAGACTCATAAAGTAACTGTGTTTAAGAATCAACATACTGTACTAGGAGAATCAATAACACTATCTAAATTCTAAGTTCCTATAGATGCCAATCATTTTGAACTTCAATGGATAAACTGAGATGCCAAAACTATTCAAGAGGCAAAAAGCTACTAGTCCCGCTCATCTAATTGGAGCTAAGTTTTATTGATAGTTTGTAATTTATAGTATATTCTCTTCTTTTTATCCTACTTGATTTTCAGTTGCTTGGGGACAAGCAACAATTTAAGTTTGGTGTTGTGATGAGCGGATAATTTATACGCTTTTTGGCATTGTTTTTACATAGTTTTTAGTATGATTTAGTTAGTTTTTAGTATATTTTTATTAGTTTTTAAATAAAAATCACATTTCTGAACTTTACTATTATTTTGTGTGTTTTTCTGTGATTTCAGGTATTTTTTGGCTGAAATTGAGGGACTTGAGCAAAAACCAGATTCAGAGGTTGAAGAAGGACTACAGATGCTGTTGGATTCTGACCTCCCTGCACTCAAAGTGGATTTTCTGGAGCTAAAGAAGTCCAAATGATTCGATCTCAATTGAGTTGGAAAGTAGACATCCAGGGCTTTCCAGCAATATATAATAGTCCATACTTTTTTCGAGTTTAGACGACGCAAACTGGCGTTCAACGCCAGCTTCCTGCCCTATTCTAGAGTCAAACGCCAGAAACAGATTGCAAAGTGGAGTTAAACGCCAGAAACAGGTTATAAACTACTGTTCAACTCCAAGAAAGACCTCTTCACGTGAAAGCTTCAATTCTCAGCCCAAGCACACACCAAGTGGGCCCCAGAAGTAGATTTCTGCATCATTTACTCATTTCTGTAACCCTAGTAACTAGTTTAGTATAAATAGGACTTTTTACTATTGTATTTACATCTGGAGATCATCTTTGATCAGTTTTATGCTACCTTAGACTTAGAGGGAGGCTGGCCATTCGGCCATGCCTGAACCTTCATCACTTATGTATTGTCAATGGTAGAGTTTCTACACACCATAGATTAAGGTGTGGAGCTCTGCTGTTCCTTGAGTATTAATGCAAAGTACTATTGTTTTTCTATTCAATTCAAGCTTATTCTCATTCTAAGATATTCATTCGCACCCAAGAACATGATGAATGTGATGATTATGTGACGCTCATCACCATTCTCACCTATGAACGCGTGCCTGACAACCACTTCCGTTCTACATGAAGATGAGATAGAATGAGTATCTCTTAGATATCTAATACAGGAGACCGAGTCCGAGATATTAGAGTCTTCGTGGTATAAGTTAGAACCCATGGATGGCCATTCCTGAGATCCGGAAGTCTAAACCTTATCTGTGGTATTCCGAGTAGGATCTGGGAAGGGATGGCTGTGACGAGCTTCAAACTCGCCAGTGCTGGGCGTAGTGACAGACGCAAAAGGATAGTAAATCCTATTCCAGTATGATCGAGAACCGACAGATGATTAGCCATGCAGTGACAGCGCATTGGACCATTTTCACAGAGAGGACGGGATGTAGCCATTGACAACGGTGATGCCCAACATACAGCTTGCCATGGAAAGGAGTATGAAGGATTGGATGAAAGCAGTAGGAAAGCAGAGATTCAGGAGGAACTAAGCAACTCCATACGCTTATCTGAAACTCTCACCAATGAATTACATAAGTATCTCTATCTTTATTTTATTTTATTTATACTTTAATTATCAATTTACCATAACCATTTGAATCCGCCTGACTGAGATTTACAAGGTAACCATAGCTTGCTTCAAGCCGACAATCTCCGTGGGATCGACCTTTACTCACGTAAGGTTTATTACTTGGACGACCCAGTGCACTTGCTGGTTAGTTGTGCGAAGTTGTGACAAAGTGTGATTCACGTTTGAGAGCACCAAGCCTTTGGCGCCATTGTTGAGGATCACAATTTCGTGCACCAGTATATTTTTGGGGTTTTTAAATAAGGAACAAGAAAAATAAATTGCAAGAAAGTAAATTAATAACTAAGAAAGGCTCTTGGCAAGGTATGAGAATTAGACGTCCTATCCTAGTTATCCTTATCAATTGTGATGAGAATTGTTCATTGCTCCCACTTAGTTAACCCTTACGGAATAAAGGAAAGTCAAGTGGACTAATCAATTTGATTCCTCAAGTCCTAGTCAACTCCTAAGGAAAGACTAGCTTTAGAGGGATCCAAACCAACCAGCAACTCCCAATTATCAATCAACAAAGGAGTTTGATAACTCAAGAGTCTCCAATTACTCAACCAAAGCTAAGAATGTAAAAAGATAAATTAAAATCATAAATATGAAATACCTCAAATTGCATTAAATAAAGAAATCAAATCTAACATAGAGTTCATAAACCAAATTGGGAAAATAAATAAACTAGAATAATAGAATAAATAAAAGTAGAAGAGAAACTAAATTAAAGGAACATTGAACCTGGAATTGAGAAGAAATAAACCTAAAACTAAGAGAAATCCTAAAACCTAGAGAAAGAAGAGAGCCTCTCACTCTAGAAAACTACATCTAAAATCTCAAATTATGTGAATGAATATTGTCTGTTGAGTCTCTGCTTGTCCCCTGGCTTTAGTCTGTGTTTCTAGGCTGAGAACTGGGTCCAAACTCAGCCCAAAATCGCCCCTAGCATTTTCTACGATTTCTACAGGTAGCGCATGTCACGCGTACGCGTCAGTCACGTGTACGCGTCAGTCACGTGTACGCGTCGATTGACAAAAATTCTGGTCACGCGTACACGTCGCTTGTCTTCTGCGCTAGTCACGCGTAGGCGTCAGGTACGTGCACGCGTCGTCGTGCAAACTCCAATTCACGCGTACGCGTCAGGTACGCGCATGTGTCGATCCTCGCTGGTTGTCCCCTTTATTTATTGTGTTCTTTCTATTTTTGCAAGCTTCATTTCTATCCTCTAAGCCATTCCTGCCCCATAAAGCCTGAAAACACTTAACGCACAGATCTCGGCATCGAATGGTAATGAGAGAGGATTAATAATTAACAATTTTAAGGCCAAAGAAGCATGTTTTCAATCATAGCACAGAATTAAGAAGGAAAATGTATAACATGCGAATTATATGAATAAGTGTGAGTTTAGTGGATAAAATCGACTCAATTAAGTACAAAATATACCACGAAATAGTGGTGCATCACGACCACCACTGCCGTCGATTTTGCCGTCAATTTTTAATATTATCGACGGCCTAGCCGTTGATTTGGCCGTCGATTTTAATTGTGTTTCTTGTAGTGAGACGAGTTCGCGTAGGGAAGAGAGAAATGCGTCTGAGAGAGAGAACGAGCACGAGAGGAAGGAGACGACCGTTCTCATCGCTGCTAGAGGTTCCACCGCCGTCGTT
Organism: Arachis ipaensis; assembly: GCF_000816755.2. Lineage (NCBI taxonomy): Eukaryota > Viridiplantae > Streptophyta > Magnoliopsida > Fabales > Fabaceae > Arachis > Arachis ipaensis. The sequence goes on from NC_029788.2 coordinate 117,992,783, forward strand.
GGTGCCAACCGAAGTCACCGCCGCCTTTGCAAGCTTTTTCCCAGGTGTTTTTCGCCGTTGCTGGAGAAACACTTCTAAAACTACTCAGATCCGCTGGTAACACTACCTTGGTACCAATCTGATTTTGGCTTTTCCTTTCTTGAATTTGTCTTGCTTCTATTTTGTTCTATTGTTCTGATTATGAGCTTTTGCTTTAACTTGGAATTTCCAGTACCATTCTTGTTGCACTCCGATCGATTTGAATCCACCGCTTTTCTTGGTGTTGTGGTCATTGTTGTTATAACGGGGAGTTAATGTTGTTGCTACTGTTGCAGTTCCGGTTGCTGAAGTTTTGATTTCTATGAGTTTCAATACTAAGGTAGGGTTTTTTTAAAATTTATTTTATCTTATAGATTTGTTATAAATAGATATTCATGTGAGAAACATATGTCTGTGATTATGATTGTCTTATAAATGTGGTTGTTTGCTGGACTGAATGACTGATTGCTTGAGTGGTGTGATTGTTGAAAAGAAATTAGTTTGAAAAGTTATTTAGTTGATTATTATGAAAAGTGATTTTTCTTGGTTTTGAAGTTATTTTGATAATGTAAATGAATCAGCTTTGGAAATGATTTAAGATATGAAAATGAATTAACTTTGGAAGCGGTTTAGTTTTGAATTAGTTTGATTTTATAAATGATTTAATATTTGAGCTGGTTTAATTTTGAAAAATATTTATTATTGGAAATGGTTGGATTTGAACATAATTTGATATTAGAATAGGTTGGATTTTGGAAAATGATTGAGATTTGGAAATGGTTGAGAAAGGATTTGAGGAATGTTTAGATGTGACCCGAAAAGGGTGGCAGAGTCCAAGTTTTAGAGGAGATGCTGCCAAAATTTTATAAAATTGGAAGTTTCATTTGAAGTAATTATTTAAAAAGATTTGGTTTTAAACATTATATGTTTTAAGATTGATTTATTTAGCAAAGAAAGAATTATGTTTTGAATTGGGATTGTTGATGAACGGAATGGAAAGAAGGATGACGAGGATTGACTTTGAAATATAATTTTTGAATGAGTTTGGAAATGAGATATGGATTGATGAATGATGATGATATTGAGAATGACTTAGATATTGATGAATGTTGAATGAATTATTCATATGGCTTATGAATTTGAATTATCTAAGACACGAGTTTCCCTGGGTAGACACAGTGGCTTGCCACCGCTTGCTCCAGGTTGAGACTCGATACTCTGTTGACCCTACGACGTAAGGGTGACCGGGCACTTATAAATTCCCAGGAATGGTACCCCCATTGTCGGGTTGGCTGTATAACCGACAGATGAGCTCATTAGCCATATGACAAACATGCATTATATGCATTTGTATGCTTTGCTTGGGTTTGAATTTGTTTTGGTTTGCCTAATTGTTAAACTGTTATTAACTGCTACCTGAACTATTTGCTGTAACTGCTACCTAAACCTGTGCTTTCCTTGTCTGTTTTGCCTGTATTTGTCCTGGTGTGCTACTTTTGAGAATGTGCTTTGGTGCTAAATTGATGATTGTGTTGATTGATTGCGTAGTTGGTTTCTGATTAAGATTTTCTTATAAGAAAAGAAAGGTTTTGGATTTCTGGATATTTAAATATTGATTTTTGAAAAAGGATTTTTGGATGACTAGTTGTTGTTTTTTTTAAAAGATTCAAAGGTCAAACAATAATCACTGAGCTTAAAAATAGATTTCTCTTTAAATATTTTATTATGACAATTCTGAAACTCTGTGGTGAGACCGTGTGATTAGGTTCTCACCCCTTACAGTTTTATCTTTTCAGGAGACGGATGAAAAAGCTCACGAAGTGTTGTATTGCATTTCGCTTAGTCGATAATGCTGTTTAGTTTTTATTTACTTACCCCTCACCATCAATATTATATTATGTAAGAGGGATAGGAGTTGTAAGATTTGTATGTATATAATATGTATAGGTTACTTGAGTAAGAAGTTTTGTACATGTATATGCTTGTCTTGTTTTATTTAAAAAGTAGTCTTTTTCCGGTTTTCAAAAATAACAGTGATACGATTTCAAGTCAAAGGATCCTATTTTATCATTAAGTATATGAAGTCGTCGTAATACTTCTTGCTATCAGAGTAGTATAACCAGAAGCGTGACATTCTGATAGTGAGGGTGTTATATACACCATTAATATAAAAAATAATTATTTTTGCTGATTTAATATTATATAATTGAATGTATATGTAAAATTGTTTTACACTATACATCAAAATTAAATTTTTAACAAATGTATATTTAATATCACATGATCAACTTGATAAGAATAAACTTATTTATGGGTAGTGTGACAAATTAATTAGCCAATATTTAATTGGTTTGATTTGAAGAGTTAAAAGAAAAAGAGTGAGACTATGGTGTTGGTTTATTTTCAAGGTTCTAAGAACCGGACCAATCATCGAACTGTTCGAGTTACTGGTTTATTGATTTACTGGTTCAACTTTAATTCAACTAAAAAAATCGTTTTAGAATAAAATAATAAACGAATTATAAATAAACATTCTAAAATATAATTATAGTATAATATAAATTTTAAAATATCTTCTAAATTTAAAACACTACATGAAAATGTCATGAACCAAATTCATATGATCTTATCAAAATACAAACTCAAATGTTAAATAGTAAAATGAATGAGGATTAGGATTAGCAGCATCATTTGAAATAGGAAGATTGGCAGGCAAATTATTATTTACAAAGCATTATTATCAGCAATTGCTTTTTAATTAATGCTATCATCCATAACTGAAATCAACAAAATATTCACAAAGTTAAAAACAGCAGCAGCACAGCCAGAAATTAAATAATCATCCATAATACCATAAGGTCCATAACTGAAATCAATAAGGAAATAGTGCAACACGATACTAACAGCAACTCTCAAACGATAAACCCAATCGAAAAACACCATCACTAATAGCACAACAAAGTACTGAACATAGCCAAAAATAAAAAACAATCAGCAACAAAAATTAAAAAACAGCAACAGGTAATCACCCTAAACATAAAATCAAAACACGGCAACAACAGAGTGACAAATCAATTTTTAGAAATAATTCAAAAATAGCAACAGAAATTAAAACACAGTAACAACAGAGTAATAAATCCATTTTCAGAAATAACTTCAACAATAGCTATCCAAAATCAATCATTTGATTGGGTTCACATTCAAAACAGACTCAAGTCACTAAACAGAGCATAAAAGGAAACAATCAAACAACACAAAACCCTGTAACCAGTGCCACTAACCTTCAATGGAGAGCAGGGCGAGCGGCGAGATGCTCGAGGCCTCGAACAGAGACGCCACGAGAAGATGGACGACGTGAGCTAGAAGAAAGGGTTTGGGTTCAGAAAAGAAGGAAGGAGGAAGCCACGGAGGCATCGACAACTATGGACGGTGGTAGCGGCACCATTGAAGAAGTTAGGGTTTTGGTTTGAATTTTGATTTTTGAACTTTGAAGATAGGAGCTTTTTTGCTTTCTGATTTCTTTCACAGTGACGAAAGGAGCGGGTGTTGGGGGAAAGGAGAACACGTTGGGGTTTCTTTTTTTTTAGAAAGCAATCAAAACGTCGTCATTTGTTAAGGATCGGCCGGTTTCCGACCAGTTCGACAGTTTTTGAGCAGTTTCCAAATCAGCGATTTTAGGCATCCGACCGGACCGTTTTCAACGCCGATTCACAATTGAACTGATACGACCAGCCTATTCAGTCCAATTTTCAAAACCATGTTTATTTCACAAAACAAACCAAAAACCATACTATAATCACTATGAATGGTTTGGAAATCACATAAAATCATTTTCTAATTTGAAAAATGGTTTGAAATCAGTTTACATAATGTCAGTTTAAACCGTCTCAAAAGTAAAATGGATTTTAATTTTAAAATTTAATTGAAACTAGTTTATATATAATTTTTAGCATCAAAAAACATGTTTTAATCCGTTTATATACAAGTTATCGATTTGAACCAATTATTTGATAATGAAATAATATAAGTTAATAGTCAAAATCATCCCTAAAAGATCATCCAATCTCCATTTTGATCTCTGAAAGATAAAATTAATCAAATTAGTTCCCAAAAATAATCGTATGAGTAGAGTTCATCCTTCTGTCATCTCAATTAATGATGTGACTAATGTTCACTGACGTGAAACGTTAATTGATAACGTAACACACTCCAAAACATCGTAGTTTTGTTTTTTGTTTTTTTTTTTTTTTACCTCCAAGGGTTGAAATGATGTCGTTTGATGTCCAAGATGGGATATTCAGCCGTGTTTCTCTCCATTACCACCTCCCATGGGTGGCTCTTTATAGGTGACTCTCTTTCTCACCTGCTGCTCACGCGGGTCTTTCTAATTTGGGTTGTCAAGAGGACAATGAGGGTTCTTGGTCAATTGGAATTTTTTATGGTGAATCCCCCTTCAATTTTAAACTCATAAAATCTGTGAGTTTTTCTCAAAGTCTTAATCTTTTTGTTTTTATTTGTAGAATTTATAGGGATGGCAATGGGTCCCCATGGGGGCGGGGACATGCCCTCCGTCTCCGCCACCTATAATCCATCCTCGTTCCCGCCCCGTCCCTGCGACGGGTAACGGGAACTCCGTATCCGCCGGAGATCACGGATATCCGCAGATTTTTAAAAAAATTCAAAAATATTTAAAAAATAGAAAAATTAAAAAATAAAAGATAATTAACATTTAACATAGTCTAAACCCTAAATTCAGTATTATAATCCAATTTTCCAATTTTTTAGTAAGAATTCAAACCCTAAACCCTAAATCTAATTTCACAACAACAAAATCTATCTTTAAACCCAAATTTACCAATTAACAGAATTCAAACCCTAATCCTAAATCCAATTTCACATTAATAGAATTCAAATCATAGCAATTTCATCAATTAAAAATCAAAATATACATTAAAACGGCAGAGCAGAGGCGGACCAGAGGCGAAGCTTTGAGCAGGAAGCAGTGAGCGATGCAGTGAGAGGAGGAAGATGAGCGGCAGTGGCTCTCCTCTGACGGCAATGAAGGACGATCTTCTCTGGACGGTGATGAAGGCGGATCTCGCTCCTATGAACGGCAACGACGAAGACAACTCTACTCTGGACAGTAACGAAAACTGTGACGGTTCTCCTCAGGCGTGCAACGTGAAGACGACTCTCCTCTCCTCTGGATGCAGAGGCATGGCTGGAGTAATTTCGTCTTCGCGGAGTAGAGGCGACACAGGTGCAGGCGACACCAACGCTGTGAGAAGCAAGCACAAAACAACATTGGCAAGCGAGGAAGGAAGAGGAAGAGGGTGAGACCTGAGAGAGTGAGAATGATCTGATGAGAGAGTGAGGGAGTGAGGCAAAGGCGTAGTGAATTAGGTTTTTATGTTTCCATCATATATATATATATTTATGTAATTTTATCTATACGGATATTATACGGGTATCACGGGGCAGGTACCTCTCTCCCTGCCCTCGCCCCGTTTATTAAAGGATACCCGTCTCCCATCCCCGCGGGAAGAAAATGATCCCCAAATCTGTCTCCCGACGAGTAATTCCCCGCGGATACCCGCTCTAGCCGAGGGAATTGCCATCCCTAAATTTATTGTGATTTTTTCACATGTATATATGTGTTAAATTTTTATTTGAAGTTGGTAGTTTTGTTTTTGTTATGTGCTTTTCAGTTTCATCATCTTCATAAGAGAAATTAATTTGAATTTTGAACTGGAGAGATTTGTTTTGGTGTGGATTATTTTTTGTTCTATAGAGGTAGATGGATGATGGTATTTGATTGTGTGCAGGCGAACCTCGGGAATGATGAGAGTGCTACTTGGCGATGAGGTTAGCCAACGTTATCCACGTTATCAACTGAGATAACGAAAAGATGAACTCCACTAACACGATTATTTTTTGGGGACTCTTTGATTAATTTTATCTTTTAGAGACTAAAATAGAGATTGGGTAATCTTTCAGGACGATTTTGACTATTAATCGAAATAATATCTACTATTAAAAAAATATTTTAACATGACACATCATCATCTAACTAACGGAAGGACTAATTTGACTTACATTTTATCTTTTAATGACTAATATAACTAAAAAATCTTTTGAGGACTAATTTCAAGAATGGGTGATCTTTCAAGGACGAATTTAACTATTAACCCAACAAAAATATCTTCAAAATATTTTTAAACATGATAAAATAACCAAAGAATATTTTTTTTAATAAATGGTAAAATGGCTTTTGGATTTGACAAGCCATTTGTGTATTTGATTTAGGAATATTTAAATAACTATTTAAGAAGTAAATGCAAAAAACTAAAAGTAAATCTATGAATATTTTATTTTTAAAATATTTTTGGCGATTGACAAAAACCTTAAAGAATACACTTCGCTTAAAATTACTAAATTTTAACGATAATTTTTTTTATTATGGTTGCAAAAATTTATATCTAAATCCGATTTCTAAATTAAAGCTCTTTTTAAAAAATATGTATTTAATGATTAGTATTAAAGTGTCTTAAAATATTCTAAAAACAATTTTGGTGGTTTACATTAATAGTTATGTGTTAAAATTAAAGAAAAGGGATAACAATTTATGTGAGATAGTATTAATAGTAGAAAGAGAAAAAAAATTAAAAGATACTTCTTCCATTTCGTATTAAGGTCTTGTTTGGATGA
>NC_029788.2:117999526-118008175 GCF_000816755.2 Arachis ipaensis
TTTTAGTTTATGAAAAAAGATATTTTTATTTTTCTGACACTTTTACTTATACTACTAAAAGTTTTCAAATATACTAGAAAAAGACTTTTTTTTATTGAAATTTTTTTTATATAACAAATTAGTGTGTGTTTGAATTGACCTAGAGTTTGAATGAAAGTGGTTTTATAGAATTGATTTTAATTAGGTACTAGTGTCCAAACAAAATTAAGTATCTTTTTTCATTTTTATTTTTGTTGGAAATTAAATATTGTGTTCTAATTTTAAGGAGACATTAATTAACTTTACCTATTATGTCTTTTATTATTAAATATAGAAAGAGAAAATTATAAGGCTAAAGAATTAATGTAGAGAGAGAAAAATACTAGGAATTTTTTTATATTTCTCTTTTGATTGCTTATATTTTTCAACAAAAATTAATGATTGAAAAAAGAATTATAAACTTGCCCAAGATTATATAACTAAAGGATTAAAAGTATGGTTAGATTAATTTAAAAAAAGACGAAATTCCAATTTTTATTTTAAAAGAATTAACTTCAATAAAAAAGATAATCAACATAATTGTTAAAGAAATCATAAAGAACCTTGCTTTTAATTATTGACAAATATTACTATAATTAATTATTAATTGTTGATAGATAGCATGATTAATATATAATATTTTTCATGAACAATGTTGAGAAAAAAATGTACAAGGACTATTACTAGAACAGTAGAACGCGTTAAATCAGTAGACTTAATGTTAAAATGTTATATATTTGATAATAATATGACCATAATAAAAATTACTGGTGATATAATACCTCTTAACAAGTTCTATAAATACACACTTTAAAAACATCAAAAGTGAAAAATTTTGATTAAAAAATTTAAATTAATTATAAACTTTTTAAGTTTTTTATGTATGGAATGCATTGAAAAACCAAAATTTTTAAATTATTTTTTAACCAATGTTCTTAGAACATTTTTTTAGCTAACTTGATCATTAATGATTACTCTATTTATTTCATATTAAGCGCCTCTTTTTAGTTTCACACCAAGGTTCTGAAAATTGAACCGATCATCGAACCGTTCTAAATATTGATTTATTGGTTTATAGATTCAACCAGTTCGACCGTGGTTGAATTGAAAAAATTGTTTTATAATAAAATAATAAATAAAATATAAATAAACACACCAAACCTATATGACCTTATCAATTTACAAACTCAAAAAAATTTTTAAAACACTTTTAAAATATATATTTCCAAGTACTTTTGTCATCATCGTCAGCACTTTACACTCATCACTCAATTAAAAAATCCACAACCCTAATCCTCTATGATTTCTTTTGGAAAAATAAAATCCCATTCAAGAAGAAAATCATAGCTGTAAGTAATTGAGAATATTTCTGAGACTCAGCACCAAAATATAGAATAAATATACATATAGAGCAGTACCAAACAATCCAATTCTCAGTTCCATGAATCATAAACAAAAGGGTGTCTAAATATCCACAGAATCAATCAAATTCAGCATTAAAAAGCATCAAAAACCAAATTTTTAGTTAAAGAATGAAGTAAAAACATTAGAAATGAGTGACTTGAAGCCTTGAACCACCGTCTTCCGCATAAAAAAAATACACTACCATCATCATCATCACTCTCAAGACCTCCAACAACAGCATCATCTTCATGATTTCCTTGCTCTAAATCAAATAACATGGGACATCTGTTGTTTGTTAATTTTTTGAAAGCATCAATTTGGTTTAAAATTAAAAAACAGCAACAGATAATCACCCTAAACTCCAAAATAATATATCTATCAACAAAAATTAAAAAATAGCATACTCATAAATTAAAAAACAGCAGCAGCAGAGTAACAAATTCATTTTTAGCAATAATTTCGACAACAACACAAAATCAATTTCTTTGATTGATTTCACATTCAGAAAATCACTAATCAGATTCAGAACAGACTCAACAGAGCAATAACAATACAATCTAATTACAATATCACAGCAACCCACTACCCAATAATCTCAACAAACAACATCCAAATAATTAATCATGCTTCAATAATTAATCATTTAATCGTGCTTCAAACAAACAGTTTTTCAACAATTAATCATGCTTCAGCCTTCAAGCAATCAGCTTCAACAATTAATCATTTAATAATACTCAAATGGGTGTTGACCCGTATACGAATGGTGTTGCTGAATGAAATGATGTAGAACTAACAATTAATCATACAACAATTATTATTACAACAAATTAGATTTATACCTAGGGTTAGTGGAAGATAGGGAAGAATGCAGAGCTGGCGGCGACAGGAACAGTGGGTGGGGTGGAAGGGTCGAACAGAGCTGGCGCCAGCAGGAAGACACTCACGACGGCAACTGGCGCTGGTGGTGGCTGCAATTTCGACGGCTGAAAGGAAAGCTGGTTGCGCGAACAGAAAGCTGGCGCCACAGGTCTGTGCAGGTGAGTGACTTCCACGGACCTTGCGACAGCGACGGTGGCTGGACGGAGGTTGCACCGGAAGCTCACGGTGGAGACTGAACGTGGAGAGAGCGAGAGGTGAGAATGGAGGGTTGGAGGGGAGGCTCGAGAGTGGGTGTGTGCAGTGTGGGTGTCTGGGTGAAAGAGTCCTAGGGTTCCTTTTGAGGGCCAAGTCAAAACGCGTTTTTTTGGCAAAATTCAAAAACCGGCCGGATCACGGTTTGGTTCGACCGACCGATTCCTGGCCGATTTGACGGTTCAATTTCGGTTTTTGAATTTGACGGTTTTATCTTTTGTTCGAACTGATGGTTTTTAATTTGACCGATTCGAACCGATTTTCAGAACATTGTTTCACACCGATATTAAGATAATTATTAAATTTTATTGAAAATTAAGCAACTAAAAGAGGAAGACAAAAGTATCCAAATACTATTTTTCTCTTCATTAATTATTTAGTCTTCTAACATTTTCTTTTTCTTTTTATTTTTTATATTACTAATAAGAGATGATAATTATTTGGTTTGACGTTAATAATGGAGTGCTTGACAAAATTAAGTGTGCTCTGACCCCCTTTTAGAGCAATATCCCTCCTCTTATTCGGTTCAAATGTAATTAATTTTAATCAATTATAGTAAATATGACACCAACGGTATATGACTTAATTAAGTTTGGTTTGATAAATTTTTTAAAAAAAATATAAGTATTTTTTTGTGTTTAATAAATTAAAAAGACTAAGTATTTATGTTGGTAGTTTTTAAAAAATTATAATGTTTTTGCTTATCAAAATTAAAAAATTACTATAACCTCATATATTATTAATTTTTAAATTTAATTCTTATATTTATATCTATTATAGTACTTATAAATTTTAAAAACTAGTTTATCGAACGTAATTATTATTGTTTGAGTTTATTAAAAGTTAATTTTGAATTTAATTTATCAAATGTTAATATTATAATTTTTAGAAAAAAAATTATCTTTTAAAAACTATTTTTTAAAATTGCTTTTGAAAAATAAAAGTTTCACCAAAACTAAATCTTATTATATATATAGATAGACATGTACAAGTTGTTTCATACTTTCATGTACCTAAGAAGATGAAGGCCTTTACTTATGTTCTGGTTATTCTACTTGTTTTCTCCATTGACATTGGTATGTTTTAGTTATCTAATATACAATATTTAGTTTTTCTTATCTTCTATATGTACTTGTTTTACGAAATAAGATTGTTTGTCTTTTATTTATTTTATTTTTAAAAAAGAATTATTTTTATATTTTACATTGTTAAAATAGTTAAAAAAAATTATGTTTCTTTTCGAAAAAAAAAAAGAAACTCTTTCTTTAAAAACGTAATATTTTACAAATTTTTTTACAAATATACGAAAATTGATGTTTTGAGACGAAAAAGAATTGTCAGGAAAGAGTTTAAAGAATTAAGGCTGTGTTTGTTTATGATTTTCAGAAAAGTAATTTTATAATTTGATTCTTCTCATCCAGTTGAAATTATTTAAAATATGATTTTAATAAGAATCTACTCTCTTTGATCTTCCCCAAACAAAAATAATTGGTTTTCATTTAAATTCTGATTAATTTATAAAATCTATATAAAAATAGGGTGAAAAGTGATTTTTTTTTTCCAATAAAATATCTGGTTTTTTTGTAATAATAAAACACACAATAATTATAGGTTTGTATTGTAGGGAATGAAAGGCTAATGAAAGGAACAGAGTGTGTCTCAAAGAATTGTACAGAGACACTGGCCAATACTGGCAATATAAATCTATGTGGATCATCAAATGGTCACCAGTGTGAAGATTCTTGCAAAAAGTACTATGGATGGAATGCAACTGGATCTTGCAATGATATCAACTGTGTTTGCCAATACTCTTGTTTCAATTTTTAGTCCTATCTTTATAACATTTCCCCTTTCAATAAATGTGTGTTTCAACTTTCAATAGTGGACAATGAATGAAAAGCATAAATGTTATATCAAAATTATGTTTCCAATTTTGTTTACCATCTTTCTCGTTCCTAGTTATTTTTTACTTTATAAGGTTAGAAGAAATGTTATAAGTAGTTCCTAGTTTTCTTGGCTAAGATTTCGTTATTATTTGGTAGCGGAATGATATTTTTTTTGTTAGTATTAAAATTGATTAATAAGAACAAAAAAAGATAAAATGGAATTTATTTATATACTAAAAAAATTAATTTGGATGTATTGACGCCACGGTGTAAAATATTTTACATAGTTTTTCAATTATATGTTCTTTTGAATGACCATTCTACGATCAATGTAAAATATAATTATTTTTACTGATGTAATGTTACATAATTAAATAATATATGCATAAAATTGCTTAACACTATCATGTCAAAATTAAATTTATAAAAAATATATATTTAATATCACATGATCAACTTGATAAGAATAGCAACATTGAACCTGGAAGAAGGAAAAGCTTTAACAATGTTATGCTGCCACCAAGCCAAATGACTCTTTGATATATAACGCTAATAATTATGTATATCATATGAACATATTTTATTGCCACACAATTTCTTGTTGTATACTTTATATCTTATCATAGTTATTATAGGCACCTTATATATTGGGCAAAATGCACAATTAAACCAAATGGACGACCAAATTACACAAATCTACCAAATTGAAAAACATTACTAGGATATCCCAAAAGTACATTCTTATGTAATTCGAATCAATCCCATTCGAATGAGACAAACCAACACTAATTCGAATTAGTCCTAATCGAATTAGTAGTGATGCTTGTAATTCAAATTTGCCCAATTCGAATTATGCTTGCATGTAATGTTAGGAGAGTTCGAAATAGGGTGATTCAAATTATGCATGATAGGACGTCCTTAGTAATTCAAATCGGTCCATTTCGAATTAATTTTGGACCATAGTAGATCAAATTAATTTATATCTATTTATATATGATCCAAGCATATATAAAGAGTACGTTTAATAATATCCATAATGAATTCAATAAAGAGTACATTCAATAATAAATAAAAAAAATAAAAATTATAAATATTTTTTATAAATTCTATTATTAAATGTACTCTTCATTATACTCTTTATACACTTTTGGACCATATATAAATAGATGTAACAATGATTTAAACACATGTATCTTAAGATACTAGTGTTTACTTAACTAGATTATACTCAGATGGTTATTACTAAAGAAAACATTACAATATGTGGTAATACGCATTTTGCGGCGGTTTAAACAAAACCGCCGCAAAATGTAAAACAATAAATCACCCCGCGCACATATAGCGGCGGTTTTTGAGAAGACGCCGTGAAATGCAAACTTTATGGAAATATAGCGGCGGTTTTAAAAAAACCGCGCTAAATGTAGGCCTATTGCAGCCCAACCTCTAACCGCCGCTATATGCGCTGCAATTTGTCTTTTCGCGGCGGTTTCACACAACCGCCGCAAAATAACCGTCGCGATCTTAAGGAATTGTTGTAGTATAAACCTATTTATGGACAAGGTGACAAATTAAAGTATTTTGAAGGGTATTTTACCTGTTAAGAAATTTAGAGAGTCTTTGGTACGTGCTTTAAATATTTCTAATATAAAGAGTTTAAGTATTATTTAAAAGTTATTAGTTTATATTTTTAGAATGTTTAATTTAATTTGATGTATTTTTATTTTTTTATTTAGTTATTAAATTGTACTGTGTGTAAGCTTAGGTTTTTTTTTTTTTAATAAATACCTTTTAAACTAGTCGTCGTATAAAAAGATTAGAAGAGTGTCAAAGCACTTTTTGGTTTCATGATGAAATTATAGTGTAAACAAGTGAGATTGAGTGAATTCATCTCTTGTTATATCGAAAAATTTAGTAGAAGATTGAGTGAATCTTTTAGATTCAATTCTCAAGTTATAGTGTAGACAAATTAAGTTGAAAAGTCCCCTTCTTATTACATAAAAAAATTGAATAACAAATAGAGTGATTTTTTTTATACTCAATTTTAAATTTGTCCCTTTTGTTTTCTATTTTAGTTTCAATTTTATTTTTTCATTCAATTTCAATCAGTCTTTTGTTTTTAGTCCAAAAAAAAAAAATCAGTCTTTTGTTTATCCTTTTTTTTATCGCTTTTGTCAGTAATTTAATAATTCAATGGTATTTGGATTTATGGTTAACATATACATTAATATTTATTACTAAAAATTAAAGAAAAAGAAAAACAATTTATGTGAGATAGTATTAATAGTAGAAAGAGAAAAAAAATACTAGAACACATCATGTCGACATGCTAATGCAAAAATGTTATATATTTTATAATAATACGATCATGATAATATTTGGTGATACAATTCTCTAGTTAATAAAAATTATTGTCCTATTTAGATTATTCTTCTTTTTTTGCAATTATTATACGATTGATTTAGCTAAAAATATTTTAGATAAAATCAATCATACAGGAAATTAATTTAGTTGGTCAGTTAGTTCACTCAACTATTTAAATAAGTGTTAGAGTTTAAATTTGATCTTATGTATGCAATAACTCATTAGTCAATGACAAATTTTTAAATGTTACTTATATCTATGATAAATTAGTCTTTGACCTGTCACGTTAAAAGATAATATAAACAATAAAAAAATTATAATAATTTTTTAATTTAACTAACTTATTTTTTAAGAGCATGTTTTAAAAATATATTAATAATAAATTTTTAATATTTTTGATATAAATAATTAAATATGATTTTTTAAAATAATAGAAAATATTAATAATTTAAATTAGACCAAACTCTTAAAAATGAAACGTTTCTTTTTTTGGTGACTAAATGAAACGTTTCAAATAATAGAAAAGATAGACGATTTTAAATAATAAGGAAGATAAACAGTACATTTTAAATAAATAACAGAGAAGATAGATTGTACGTTAACACATTTACTTTGAAAGTACGCAAGTGCATCGTTAAATTACCCACTATTAACATGGATACCTTTCTTTCCATCAAATAGGGATGGAGTCTTATTCATTAATGGAAATATTTAAATTATATTTTAAAATTTTATGTACTTCCATGTAATAAACAAATTTGTATGTACTTTCATACAACAAACGAAACAAAATTTTTTATGTATTCTCATACCACAAATAAAATTTTAAATTTTTATATAAATTATAATAAAAAACTGTCAATGGATAGAAGTAAGTAAATGGAAGGAGAAAAAAATAATCGTGTTAACAGTAGCAATTTACTTTAATTTATTTCAACTAAGAAAAATAAACATATTAATGTGTAATGTGCTTATTTTAAATGGAAGGTCTATCTTCCTATTATTCAAATTGGATTGTTTATCTAAATAAGCGTCCATCTTTCCTATAGTAATTATTATAATTTATTTATTTATTAAAATAAAAAATCCTATATATACGTCCAAAAAAATGTGAAAAAATAAAAGAAAACGGAAGTCATATTCATGAAACTAAATGGAGGAAGATTTAACCAAAAAATAAAATAAGAAATAAAAATCAATCACACTTCCACTTCTAAATTTCCATAAACAATAGTATAAAGTATAAACAAAAGCAAATAGTGTGGACAAATATATTACTAGTATATTTAAGAATTGTGTGAGACACACTTAGAAAACCCCACACCAGCAACTGTTATACTGCTTTGAAACCACTCAACAAAATTGCTCAATTTTTATATGGTGTATTAATTTCTACCTAAATCCTACTACCTGGAAGGCGAAAACTTGAAGCTGCTTCTGCCTACCTTGTCTTTTTGGCTTTAGCCAACTTCTTCTTTCTTTTCTTGACAGCCTTGGGGATTTTATTTTTCCGCGCTTCTCTCTTCTCTTCCTTCACCTTCTTCTTGTTCTCTTTTCTAGCCGCTTTCCTGTCTGCAGGTGTCTGTGTATCGCTTTCAGAAGATGAATCCACTCCGGAACCACTTTCATCATTTTCATCCTCGTCGGACTCTGAGTCGCCATCTGCCTTTGCAAGGCCAGATTTATCATCAGAGTTGATATGTGAAACCTCTGTAGGATTTGATTTCACATGCTGCTTGTCATTTTGCGACGAAGGTTGTGATATTGATAATGCATGTTTAAGTCCAGTGATGGTCTGATAGTATAAATCGCCGGTGTCCTTCCCACTTGTTATGCGTTGCACATCCTC
>NC_029788.2:118009509-118009808 GCF_000816755.2 Arachis ipaensis
CATCATCTAGCGTCTTAGGAATGTAAGTCTGTAACAAAGAATTCAGGAAACTGAAAATGTAAGAAAGAACAAAAGAACACTGTGCTGACCAGACTATAAACACGGTTGATTCAAAGACCAAATCTGAACCCCATTTCAATTATTCAAAATAAAAAGCAAAACAAGTGAAATCAAACTCATATCTATAGATTGACTTAAATATCATACTAATTAAGAAAAAGGATCAAGTAAGAAGCTGACATAACAAATCAGTTTACCTGCATAAATACTGAGTCTGCAATCTCATCCTCTATCCTCTA
>NC_029788.2:118010578-118014069 GCF_000816755.2 Arachis ipaensis
TCATCTAGCGTCTTAGGAATGTAAGTCTGTAACAAAGAATTCAGGAAACTGAAAATGTAAGAAAGAACAAAAGAACACTGTACTGACCAGACTGTAAACACGGTTGATTCAAAGACCAAATCTGAAACCCATTTCAATTATTCAAAATAAAAAGCAAAACAAGTGAATCAAACTCATATCTATAGATTGACTTAAATATCATACTAATTAAGAAAAAGGATCAAGTAAGAAGCTGACATAACAAATCAGTTTACCTGCATAAATACTGAGTCTGCAATCTCATCCTCTACAGATACATCTCCTCTTGCTGAGATTTTTTGTTGCATCTAGAATTTTTTGAGAAGCATAAAAAAATTATTTCTTAAAGTTGTTCAGAAAATGCAGAGAAATAACTCATAAGAAAACAAAAAGACAAATACCTCTTCCAAATAACCATCCACAGCATCATCAGCAATAGTTGGATCAACAATAAAATCGAACAGTTCTCTTATCGTCATGACAGCCACACCATGCTTTTTAAAGAAGTCCTGCAAATCAACATGACAAAAACTACTTAATCACACCTTTACCTCATTATCCCCATTACAGAGATATAAAAAACAGAACAAGAAATCAATAATTTATTGCTACAAGTGCTTACTGATATATGAATACAATCTTCACGCAAGAAATCAAGGGCATGAGGATGGTCAGGATCAACAGCTTGAGAAACATCAATAATATACAAGTGACCCTAACAAATAGAGAACAACCATATTAGCTATTGACACTTGACAGAGGAATTTAATCAATGAAATGTAAACAGGTGAAGAGGAGATCACCTCAAAATAAAGTATATTATATTCGCTGAGGTCACCATGAACCAATTTGCACTTTTGATACAATGTCCGCATTGCAATAATCATCTGTAAAACAAATCCTCCTATAATTTCAGATTAAAAACTTGGTAGCACAGAAGAGCCTAATGCCCTTAGAATACTAAAAAAAATGTGCGACAGTATTTCCATTAAGGATCCCTAAAATAATACTCAAAACTGTCGACTCACTAAAGTTAAGGTTCAGGGGACCCTGCTTACTATTACTCTATTATTGACATCACATCAAAGCATCTTTAAGGTATAATCTTTAAGAATTGAGAGATCAGCTAAAAGGCCAAGTTCTAAATTATATCATGCAAGCATCACAATAGACTATTGTAGTAATTTGACACACCTCAAGATAGCCTTCACGTAACTTGTCTAAAGATAAGTTTGCATCTTTAAGACGAGGAGCAGCCCAACCAGCCTTTCCTGTGAAAAATGAAAAAAGAAACTGAGAAATTCAATTGAAATTGTACTTATGTTTCTTATGAATGATCAATATTGGGGGCAATTACAATCAATTCCAACTTCGATATATGTGACAAAAATTAGTGAACATCTGCCTCGCTTTCTTTTCTTCCTTTTCTTATACCAGATAATGAACAGCAGATGGACGAAAGCACTGTATCAAATGTGCACAGAATTACATTGATCACAGTATAGATGTTTTGTGAATATGGAGAATAAAAGCAGTACCTATAAATTCCATAACCAAAACATGTAGCCTCAGAAGAAGAGGTGTAGGGCACCTAAGTCCTGCTGCCTTTAGCCTGCAATTCAATTTGGGAAGAGATGAGAGAAGGAAATAATTAAGGTTAGGTATGCATGGATCCAAACTCTCTGATACAGATTTACTGGAAAAATAAAAGAAAAGGTAAAGTAAAACCTTTAAAAAATTGAAGCACATGGGACTGGCCCTCTAAGTCTCTAACACACATAAAGATTTACTAGGTTCATTTCAGTTTATTCCCTATCAGATATACATCGAATCCATAAAAGATCTTTGAACTGTAACAAATGATTATTACTCTAGTACCTGGTTAAGTAACTGCCATAAACCCAAATAATTTTAAACTGTTTTTTTTATTTTGATAGGAAAAACCAGATGAATGTTCGTAGCACTTCATGCATAGCTTAAAGGCAAAAGGATTAATGACAAAAAACCCCGTAAAGAACATCTGACTGAGAAATATGTTTACAGTTTACCTTCTTTTCCAACTATTTTGATTATCTAATTTAATTTTTTACATGAATTTTCATAGCACTTCTTTTAGTAAAGTTCATAACCAACCAACAGGGAAACAAACAAGGGGGAGAAAAGGAAGCAAACCTCATAAGATTCCTCATTTCTTTCTCTGCCCATGTTTTTACCATTTTCCTGGGATTATGCCTGCAGTATCCATTTCTAAAACGGTAGTCTCCTTGCACATATCTATCTCTATCCCTGATATCATTCAGAGAATAAAGTTCAGTTTATATAATTAATAAAAATGCAACTTTGAACGATGTAACACTCATTATACTTACTTAAAAACCAGAATGGATGTTTTGTATACTTTAATTGCAAGTTCTTGACCATCAGATTTGGTTGCATGATAAACATTTGCCTTTAGAACAAAGAAAAAGGAAGAAACGAGCTCAATATGACATGTAACTAATTGTCACAACAGAATAGTCTGAGACATCATCTTGGAACCTAAACCATGATGTTCAGAAACAGGAAAACACAAAATAAAAGTTTCTGGTGCACCACATACTTCCTTTCCAGTTGAAATGCATCCATTGATATCATGAAACACACCTCGGTTAAGCATTTTGAACAAAACCATGCGCGTTCTAGGATCAATTGCCTAGGAAAACCAGAGTTAGTTGCATAGTAATAATTATATTTGGCAAACAGACAAGTTTAAGAGTGATTAGGGTAGTATCACCTGCTCAACAGTGGCGCGGTCTGCCTTATCAGTAGTTTTAGTTTTACCAATGGCCATCTCTCGAACACTACCACGAATTGCCGTACTCACAGAGTTAGACATGCCAACATTCATCCTCCCTTCCCACTCCTGCACCACCAAATCTAAATTTTGAGTCATTAATCCAATTATATATGTGAAAACCTAAATTTTAGGGTTTACCTCTAAGGGAGAGGCACGAATGTGGTGAGTGAACTTCTGGTTGCGGTTGGAGAGAGGCTGGAGGGTGGAGGAGTTGACGGCGGCGTGGTGGTGGCCGCCATGGGCGTTGGGGCGGCGAGAATTGAGAGAGAAGGAAGCGTCGACGACGTCGTCATCGTCCTTGGAGTCAAGCCAGTCAAGGGCGTCACCAATCTCGGAATCCGAAGAAAACGATTCCTCTTCTTCATCATCATCATCATCAACCTCATCTACTACTAATACTTGTTCTTCTGGTTCTCTTTCTTGGTGTCGCTGGTTCTCCATTGAATTGAAGTGAAGTTGTTTGCTTTACAGAACGTTTGGATGGAGCTAACTGTCAAACAGAAAGGAATGCGGCGGGAACAAGGCCTCAGAGGTGAAACCCCATATAAACCTATAAATATCTCTGCCCAAATTAACAAATTAAAATTAAAATTTGAAAATTGAAAATTAAAAATATATATTTAATTATAAAATTTAA
>NC_029788.2:118014077-118030023 GCF_000816755.2 Arachis ipaensis
TATAATAAATTTATTTTAAATCTTTTTTACACATAAAAGAAGTAAATTATTCTCTCTATATTATTGCATAATAAATTTATCTTAAATACTTTTACACATAAAATGGGATAAAAAATTTAATATGCATCCAAATTTAGTATTTCTTATTAAAATGAGTCTATTAGATGAAATATCGGATTTTTTATTTTAATAAAAAATAATTATAATAATTAGTTAAATAAATAATTTAAAAAATATTTACCAAAATAAATACCTCTTTTATCTCGTTTATACGGTAAACGATATAATTTTGTATGTATCTCGTTTACATTGTAAATGAGATATGACACGCCAGCCTGACACGTGTATATCTCGTTTAAAGTGTAAACGAGACGGTAAACGAGATAAGGCATGTCGACGCCTATAAGTATATGTAGTTTACAGCGTGCTTATGGGTTCCAATTTGACCTTATCAACCACTTTCTCCTCTCTATTATCCCTTTCTGACCATATAATCGACTGATACTGCGATGGCGCGCCAGGCGGGGAACGACGGAGACATCAACAGGCTGAACGAGACGTCCTATTATTCCGGGATAGCCGACTTTGAGGTTAGTTTTGTTGTGTTTAATTTTGTGCAATAAGCATATGGAATTTTTTTTGTCTGTGACCATAGTTAAGGTAGTCGCGAAGAATTAGAACATAGTTTGTAGCTTTAGCAATAGGTCTCTAGTAGAAATTTAGAACTCTATTTGCTTGTAGAAGGTTGTTACGACATAATTATTAGTTTGGAACTCTGTTTTACTTGTGCTAGGTTGTTGCTACTTATAACATTCTAGTTAGGTTTTGTTTAGTATGTATTATGTAATTTAGAAAGATGTGTAAGTTAGAAACATAGAAATATGTTTTTAAGTAGAAGTGGATTTAAGTTAGAAAGAAATATTTATTTAACTTTGATGTTTTGTATATCATATTAAATTGATATAATTACAAAACTAATAAAAAAGTGTAAGAATTCAATAAACAAAAATTTTAAAATTATTTTTTTATAAGGCTGAATTTTTTTTTATTCTTCAGAGGTCTCGCCTTCTACTGTCCCGGCGAGTGAGTCATACCCATCCTTCATCCGACGCTATCGTCACATATCTGGCTGAGGCTGGATTCGGCGACACGGTGCCCCTCAGGGATTTCACTTTTGACAATTCCTTGATTTCGACATTCATGGAGCGATGGCGTCTGAAGACGCACCCGTTTTGTCTCTCGGGGGTGAGGTCACTATCACCTTGCAGGACGTGGTGTACCATCTAGGTCTACGCACACACGAAGCCTCAGTTGGAGGTGCCTCCATGATTTCGGTAGGTGGTACCACACGGAGACGTGGGCGTTGGTGGAGCAGCTACTTGGTGTCAAGCCTCCAGTGGCTCCACAGCATGCGGCGCAGAGAAAGGAGTCGTTCACGCTCAAGCTTGTTTGTTTGCGGGATCGTGTCCGCCAGATGCCCCCTCCAGACGATCTGGAGACCCTCCGACATTACGCCAGGTGCTACATTATGTTACTGATCGGAGGATATCTGATGATGGACAAGTCAAAAACTTGGTCCACGTGCGTTGGCTCCCTCTTCTCCGGGACTCTGGGTAGTGCCGGGCGTTGTCTTGGGGATAGGCCGTGCTGACCTGGACGTACCAGTCACTGTGTTCGGCGGCACAGCGGAGCGTCACGGACATTGCCGGCTGTACTCCATTATTGATGTCTTGGATCTACCAGAGATTTTCTCAGTGGTGTCCACCTGATAGAGGGATCTACCAGTATCCCATGGCTGCGAGGTAACAAATGTTTATTTTTGTATTTAGTTAAATTAATTTGTAACTTCTTACAACCTGTTACTTAAGGAACTGTTTATATTCTCTTGGTTGGTGTCAGGTTGGTTGGATTGCAGCAACAGAGCAGGGATCAACATAAGGTCAGGGTCCTACATTGGAGGGTTTCGATCGATCAGTTACGATTTAACGAGGTTAGTTCAATGTTTACCACCACCACATATTCATTTTATTCTTAATGTTATATTATTATGTCCATTACGGTTTTTTCAGTTTGCATGGAGAGTGTACGATGACCCTGCTCTGCAGGCTCTGTGCCCTCCTTGGTTCCTTGAGGAGGAGGAGTGGGGGACATAGTTGTCAGCCGTCCTGCTGGTATGTTTTAACATTGTGCAGTTTCACTAGGTTGATCGGGTGAAGTAGCAGTTCAATGGAGAGCAGCAAGTTCCTGGCACTCTGGTGAACCTTGACAGGTATAAGTGATGTCTTATTTATCATTGCTTATCTGAGTTTAAATGTCAATTATTCCAATTATGACGTGTGTGTCACTACGTGACAGTAGATTATACAACTTCTTGTTTTTCCTGATAGGTTCTTGACGTCCACTGGCCGTGGTGAGGATGTCTGGTGGCCTGATCGACTTGAGGATTGGTACGATGGTTGGCGCAAGCAATTTGATCCCGGTCGTAGGATCTCCATACATCATACATTTGACACCAGGCTGACCCGAGAGTACTATGATTGGTGGCATGGGACTTGCCGTGTTAGGCATCTGTCGGGTCAGGAGGTTTTGGAGGATCCGAGACTCGTGGAGTTGCCCCCAGACGTACAGCCTATTGCTAGCCAGCCTAGGGACAATCTCCACCTTCCTTGAGGCATGCCGGATCAGCGTAGACGTGTGAGGGAGGGCAGGGAGGATACCCGACGACCTGCTAGGAGGGACAAAGGCGCTAGAGAGCGTTGGCCTGGCGAGCCAGTTAGGAGGGAGAAGGTCAGGCCTCGTCGGGTTAGGTTGGATGTAGAGTCTGACGAGGAGGTGGAGTTCGACCGCCAAGAGGATCACGGAGACATCACACCGGACAGAGAGGCTTCACCTCCGGGTCTGCCTCCTTTGCCTCCTCCACCTCCCCCGGCACACACACTGTATCCACCATCCGGTTCTGGAGGGTTGCATCATCGAGCAGTCTGGGACACATCACTGCCAAGTTGGCATGATGCAGGTCAATCCAGCATCCATCAGGAGGAGGAGATGGTTGACGAGATCTTCTTTGATGACACCTTCCAGCTTCACACTGCCGATCCAGCCTCGATGCATCGGATTGCCGAGTCATTCCGGACCGGTAGGGAGCAGGGTATCGGACAGTACCAGCATCCATCCACTCCTGCACAGACCACCTCCTGGATGCCACAGATATGGGGCGAGTCTTCGGCCAGGTAGCCAGTATGTGACCCCGCCCTCCTACGACTATGGTATGTTGCTGACGTCATCATAGCCTCAGGTGACCCCTCCATCAGCTCCACCATCTCACCCTCAGGGTCATTTACATCAGTATGCCACATTTCCACCCTCCAGAGGGCTCCAGCCATACCATATTACCATGCACAACAACCCCAGGATCCTACTTAATATAGTGCACAAAAGTTCTCAAAAGCACAATTAAAGTTGAACTTACCAGTATCTGAGGTTCTGTCGAAGGGCCACACGGAGGCTCCATTGACACCCATCCACAGCTTGACGGCACTGCACATGGTACTTTAATCGGTCCAATTCGATCACCCAGTACTCAGCACTCCTTCGAATATTGTAGTTCTTCATATCCTGTAGCACTGCATCTCGGCATTTAAACCTTTGGCCGACCCGAAACTCTTCCACACCATCTAGGTTGTAATCCTCTTCTCCCGTATCAGAAAACGGAGTCCTCTCATGCATGGCGTCCAGATCCAGACTATGATAGCGACTTAGTGCTGTCGATAGCGCCGGAATTGGGTGAGGTGGAGGCAAGACATGGCGCGCCACAGTTTGGGCGGGCGTCTCGGGTACAAATTCCTCCTTATCGCCCCCTTCGGAAGAATCACTATCGGCACTATCCGCCATGTATTCTTCGTCTGACTCCTCGTCGCCCTCCTCCACCTCGTCAACTGGAATGGCAAGATGAATCGGTGGTGGTGCAAGAGGTCGGTCGTCCTGGACATAGGTCGAGTGTACAGAACCACCACAATCTACATCTCCAACCTCGACAGAAAGCTCCATCACCTGTTCCGCCATGATCCTCCCATGGATGTCGAACATGAGTCGAACATGCTCGTCCCCTAGAAGTCGAAATAGTCGAAACTGGAAAACTCCATTACCATAGGTGCTAGCAACCTATACCCCACCCTTCCGACCTCCCTCGCTTCTGTACCACCGAGGTTGCTCAATATCAAACTCTTCAAGTCCGACAACGTACTTAGACGTTGAGTGCGCAACAATATCGGATTCTCACACTCAAATGTCACCCCGTTGTTGCCATTTCTCATACAATAATTAGGATAAACACACACAACTATGTATACGCTGTTACTAGCCATTGTTGCGTTATTTTTATGAGAAAAACGAGATAGAAAAAGATATAAAATGTGTGTAGAGAATGCCAAAGGTTACACATCCTTTTATAAGTATATCTCGTTTACATTGTAAACGAGATATAGACGTTTCAGGCTGACGTGTCATATCTCGTTTACACTGTAAACGAAATACGTACAAAATTATCTCTTTTACAGTGTAAACGAGATAAGAGATGAGTATTTATTTCGGTAAATATTTTTAAAATTTTTTTCAATAATTATTATAATTATTTTATTATTAAAATAAAAAATCCTGAAATATCTAAGTATGACCCTATCATGTTTTGCCACTTGCTAAAAAAATTGCATGATACCAATTAAGGTTGTGAGAACCGAACCAGTCAAGTAATTTGTTCAATGATTTAATTTACAAAAATGCTATTTGTACACTAAAATCAGTCACTAAAATCAACCATCAATGTATTTGTGTATAAATACATGTGTGGTTTAATTTGTTTTCAATGTGTATTTGTATTCCAGCATGTATTTTATACTAGTGGCTGACTTTTATGGCTAATTTTGGTGTACACGTAGCATAACTCATTTAATTTAAGAGTCTAATTAGAATTAAATTGTGATTGAACCGATTTAATTAAATATACAATAAAATTATTAAAAATTTAATATATAATTTTAAATATTTAAATTTAGTAATTTTTTAATTAATAAAATTTAAAATTTTATAATTTTCATACAATAAATTTTTTATAATTTATTATTAAAAATTCATAAACAACTTTAAACATCAAAACTAAAAAAATCAAAACCTACATAAATGAGAACCACATAATGTTCTACCACCAATAAAAATGTTAAACAAACAAATATTTAACTAAACAAAAGACACTTCTCATAAGAAATCATATTTATTGTTAAGTATTTTAATGTCCCAATCCAAAAGAAATAAAATTCTAGCAATAAAAAAATGCACACTCATAGTTAATCAAATTGAACGGAGTTAATCAAAAATAATAAATTTAACATTAATAAAAATAGTAAATTATACATTTAAGATTCAATAGAGTTAATCAAATTGAACTATTCCCTCCGGCAATTATATTAAACATAATCAACCAAAATGCATAATCTATTTTGGATTTGTTTGGACGCTATTTTTAAAAAAATCATTTTTTAATATTTTTTATAAAATAAAAGTAATTTTATATTTGGATATCTCATGTAAAAAAATTTTATTTATTAATTATAGGACAATTCATTTAAATAAATTGTTTCACTCTCAATATTACGTAAATAGAATGTTTTCAAAACGAATACGTAAATACATTGATTCACGTATCTATATAAACGCTACTGGCAGTAGCAGTTTACAGGTGAACAGAAATTGCTAGTACCAGCCGCGGTTTACGTGCAATCTGAGTTGGTCATAAACCACTGCTGCCAGCAACGGTTTATGTGCGTTGATGTGCGTGCGTAAACCGCTAGAACCTATAGCGGTTTACATTTAGTATGTGTGAATGGGGCTGCCTATATAAACCATGGAGGGGCCAAATGTGGAGAGGTAGAGTGTTATTCACAAATGGAGGGGAGGATAGTTTTGTGGCTCTGGTCTACTGCTCTGGAAAAATTCAAAAGAGCAAAAGGCATGGTGTGAAATTCACAGATAGAGAACCGCTTAGTATTTTTATCCGATCTTCGAGTACATTGGCAGAGATTAAGCTCAGCATATTACGGAAGTTCGGTACCTGTGGGACGAAGTGGGTAAAAAAGTTGTTTTACAAGATTCCCATTGTCGTTGTGTCAACTGGTGTGAGATATGAGACCTTTGTGATAGGGTCGGATGAAGACCTACAGGTCTTGTTTCACTGCTGGCGTAGTTTTTCGGAGGTGAGGATACCTGAGCTGCTTGCGAAGTTGGAAGATGGTGTGGAGAGCTCCGGGGCATCGGCACTGAATCCTCAGTCGACCACAGTCGGTGGTGCCTTGACATCGATGCCTGTGGTAGCAGCGGCAGTTCTGATTCTTGAGCCCGAACATGCTGGGGCTGTTCATGCAAGTGTGCCTCCTGTTGTGCCTGATTTTGAATTTGAGGCCGGACCGGATGGAGTTGAGAATGCGCTGTGTGACGATGATTCGGATGAGGAGCTGGTCGATATTGGTGGAGACAGTGATGATGATATTCCAAGAGGTACACGTACAACCCATGGAGGTTCCAGTTCTGGAACACAAGAGTACCCTCCCCACCTGTCGTCTTTGAACTTGGAAGCTATCGGCCAACACCAGAATGTAGAGGCAACATTCGATGGGCAGGGTATGCATGATGGGACACCTCTGACTGAATTTTAGATTGGCCAATCGTTCCAGAGTAAAGAGGAAGTCGTGCTGAGCGTAAAAGATTACAGCATCCGGCGTGGAGTTGAGTATAGGGTTATGGAGTCAGACAATCTGAAATACCAAGAGAGATGCAAGGAGTTTGGTAACGGGTGCACGTGGTTGATTCGGATAGTCATGCGGAAAAAGAAGAGCACATGGGAAGTTAGGAGGTACAACGGACCACACACGTGTATGGCCACATCGATATCGAGCGACCACAAGCAGCTTGATTATCATGTCATCTGTGCGAGAATCTTTCTATTGGTTAGAGCTAATGCGTTGGTGTCGATTAAGGTGTTGCAAGAGGCAACGGAGGCGACATATGGTTTCAGACCTAGTTATCGGAAGGTGTGGTTGGCGAAGCTGAAGGTAGTAGCGCAGATCTATGGCGATTGGGAGGAATCATATGCGGATCTGTCCTGCTGGATCCTATCCATAAAAAAAAATGTCAAAAATTAAAAGGAAAAATAAACAAAAACATTAAAATAAAATTAACTGGATAACACCAAACTTAATCTCAAAAACTAAAAATAAAATTTATTAGTACTAATGTAAAAAATATATATATATATATATATATATATATATATATATATATATATATATTATTTTATATTTATTAAATAATAAAAAAAATGAAAGAAAACGAAACAGGGGAGGGGGTTTGCTAACGAAAAAAAGAAAACAAGGAATTTTTTTTTTAATTTTAAAATTTTTTTATTTTTTTCGAAAAATAATAAAACAATATTTACATAAAATTAAAATTAAAACGCCTAATCTAAACAATCAAGCAACTAATAGTTGTTAATCACAGTCAATCTCCGGTAACGGCGCCAAAAACTTGGTGCGGATTTTTACAACCACAAACTAACCGGCAAGTGCACCGGGTTGTACCAAGTAATACCTTACGTGAGTAAGGGTCGATCCCACGAGGATTGATGGATTAAGTAATAATAATTGAGTGACAGGCTTAGTTAGACAAACAGAAAATAGTGTTTGGAAGTTCAAAAGCATTAACAGTAAATTTAGAATATTAAAGATAAGTAGATAAATAAGTTGGGAATAAAATATTGAGAAGGCAGTTAAGGCTTCAGAGTTATCTATTTTTCCAGATTTACTTTTCTTACTAACTATTTTAATTATGTACGATTTAATTTATGGCAAACTATATGTGACTAGACCCTAATTTCTTAGACCTTTCTAGTCTCCTCTAAAATTCATTAACTGCCAATTCCTTGGTCAATTAATTCCAATTAGAAGCTACATGATCAAATTCCAGTTTATATGCCACAAAAACTCTAATTACCAAAAAATAAAAGGATTATATGTCACGTATCTCGTTAAATCTAGATAATTAAAATTTAGGAGAATATGTTTTCAAGCTGTTGTTAAAGTAAAGAGCTTTTTCAAGTTATACAAGAACTCAAATAGAAAGAGAGTCATACGTCCGTTCCACCCAAATTCATAAGATAAAGAGCGAAAATAATTCTTAAATTGTAAATTCATACATGAATTAAAATAGATAAAGCAATAAAATCAATCCATACAAATAGACAGAGCTCCTAACCTTAACAATGGAGGATTAGTTGCTCATGGTTCAGAGTAAAAAGCTATGGAATACGGAATGTAAATTTGTATAGAATTCGATCTTCCTTGGGAAGAAAGGTTTCTTCCTTTTATATATAATCCTAATAATTTAAAATCTAATATCTAAAACTAAAAATAATATCTTTTCCTAAAAATAATATTTGAATTTAAATTTGAATTAATTAACAAGTCTTCAGCTGATGGGTGGGGACCACTTGCTTTGTCCATTCTGCAGCTTTTAATCTGTGTTTTCTGGGCTGAAAACTGGGTCAAAACAGCCAAGAAATCGCTCCAGCGTTTTTCTGCGTTTTTCTGCACTGGCGCATGTCACGTGTACGCGTCAGCCACGCGTACACGTCGATGGTCTTTTTCGCGAGTCACGCGGACGCGTCGCTATGCAAATCTTCAAATCACACGTACGCGTCAGTCACGCGTACGCGTCGCTCCTCGCTACCATCTCCTTTGATTCTTGTTCTGCGGAAACTCCATCAAATCCGGCCGAATGCTACCTAAAATAAACAGAATTGCAAAAGACTCAAAGTAGCATCCATAGTGGCTAAAATATAATTAATTATTTATTAAACTCAACAAATTAGATGCAAATTCACTAGGAAAAGATAGGAAAGATGCTCACGCATTAGTCACCAATGGAACCGGCAATATGCGCAACACCGTTCAGTCGGTACAAGCTCCTTCTGTCTACCATGATATCCCGTCGGAGGTCGCCGCTCAAATACCTCGGACCCGCTCTCAACTTGCTCTGACCTCTCTCTAGACTTTCCTCTCTCTAACCAACCTCACAAACCCTCCAAATGAATAATTCACGGCTGCCTCCACGGTTTATATAGGCAGCCATCCTACACGTAAACTGCTATAGGCTCTAGCGGTTTACGCACGCACACCAACGCACATAAACGCACGCACACCAATGCAGCAGCGGTTTATGACCAAGCCAGATCAAACGTAAACTGCGGCAGGTACTAGCGGTTTCTGTTCTGCCACCTTTGCACGTAAACCGCGGCTGGTACTAGCGGTTTCTGTTCACCTGTAAACCGCTACTGCCAGTAGCGGTTTATATAGATACGTGAATCAATGTATTTGCGTATTCGTTTTGGAAACAATGTATTTACGTAATATTGAGGGTGAAACAATTTATTTAAGTGAATTGCCCTCAATTATATTTAGGTAAAATAAGATAAAAGTATTTTTTTATTCATTTATTATGTGAAAAATATTTTTTTAGGAAAAAAACGAACTTTTAAAAAAAAGATGTAAATTGTAACTTCTTAAAAAAGATGTTTTTTTTTTCTAATGCTTTTACTTTTACTATTAGAAATTTGTCAAATACACTAAAAAATAAAAAAGATTTTTCATTAAAAAAATATCTTTTTATCGATTTAATGACGCTAAACAAACACTTTGTCCAACAACCAAAATTCGTAATCCAAAACAGTAAAATATAAAATATATCCATTCAGAATCACTATAATTAACAAAAAAAAATTTGAAGAGCTCAAGAAACAAAAAGAAATGAATAACATAATCACCCTGTGAATTCCACGACGACAGAGAGACGACAAAGAGTCCGACGACAGAAAAGGGATATTCGCACTTCGCGGTGTGTTTGACACACACACACAGATGACTCGAGACACAGAGAGAGAGATGGCTTGACGACGACGAAGACAGAGGCAGGCTTGACGAGGATAGAGCCGGTGACGCCAACAGCAACTCCGAACCGACCTTCTAGCAATGTGAGGAAAACAGCACACTTTCGAGGAGAAGAGCAACCTTCTGGCGATGCGAGGAGAAGAGTACACCTTCGAGGAGAAGAGCACATTGACGCCGATAGTGATGAGGGCTGATGGTGGCTCAATGGCTTTGCTCCTTTGATCCGTTTAGGTTTAGGTTTCTTCTGCGTTATAATTGGAAGAGAGAAAGGGGAGGAATTTCTGCTGAATTGGATTTTTTTTCTAGATATATACAAATATCAAAACAGCGCTATTTTGATCTGGATCAAAGACCAAAAGTTTTAAAAATTGGTTCAATTCTGTCAGTTCATCAGTAAACTTTCGATTTGACCAATTTTTTATCGATTTTTTAAAAATGATTCTTGGCATTAACTAGACCGAATAAAGAACCCATTCTCAGTTGAATCGGCCAATTCAATCTGATTTTTGAAATATTGATACCACACAATTTGCAAATTGCAAAAAAACAACTATTAATGTAGAAGGTTCTAAATATATTTTGCTGTTACGAAAAGCTTTACGTTGGTCATTTATGTTTTTCGTAAATTGTAAAAAGTTATTGTTGCTACTGACATATAAATTTTACTAATATCATTAGTGCATTACATTAAGACTAAGGTTTTGTTTGTTTAAATAGAAAATAAAAGAAAAAGAAGCAGAGGAGGAAATAAGAAAAAAATATCAATTATTTCTTATTTTTTGTTTGTTTTAATAAAAATCTTAAAAATTTTGAGTGTAAAATGAGTGTGAAATCCACTCAAAAATCTTTCCTTTGTCCTCAGATAGAAAAATTTAAATTCTTTAAATTTTAAATTTTTATTTGAAAGAATAAAGTGTGCTCACCTTTAAATAGTTTTTATATATATATATTTTTTTTGTTTTACCTATAAAATAAATGGCGAGATCACATTTTACCCTAAAGTGAAATTCAAAATTTAGAGGATCCAAAACCTAGATAGAAAATAGATTAAAATTAGAAAACGACAAAAAAAATTCATATTATCCTTTTTAAAACACTCATCTTTTTTATCCTTTCCTTTTTTTTATCTAATGTTTAATTTATTTTTAAAGATATATTTTGTTTTTAATATATATTTTATATAAATAGTTAATTTAATATTATTGTATTAAAAATTTTACGTTCTTTGGTTCCTCTTTCTTTGTTTCTACCTTTTTTTTCTGCTATACTTCTATCTTTTCATTCAAATAAACTCTAAAATTGTTTTTAATTCTAAAAAAAATAAAATAAGACACTAAAAACAAAATACAAAAGATAGAGATATAAAAATTAGTATTATTGTATTTTATTTAATGATAAACTAAATATAAGAAAGAACAAATTATAAAAATTTTAAGAAAAAATATAATTATAAAAATTAATAAAACTAATAAAAAATTAATTATATCTTTTATTAGTGTCTCTATATCTTTTCTATTAGGAAGGATAATATTTTCTTTCAAACAGACTCAAAATGCACTAATTTAATATTTTTAAACACAATATTATGTCCATGTCTCATCTACTAGATATAATTTTATGTCTTTATATTATTGTATGAGTGTCCTATACTTCTATCTATAAACAAATACATCCTAATAGTTGCTTTGACATAAATGAGATGCTGCTAAAAAAATAAAAATTCATGAATAGTTATCTTTATATTTAACATATTTAATTAAATTATTAAAATTTAGATTATCTAAAGTGAAAAAGTTAGTAAAGTAATAAAATAAAGAATTAATCGTTATTGATTTTGTAACTTTCATAAACAGCATGTCCCACTATATTAATTTAAAAGTAATTAACTCCTCACTTTACTATTTTATTCTAGATCCAAATTATCATTTAATAATTTTTAATTATCAATTTGTTTATCAATTGCATATAAGTTTTCTCTCCATTAAAATTAGTTGTTGTTGAAAAGTAGAGAGAAAATTGTACATAACATTGTATATTTGTATTACCTGCTTTACTATCAAAAGTTATTACATAGTAATGACATACATATCCTGGAGAAGTTAAACCTCCATCAAAATTGAACAAAACAATATATTGTACTGAACATCTCTCTTTTGTATATAAATACATAAAAATTGAAGCGAAAAAATAAAAGCAATATGTGAAGAAAAAATATTAGACAGTAAAATTTTAATTAATAAGAAAAAGAACTTGACTTCATATATATGCTTCTCCAATGCATGACAACCACTCTAAGTGTCCTCATCTTTCTTTTCCTCTTCCTCTTCCTTAGATTCTTCTTCTTCATGAGCTGCTTCTTCTTCTTCCTCTTTCTTCTCCTCAGACTCCGGCTTCTCGCCATCTTCAGCATCGGCTTGTTCAGAAGGTGGAGTGGCATTGACCTTTTTGTCCTTAGCAGCCTGGAGTACATGGTTGTAGTTACCCTTCTCCATGAAAAGCTGCTGGAAATGGTGCTTGCAATACAGGACACCATCAAGGGCAGCATAGTTGGAGTGTGTCAGAGGACAACCTGCATGAGCACACCTAAAGCATGTCTTGTGATAGCACTCTCCTTCCAGCGACATCTATGCAAAATAGAGAAAATCGAGACTTTACGTAAAATCACAAAAATAAATTAAATAATAGTATTTAAATCGTTAAATTTAGCATAAATTTTATAAAATGAATTAGCTTATTTAAAACTGTAATATCAAAAGATTTTAAAAGTTAAATCGAAATTTTAACTGCTACGCATCTGTCAGACAAAATGCACACAAATTCTACAAGTTAAACACAATAATTTTTCAGATAATAAATGCATAAAATGTTCAAGTTTGTGATGAAAGTTACTAGTCCCTTTTGTATAATTTTCACAAACCTTCTCCAGTGGATACACTGTTTTTCCACAAACTGAGCATTTGTCTAGAGTTCCACTAAACATGGATGAGAGTCTGCTTGGAGCCTTGTTCTGCAAATTAATTAAAATCATTCAAATTGAAATTAACCACTCAAAATTGTAATGCACATTCTTATTAGGTTCCTGGAGATCGTAAACATACCCCATCATTTGATTTTTCAGAAGGCTTTGCTGTCGTGTTAATCGTCGCAAAAAATGCAACACAGTTTATTAGCCAGAGAGCAAAAATAGAAGGCAGAGAACTACAGAATCAGAAGATGATGTTGTAGAATATGAATCTTTACCTGTTTGAAAGTTCTTACTAAAATTTCCAGATTCCTTGAAAAGCTGTTCAAAGTGTGTCTTGCAATACAGGACACCATCCATTGAGGAATAGGTACTCATCTAAACCAACATAACTTAGTATTATTCATGCAACCAATTTAATGCATAATTAAAGAACATCATAGCTACTCATATTTTATACTTTATATAATTTTTAAATAAAATGAAAAAATTTAATTTTGATGCTTTTTTAATTCCCGATCAATGAACCTACAAAACCCTTCAAATCGTATCTTATTCAATCCTATTGTAGACATTCTCGCTTTTTCACCACTAATTATTTTTTATTTTCTTCTTTTATTTTTAAAAAATGTCTCATCATTTGTTGTCTCATTATTCATCCAATAACATGAACAAAATTAGCAATAATGGAATTATTGTCGCTTTTACTCAATTACATGAAATTTTTTATCAATCCCGTATAAATCAATTTTACATGTACATTTAATCATATAATGTTATATCATTAAAATTAATAATTTTTTACATTGATCACGTGAATGATTATTTCAAAAAAATATGATTAAATCCCTATATAATTTTTTTTGCATCAAAATTGAATTCTAAAATAAATTGTTACAGATATTTTTAAGACCGATACTAAATATGTTTTTAGAAGATAAAATATTTCTCCGCTTACATTTTGAGATAAATGGTTTTTAAGAGAAGATAGGTATTATGTTCTTTCTTTCAACAAATGGTTGATCAGGCAAGAATAATAGAATGTGACAAGAAATGAATGAATGAATGAAAGAAATAAACATAACATAGTTGAAAAGCAAGATTTAAAAGGGTGTTGGAGAATTAAACATACCGTAAGATAACCCTTGCAGTGAGTGCATCTGAAGCAGTTTTTATGGTAAGGTATACCTTCAAGAGTTAACAAATCAACCACATAAACAGTTTTGTCACAAGCCTTGCATTTGTCCAAAGTTCCTGTGAATGACATTTTGCAAATATTTTTTTTTTCTTTATTCCTTTTCTCAACAATAACTCAAAACAAGGCTAAGGAAATTTATTCCTTGTGTTTTATTTTCTTCTAAATTGTTTTTAGTAATTTATTTATTTTTTTCCTTTAACCCGGGATCTAAGGATTAAAGAGAAACTCAAAAAGAGAGAATAGTACTCATAACCTCAAAAGACAAAAATGGGTGTTGAACAAAGTCTTTGATTTGTCTAATCAAAGTAATTTATCAATGATTAACAAGTGATTGGAGACCTCAGAAATTTTGAGGAAAATATGGATTATTGGTGCTTTCATTTGTGGTTATAAATTTGTGTTTTTGAGGGAAAACAGGTTTGTCTCTGAAGACCCGTTCAACTGTTTGGGATCAATTAGATACCAGCAAATATAATAATTAACACCATCTGCTTTCTACATTTATTATTTCCTTTTTTTTTGGTGCATAATTTTTTTTTGAAAAAACATAATATTTATTTGTTTTTAAGGGTTTATCAGAGGCTATAGCATCATGAGTCATGATTCTTATCTGGTCTAATTTTTATTCTTTTTATAAATCTCATTTTAGTCGGTGAAGAAAAATATTATATTAACGATTCCACCTAAAGAAAGAGAAAAAAATGTACTATATTAAGAAAAATGTTATAATTTTTACGTATACATAGAAGAGTGTTATAATTTTTTGGTCTGTAATTTTTTTACTTTGTGATATTATTTTTAATATTGTCTAAAAATAAATTATCGTATTCATTTTTACTTAATTTAAAAATATTGGTATTAAAATTTTTATTCTTAATCTTTTTTATACTAGAATAATATATTTTATGATAAACTTGTGTATCTTATATTGAATATGCAAAGCAAAAGCAAACAATTTTTGAAATAAAGACTGGAATTGATAAGGCAGAAACTTTAATAAATTAGCCAATTATATATGTTTAAGTAGAATAAAAATATTAATTATGTTGTTGTATCAACTATTATGTTAAGTAACTACATTTTAATTGTTGTTTTGTTTCATTGAAATAATTATGCTAATGAAATTATATGATAAATATGTTTAATCTTCTAAGAATAAATTATTAGTTTATATAATTAGTAATTGGAATTTGTTTATGCGGTATTTGAGTAATTTTTATTGGAATGTATTTATATTTTTATAGATTTAGTTCAAATGTGCTTCTTCAAAGGTTACTAATTGAAAAAAAAATATTAAAAATATACAAATTAATGTAAACTAACATATTAAAAATTATTAACTATGCTAATTTATATATATTAAGTTTTTAATAAAATTGTTTGGGTAAGTTTTTAAGAAAATATCTTTTTTCGAGTTATCTTTTTTTTAAAAGATCTTATAGAAAAGTAAAAGTAATTTTATGTTTGGATATCTCATACAAAAATATTTTTTTATCTATCAATTATGTTTGGGTATAATAATATAGAAGTATTTTTTGTTTATTTATTACATGAAAAATATCTTTCTTCTAAGAAAAAAAGATCTTTTAAAAAAATATGTAAATTACAGCTTCTCAAAAAACATTTTTATTTTTTTAGTGCTTTTACTTTTACTACTAGAAATTTGCCAAACACGTTAAAAAATTAAAAAAAAAATTCTTTTTTTTCATTAAAAAAAATTTTTTTTTTTAACAAAATAATGATATCCAAACAAACACTTAATTTTATTATTATTTTTTTGATTAACCAACTATTCAA
>NC_029788.2:118030300-118035622 GCF_000816755.2 Arachis ipaensis
TCACATCAAACAAGCCACACTTAGGGATCGTATGAAAAGGAATATTTCACACCACATGAAAACAAAGGAGTCCGGATTTGGAATTGCATATATTTGAATCGCAGGATAATGTAATTAATGTGTGTATATCAGCTAGAAATTTAGTTGTTCTTTGCAGTCGCATATTAGATAAGAGAAGGAAGGATTGTAGTGATTTTATACTTAAGGTATCTAAAAGTAGCATTATGATTGAGAATTGGTAATGTAATAGTGATTTTATACTTAAAATAACTAAAAGTAGTATTGTGATAGAAAGTTGGTGATATAATGATAACCATTATTTTTTCCATTACAAGAACGGTAAATATTATGATTCAATTAATATAGTTCGTTATGTGTCAACGACATGATCTAAAGACCTTTTAATATGCTTATTAGAATTTTACTACACACTTCAACGCAGTTCATGAATATTAAATAACACACATTGATGCAACTTTTATATTTGTTATTTGATTACGGATTATTTAAATATATAGTTCATGAATTAGTTAAATTCGGGTCTAAATATATAGTTGATGTCACATAGTTAATTATCATTGTCTGTGTAATTACAATAAAAACTATTTGTATAAATTATTTAATATTTTTTTATGTATAACAATATCATAGTATTACAATTTTTTTTAAAATTCCCATACATAATAATTTTTTCACATATAAGTGAAATCTACTAATATGAAATAAAAAAAAAGTTTATTTCGACTATCAAAAATAGAGAATGGAACAATATTTTACTCTATATAATGAATTTTATGCAGGAAAAATTTTTCAAAGTAAAAGTAATAACTATTGATATGCAGAAAAAAATTTTCAAAGAAAAAGTAATAACTATTGATATTAATGAATATATAGTCACTACAAGATAACATAGTTGATATATATACATTAGAATATAAATATATATTAATCTTTTTATAAATAAACTATATATAAATACAATAAAATAGATAATGTACACTACCTACGCCCGGGCTTTATACTAGTATAAGATAATAGCACAGAATAAATTAATAGTTGCTTTGGATTTCGCACATTACCATAACTAACAAACGTGAATTTTTCTTCATTCATACACTAAAAATGAGTTCATGCATTGCAAACCATCGCCGACCTGAAAACTAGAAGGTAACAGCAGAAGGGACATCATGTAACGGGTGACCCTTCCTATTTCTTTCCATGATTTTGCGTGCAAGCGATACTTGCTTGCCTACCACGAATATGAATGCCTTCCCCACACCCTTTGCGCCTCTCGCCGTTCTTCCGACACGCCTCACATATTCGCTTGGATCCCTCGGGAAGTCAAACAGTATCACGTGCTCCACTCCCCAAAAGTCTATTCCCCTTGATGCTCTGCACTCAACAAGTTACCATGCTTTCATCACCCTACTTACTTATATCATTATCAGAATAGACAACTGTAAATGCAAGACTTAGTTTAAAACAGATGAATACCGGTCAGTGCAAACCATAAACTGGGACACTTGTTTTGACGGTGAACGTGCAAACTCCTTCATACTGGCAAGCCTTGATTCCTGTGTCATGGCAGCATGGAAAGGTAGAACTTGTATAACTGCTCCCTTTCTATCTATACGCTTTAATGCATTCTCTACTTTTCTGCATGTTTCAATCTGCAAATTATTTCCAGATAATTATAAACCAAATAAAATAAATAAAAAGAAAAAGATAATCGCAACAAACATTCAATATTGTATAAATAGGAATTGAAATACTTTGTTGCAAAACACAATAGTTCTTGGAACAGGCCGTTCCTCTGCAAGCTGCAGAAGAGCAGATTTCTTGTTCAGAAATGCTGTATCAGTAGTTTTTTCTTGCCCATCTTCTCCACTGCAATCTACTATGATCTGAACAAATGAGAAAATAATCAGCATGGCCATTTACCGTGAATTTTATGATTCTTTAAAATGGTACAAGATTCAATTATCAATTCTGTTTATATTGGAAATATCACTTGCATTATAAGTTTATAATATGATTTATAAAGGACATTATATGTTACATGGCTTTGACACCAAAATGAACCAGAATTTCTAGAATATAAAGAAACCAATTTTATATTTTTGAAGCTGCAGTGACATATCCTACATCACAGAACAAAGTAAATAAAGCTGAAGAACAAGTCACAGTCCAGCAATGGTTTCTCATGCTCAACTCATACAGGAATACTGATTCCAGTTTTCTCAACTGGAATGTACCTCTTCAAGGCGTGGGCTTATTCGGTGCATACTAGGTCCCATGATCATTTCACAATCGGGGAAAATTTCAACCAGTTTGCTGTAAACATCTCTTGGTAGAGTTGCAGTCACAAACAAGTATTGTGTAGTTATGGGTGAGGAATTGATCAAGCTTTGAAGAGCCACTTCGAAATCCTCATCACCAAAGAGAATATCTACCTCATCCAAAACAACACTGCAACAAATTATTATAGTTAGGTCAAATTATACAATTGGAAAACAAAATATCATTAATTCTACAAATATTGATAGTGGAACTAACGGGCATAGAAATCTAGTACATGTTATTAGGGACTTTGCTAAAAGATATTCTAAGGGTGTTTTTTAAGAAGATGATAATGGAAATTTTTTAAGGTTTTGAAGTACTCAATGTATTGGAAACAAAAATTTAAGTGTTGAAATAGAAAAGTTTGTTATCCCAATGGTTATATATCTGCAGTGGCTAACATCTATTCCAGATATCAAACATTGTTCAAGTTTCAACACCAACAGAATGTAAATTCCACATATTGGATGCTTTATGCATGTTGATAGCAGATTAAGCTAACTCCAACCGTCCGTTAGGTCAGCAAAATCATAATTATCTCATTAATAATGGCATCATTGTTAGTTCAATGATAAAACCAACATAGCAGAATATTGACATTACCAACGCTAAATTATAATTCAACCCAAATGAGATCAGCTTTTACCATCTTAGATTTGTTAACTGCAAGAAGCCTTCCTTCATAAGGAACAAAAAACGGCCAGGTGTAGCTATTAATACATCAACACCCTGTTGTAAAGTTTCCAGTTGAGTTCTTTGTCGAAAGCCACCTGTGACAACCATAGATTTAAATGGAACCCCAGATCTAGACAGTGATCGACAATTATCTAAGACCTGCAAGCAATTTTTGACAAACAAAAGTTATACCACTCTCCAAATGATGAAACTGCACATCTTTTTCTAAACTTGTGTTTGTGCAGTCAGATGATTGGCATGGCCCTGCATACTCGTAATCCACGAGTATTATGATTTTAGGGACTGAGTTTCAAATACTATCATGTGAAATAATGAGACATACTTTGAATCCCAAGTAGACACACTATTCTTGGATTTTTTGTAACCTCATATTTTGAAATTACCCAAAAAATAACTAAAAGCTTAAGACAAGTCCTTGAATAACCAACATGATTCTAAACAATAATGTAGAAACATGGTAAAAAATGTTAAAAGTGGTCCACTGACTTGAAAGTGAATATTTGTTTAATGGGGCTCAATAAGAGAAGCAAAACAACCTGGGAAGCTAATTCAGCTGTTGGTGCTAGTATGACAACTCTAGGAGCTTGAGGAGAGGATTTACTGTGTCCTTCTAGTTCTTCTTGCCGAAGACGCTGAATTATTGGTGCAAGATATGCTAAAGTCTTTCCAGAACCACTTTGGTCAGCTATAATACAAGTCTTTCCAGCAATAACAGGTGCAAATGCCATGGCCTACACGAAATCAAATTATAGAGTATAGAAATCAGCCACAGCATAAAAACTAAAAAGCAATCACACAGTTTATAATTTATATCATAGTTACATGAATTCACTAATTAGATAATCTAGAGTTAATACTCAAAGTGGTCCCTGAACTTGCAGTCGAGCCTCAATGTCATCCTTGAACTTAAAATTGCCCTAAATTTGTCCCTGAACTTCACAACGGTCGTCCCTGAAATACTTTCCGATGACGAAATGATAACGTGGTTGGACGGAAGCCACGCTGGAAGCCGCATTGGACTGGTAAAACATCGTCGTTTCATGTTTTGCGCCCAAATAGAAGATAAACGGCATCGTTTAGGGTATTTTGTGGGGAGTTAAAACCCAGGGCAACCGAAGGCTAACCCGTTCTGGTTGTTATGACTGGCAAGAATGTCTAGATTCCTTAATCCAAATCCAAAATCCAAATTTAGGAGAAGCTAAGCTAGCTGACCTTTTGAGAGAAAAGGAAATAGCTACACCGAAGGATTCGGTTCGTTTGTTCATTGGAGTAAAGCGTTTATTGAGCTTCATGGATCAGCCCGCTTCCTGTCTCTGATCCCCAATGAGTGAGACCAAGATGGCTGACTGGAGTGCCACAATCTAGCTTCCTCGGGGCCAGATATTATGAGGGGTTTTAACATCAAAATACCCTAAAGGATGTCGTTTATGTTATATTTGGGCGCCAAAAATGAAATGGCGACATTTTACCAGTGCAGCATAGCTTTTAGCATTCCCTCCATCTAACCACATCATTATTCCGTCACCGGAAAGTATCTCAGGGACGACTGTTGTTAAGTTTAGGAACAAATTTGGGGCAATTTTAAATTCAGGAACGACATTGAGGCTCGACTGCAAGTTCAAGGACCACTTTGAGTATTAACTCGATAATCTATTGCATAACAATTCGTGCGTACCACGTACTATTTCATCCGCGGAATTGAGCATGTGTATATTTTTCACATAAAATATTTATATATTGCATAACGCGCACTGAATACCGTTCCCATGCCAGATTTCTATGTAACTATGATTCACATAAAACTGAATAAATGAAGAGCCACACTCCAACAATGAAAGAAGTACCTGTACATTGGAAGGGCGCGGGAAAGAGAGCTTTTGGAGTGATTGGATGAGGTAGTCAGCGCAGCCTAGTTCCCTGAAGGACTTGACACTGAAGAAGTTGGTGTCGGGAGCAAGCTCCTGAGAATTAAGAGAACGGAAGGATCCTCCAGCGTCCCCCCATCCTCCTCTTGAACGAGGGTTTGGCGATGAATCACGTGGTCGACCATTGTCAGTGCTTCTGTTTCTGTGCTGCTTAGACCTGTGGACGAGAGCTTTGACTTTCTGAGTTTTCAGTCTTTCGAAACTCGGGCTTATTGAGGATGAGGACGAATCAATGCTTGTTGGGATGCCTGCCATTGTCCAACCATAATAACAAATAACATATATGTTAGCAAAAATGTCATCCCAACCACGTTTGTATGAATGTATGAGAGAGAGAGAGAGAGAGAGAGAGAGAGAGAGA
>NC_029788.2:118035750-118040314 GCF_000816755.2 Arachis ipaensis
CTTGTTGCTGAGAGGAGAAGGCGGTGGTGGTGGTGGTGATGGAGGGAGTAGTGTGCCAAGGAGAAATCAGTGAAGGCCTTTGAGAGAGTGATGGCCAGTCCCACCACCACCATCGTCTGGAATTGTAATTGGAACTGGGGACCAAGGTTGCGAGAACCGAACTGGTCATTGAACCGGTCAAGTGACTGGTTCAATGGTTCCACCGGGATCGAACCCTGGTTGAATTGGTTTAATTAAATATACAATAAAATTATTAAAAATTCAATATACAATTTCAAATATTCAAATTCAATGATTTCTAAACTAATAAAATTCAAAATTTTACAATTTCACATCATAACTTATTCATATTTTACCATTAAAAATTCACAATAAAAATTTTTAATTAACTTCTAAGTTCTAATCAAGTAAACAGCAACAATACTCATCACATCAGCAACAAAAATTTAGAATAAAAAATTTCAACAATAACATCTAATAATTAAGTAATTAGCAACAGTGGAAAACCCAAACTTACACAAAAACTCAAACCATCGGCAACAAAGAATTCAGAATCACAAAAAATTTCAACAAAGACTTCTAATCAAGTATCAACAACAACATCTCAGAATCCAAAAACCAAAAAACTAAGCAAAGAATCCAAACTCAGCATCGAAACTAAATTCAGAATCACATAAGCAACAATCCCAACTAAGAACACAATCTCAACTCATAATCTAGTACACAAACTCAACTCCGAATCTTAGAAATTGAAA
This sequence comes from Arachis ipaensis, assembly GCF_000816755.2. Classification (NCBI taxonomy): domain Eukaryota; kingdom Viridiplantae; phylum Streptophyta; class Magnoliopsida; order Fabales; family Fabaceae; genus Arachis; species Arachis ipaensis. The sequence goes on from NC_029788.2 coordinate 118,036,506, forward strand.
TTGAGAACTTTGTGATTCTTCCATCTTCAACATTCAGCCAAAAAAAATTAGCCATCAACAACATTTACTCAGCAAAAAATATTCAACCAAATCATTCAACCATTATTCCACAAAATCAGCAACTCCGTATCAGTAAACCCGGCAACTCAGAATCAGTATTATTAGCAAAAATACAAAACAGAAAAAAATAAATTGAAGCAGCAGTGCCTACCGGTGGCGAGGGTGGAATGGAAGTGACGGCGACGAGGAAGGGAAGTTAGCTCGGAGCCTCGGACAGAGAGCAAACCTTTGCTACAGAAACGACCGAACTCGGATGGAGAGAAAGACACTTGAGAAAGAGAGAGAGATCGAAGGGACGACGACAAGCAACCTTCGCGACGGCGAATGCGAGGCGAGGAGCTGGACGTAGACTTTCGGGCGACGGCGAGAAGAGGAACGATGCGATGGGGCCCGAGATACAGACCTTACACAAGCGGCAACGGCACCCACGGTCTGTCCCCGTCGGCGGTAACAGCTCCTTTCCAGCGGAGAAGAGGGCGTGACTGCGATAAGAGGTAGTGGTTGCGACTGCGAGAGAATGTTGGTAAGATTTTTCCTCTTTATAAACATTAAAACGGCGTCGTTTTAAGCGTAATGGCCGAACCGGTGACACTTATAAAACCGACCGATTCAGACAGTTTAGAACCCGTCTTGTATAAAAATGGTCTAAAATGAAACTATTAATTAGAGATCCAACAGAAAAACCGAAATTCAAATTGCAACAAGAGAGTATCTACACTATGTTATTTGAAAAAACAGAACACATAGGTGATTCTATTCTTTAGATAAGAAACCGGCGGTGAAAACCATCAACCTAACCCCGCAGCAAGAACTCTAAAAGGAATTAATCAAACTAAACTATGACAAAACCAAAATAATATAAACTGGAAAATTAAGAGAATAACATCAATAATTTTCAGAAAATAAATATTATCGCTCCTATTTTGATAATGTTATACTTTTGCAAACATACATTAGAAAGAAAATCCAAATAAAAACAAAAACAAAATAAAAAACATCAATAAAAAGAATAATACCAATAATAACATCGATCATTTACTCAGAAGAGAGTGTCAAGCAGATAATAATTTACAGCATGACAGTGGCAAAAACAGATATAAGAAGCAGAAAACAGAAGAGAACTCACAGAACAGAGAAGCGTGCGTTGCTGAGGAGTCACGGTTTTGAGGGAGGAGGCAGATAAGAAAGTGTCTAGACTCTAGAGTTTCTGTCTCGGCAACGGGTTGGGTTTCTCATGCATCTAATATATATACTCGGGTTTTCTGTTGGGTATGGGCCGGTTGGGCTACTCATGCTTCTAATAATTTTATATTTGTATAAAGTAGGAATTGATGAGTATCCAAAATGACAATAACTTTGATATACTTGCTTAAATATATTTTTATGAATATTCATTGCTTAATATATATCTTTTGTTCCTTTCCTCATTGTAGTTATAAGTGGTAATTGGTCACATTTTGGTTTTATCAAAGTGATTAGCCTGTGATATTTTCACTTGGACCTCATTTTATTTATTTATTTATTTACAGGTAGAATATTGTTTGTTGTTGAATGGTAGAGAGAGTATAATCCTTCATTAGTAAGTAAAATTGAAAGTATAATTATATTAATATGGTCTTATGTTGTGTAGATGGCTATGTAACTGCTTCGCATCAACACCTTCCATAACCGAAAAAGACCAATAACAATAATATCAAAAACAATGAATTAACATTGACTGAGTTTCTCTATATATTTATATTATAGTTATTAATTCTCAATCAAACATAATCTACCAAGACAGTACAGCAAAGACAGCAACAAAAGATAAAAACTAGACTATAATGTAAAAAACTAAAAATAATAGATCAACAATAACATCACAGATCATCCCTTGAAGTGTCATTCTTAATACTCAAATTTTGGAGGTTCTGCTGTAGCAGTTGTCTTTCTTTTTTAGTAGTTCCAAGAAGTCCTGTTCTATCCGTTCGATTATTTGTTTTCTGAATCCTAGGACATAAAAAATATGGCAAATGTTTCACTCAAGAATGCAAGAGTAAGAATAAACTACCTGAAGTGATCTGTTGAGAGGAAGGGCAGCAGGTGAATTAGAATGAAGGAGCTTTTCATACAGGGCCTAAAGGATGAACTTGTTGACATAATCCCTCAAACCAAATATATATAAATCTTTCAGGGCCTAATTATTACCAAAAAGAAAAATAATCCTTCACATGGTGAAATTTCAGTGAAATAAGAGGCCATTGCAAGATTGGTACACATGATTATGTAACTAAAGTATTTACCAAGGTAAATTGCAAATCCAGCATTTATCATTATAGTATAGCCACGTTTCCCACCATAACATCAAAACATCAAGCCTTGAACCCAAAATAAGTCACAGAACGATACAAGAAACCGAGACATGACTTGCTGTTTCAGAGTGAATGAAGATTGTTAATTAATTAATTAATCCAGCAAGCCAGGCTAGTCCACCAACCACAGAGTCAATTCTCTTCTAAGCACATAAATACTTATTAAAATATGAACCCAAAAAAGAGAAATCCTCCCATTAACAGACATTGACAAGAACAAAGAAACAAAATAAAGAGATTGAACCAAAGAAAAAAAAAGTGATTAAAATCATGTCCCGTTTGAAGACATTCCAATTAGTAATGGTATGAGCAAGGCTAAAGCATGCTAACATTTACCAGGAGAAAAGGGAGGCGGGGCCTTTCTAGAATGAGCGGTGTTAGTCAGAGAATGAATGAGAAGAGACGGAAGAGTCACTCATCAAGAACTGCTTTTTCTTTCCAGACGTAGCAAAAGGGAACAAGATGAACAACAGATTTATTTTGTTTTGTTTTGTCTTGGACAACAAATTTCATTTTGTTTTTTAAATTATTTGAAATTTGATAAATTTAATAGGATTATTTTTGTCAAACACATAAATAAATAAATTTATGTCTTTTTATAAAATCAAATAGAAGGATATTTTTGTCTTTTTGATTAAATTGTAGAGATATTTTAGTAAAAACAATGAAATAATATATTAAAAATAAATAAATAAATACTAATGTGAATAATATAATTAATGTGTTATTTTAGTAAAATCAACTCCCATTGTATGTATTGTACGACACATGTATTGGCTTCCTATACTTCTTCTTTAATTTATTTACATTTTTATTATAGTGAAAATTCATATGCAGTCAACTTCACGTGAAGTTGATCATTGAGAGTCATTAGATAAAAATACTGCACCTAAATTTTCACTTTTTAGTATATTAGTACATATAAATTTATCATCATTATGTAACCAAAAAAAATTTAGGACAGTTATAATATATAGATGTAAATTTGTATAGAGTTAAAGAGATTCTTTTTTGTTCATACAATTTTTGACACATATCTATCCTTTTGTGAATGAAAGTTGGCTTTCAGCTTTGGCTTAAAGTCTGAAGATGAAGCAAGTTTATTTATTAATATTGGAAGCTTGTTCACGTTCACATATAATATGAATACATATTAATTGGCTTCTATACATGTCTCTTAAAACAATTGCAGTATTTATTTAATTCTGTTAATTCAAATAACTCAATAAACTTTTGTTTCAATATTTTACAATAATTTTAGTCTCATAGTTAAATATACATTTTACACTTTTTTTTTTCTATAAGTATATTAATAAATTCAAAATCTATACTGTTAAAATTAAAAAATCATGATATATTTTTTATATCTATAAATCTAGATACATATAAAAAAGAATA
>NC_029788.2:118040453-118041730 GCF_000816755.2 Arachis ipaensis
AATAATTTAATTGTGTATATATATAATATATATAATAAATAGCACATTAACTAGCAAACCAACAAAACACCCTGTGGTGGCATGCCTTGATAGAATGTAGCACCACGCCTTCCATAAATTACGAAGAAGCACTTGTCAACTATAAATAAAAGAACCACTGTACTAGGTCTTTTCTTTTATATTAGTTTTAATTTTTTTTATATTAGTTTTAATTGTTTTCTGTAACAACTGTATTAATTAGATTAAATTAAATGATTTTGTTTGTTGATATAACACATTAAATAACATCCAACATATATTTAGAAGTCTTAATTGACTATTAACATTATTAGTTTATGAAATTAGATCAAATCAAAATTTAATTGAAGAGAAAACTTGAGGCATTGAAATTTCTTAATTTGGGGTTGATTTGATCTAATTTCATAAACTAATAATGTTAATAGTTAATTAAGACTCATATGTGTATGTTACATTAGTAAATTTTGATACCTTCAATAAACAAAGTGACAAAAAAACTAACATGATTAATTTAAAATCTTTAAAGAACGAATCTATTCTATTATATAAAAATCGAATTTTTATCTTTAATGATAGAATCAACGTAGTATGCTTCTGCTTTATTTTGTTTAACTCACTAAAGACAATTCATTATGATGAATTAATTATATCAACTAATTGATTTGAATAGATATTTAAGTATCACATAATTTAAAATTATGTATATTAATTATTTGACCTCGTGAATTCATTTTTTCTCTAAAATGAAATCACTATTTTTTTTTAAATTTATTTTAGAAAAATATATTTATTATAATTATATTACAATTAACATTTAACGAATAATGCATAATTATACTAATTTAGAGAAATATTTTTATTATAATTATATAAAATCAATATTTAATACATTATCAACTAATAAAAGTGAGGTGTCTATTCCTCATGAATTTATTTTTTCTCCAAAATAAAAGCACTATTATCTCTTCTAAATTTATTTTAGAAAAATATCTTTATTAATAATTATATTACAATATTACAATTAGCATTTAATGAATAATGCATAATTATAATAATTTAGAAAAATAAAATAAAGTCCAGTAATTTATCTTCCAATTGCACACGTGTGTAGAATAACTTTTAAGAAGGAGTCATGTATAGTAAATGCCCTCGATGATTGTAAAACTGTATACTAACAATGATATAATATTATTTCAGGTATATGTTTTGCAGGCATCAAAGAAAAGTGTTGAGTTATTTTTTAGTAGATTTAAATTATT
>NC_029788.2:118043420-118044862 GCF_000816755.2 Arachis ipaensis
TTCCAATACTTTGTATAATATAAATTATAATTTAAAATAATTTTTATCAAATCAGTATTTATAATAATAAATATTATGTTATATCATAATTTTATTTATTCTAACATTATAAATTTTGAATTTACTAATATGCCTGTAAAAAAAATGTTAAATATATATTTAAATGTGAGATCAAAATTATTATAAAATACTAAGAAAAAAATTATTGGGTTATTTGGATTAACAAAATAAAATAAACAATGCTATCAATTATTGAGACACTTGTATAAAAATCAATGTATTTGTAGGTGAACCGTACACAAATTTTAAAATAAGGGTAAAGTATATTTTTTGTCCTTGATGTTTGTTAAAAGTTTCAAAAATATCCCTAAGTTTTAATTTGTTTCAATTTTATCCCTTAAGTTTTCGATTTGCATCAATTTTATCCTNCAGATTTTATATTATTATTTTTTTATAATAACTTGCCAAATGGCAAGTTGTTATTGGTTAATTTGAGTCCCTGTTTAGAGGGACTCCCTTACCTTGATCCTTGTGCGGGAACTCACTCCTTCTCTCTTCCAATGGTTAGAGTTCCTATATATCAGAAAAAAGTCAAAGAGGAACTCACCATTGGAGATGCTCTTATGTAAGAGTACTTATTCAATTGTATTTAACATTAAGGAGCATTTCTTTTCAAGTTCCCATAGAATATGAAGAGTACTCATTCAATTGGAATAAGCATTATTTTCTCTTTTCTAATTCATGCTCTGTCCTCATGGCTATTGCTGGTGTCAATTACAAAACTGCAAAAATAAATGTAATATTTCACCACCACAAGCCACAATAATATTTATCTTTTGTCAGCGTTCAAGCTCAAATTTGTACCCATCAATGACCATTTCAGAAAAAAAATTTTCATTAATTTGAACTAAAAATTGACATGAAATTTTGAAAAACCATACCAACTCCACGACTTTTCCTAACCCTATTGCTCCTCACAGAACGCAAAATTCTCCTCGAAGCTCCGTTTGGCTTCAGTGCTCCTAACCCTATTTCATCTCCGTCCATCTCCTCGGACCTCCTCTGAACGAACGTGACCACTTCAGATCGATGGGTCCCGATTTGGCGAGCCACACGAGTTGTTCAATGAAGTAATAGACTCCCTCGCTGTCGAAGTCGACGACGGAGAGAAAGAAGTTGAGATCGGAGGAGACGTGCGGTTTGTGTAGGACTTGGAGTGCGTTGAGGTCTTGGACGAATTTTCCAAGGCGGAAGGACTTGCGGCTGATGTTGACGCTGGTGGAGATGGAGGGTCGGAGGAAAAAGGAGAAAGAAGGAAAAAGAGGGGTATGGCCGATGATGATGGAGAAGGAGGTTGATAATGGTTATTCACGATGGGAGAGATGATGGTGAGAATGGGGAAAAGAGAAAGAGAAAAAGAGAGGGGAGTGTGATGATGATGA
>NC_029788.2:118045974-118046452 GCF_000816755.2 Arachis ipaensis
TTTTATTTTTCCCTTATTCTTCCATTTACGTTGATAAATGCTAATGCAATAGTGTGTGAAGTAGAGTTCTGTTTTTTTTTTTTTTCACGTTAGCTTAATACGCTTCGTATGTTCGCAATTATTGATCCGCGGTGATGAACTGATTATGCGTTTGGTGCGCAATTTGCAATGCAAGCCTCAGAATCTTAGATCCTACTATTGTAATTTAGAAACAGCGAAAATTAGTGCTTTATTTGTTGAATTTTATCAAAGATGATGAAATTTATTATGTGAAGAAGTTTAGTATTTTGGAAATGGATGATAATTAATTAAGGTGAACTAAAGTGAAGTTGTTCTGTTGAGCTATAATATAGAATCCTTGAGACTTGAATGTTTTATCAAATGCAAGTAGCGGATTGGGTTGTTGGTTTGATATGAATAACAAGTGTTCATACATATTTTTGTTCACATTATTAATAAAATAATACTAAGCAGTGGG
>NC_029788.2:118047922-118048295 GCF_000816755.2 Arachis ipaensis
TTCAGTAATGATTTGATTTCTATTTTTAGCAGCAGCAAGAAAATTTCAACAAAAGCTTCAGGAATTAAAAAAAGAGCAACAACACAAAATCAATTATTTGATTTTCCATTAACCCAGTCACAGTTTCACATTCAAAAATCAACAAGGTCACATTCAAAAGCCAACAACAGGGCATAAAAGGAAGAGAAGAACCGAAGTGAAGGCAGTGCCGCTAACCTTCGACGACGACATAGACGGCGCCCGGCGAGTGGCAACACAGCGGCGAGCTGCTCCAAGTTCGAGAGAATCCAGTGAGGACGGGGACAGGGGGAAGGAGGACGCCGAACTACGAGAGAGGAAGCAGAGGCGCCGACAGCACGGACAGCGGCGGCAC
>NC_029788.2:118049862-118058325 GCF_000816755.2 Arachis ipaensis
AAATTCTCAAAAAAGATGTTTTTTTTTTTATTTTTCTAGAACTTTTACTTTTACTACTAAAAATTTGTCAAACACGTTAAAAAATAAAAAAAAAATTTATTAAAAAAGATCTTTTTTTATTAAAATAATGGCGTCCAACACAAGCATTAATACATATTAATTCTTATTATAAAGAGTCAACTTTTGGAATTTAATTATTTCATTTGCTTAGATATATTTATGTTTGAGCATAATATAAATTTGTTGATTTGATTTAATCTTTTTATATTTTAATTGTGCTTCTTTGATATCTATACTTTTGTAATTTCCTTTCATATCAGTTTGTTTACCATGATTTCTGTTTTCTTCCAGCCCCTCCTAAAAAGCTTGAGTCAAGGGGATCCCTTGATAGGGGTAAGTATTAAATTTTTTTTTTATTATTTTGACAACTAAAAGTAATTTGAAACTAACTAACATATGGAAGAGTTATCTAATTTGTCTTTAGTTGTTAAATATTAACAAATTTAAAATGGCAATTTGGACAATTTATCTCCAGTTGTTATTATTAAACTAGTTTTAGTTTTTGAAATAGCATTTTTTTAAAAATAAACAAAATTAATGGCTGTTCGAATATTAAATATTCTTGATAAAATTGTGCATTTGTGCACAAATTTAGATATAAACAAAAGGATTTAATTGAATAATAATATATTTTTTATTTTTATTTTTTGTATTGGATTCATAAGTACTTGAAAAGAATATATTGAACAAAGACCGTGATAGACTAAATAAATATATTAAATATACATTACGCAGCTGGCATAAAATTCAAAGAAGGAAAGACATTCTTTATCGTTACGAAGACTATTTTACTTGAATAAATTTTTAAAAATGCTTAATTACACAATTTTTCTAAGTGATTTTGATTAAAAAAAAACCACTATTTATATTTATGAAAGAAATATTTGAGAAAAGGTAAGGAAATGGTGATGTTTATGTTTTCTTGCGTGATAAGAAACTGAAGTATGGTGCATGGTATACAATAAAAAAATTTCTTGGAGCATCATGATGTTAGAAATTAGGTTAAAAAAAAGTGAGATTCAATGTTTTAGACACATTTCTAAACATTACTTTCTTTTTCATAAAGGAAAAGCTTGAGAAAAAGAAAGCCGCCTATGCGGAAAAGATGAAGAACAAGGCAGCCATGGTTCACCAAGAAGCAGAGGAGAAGAGGGCAGTGATTGAAGCCAAGCGAGGCGAAAATGTCCTTAAGATTGAGGACATGGCCGCGAAGCACCGCGCAACCGGAACCACCCCAAAGAAACCTACCATGGGGTGCTTCTAAATTATTTAGCTATCTTTTAGTTTAATTTTCTGACTTTGATGTCAAGAAAGTTAATAGTGATTTGTATTAGAAAATTTTGTCTAGGTCGTTCTCTATGTGGAAGAGAATGCACTAGGGGAAAGATAAATCACCAAGTTTTGTAGAACATTCAAAAATATGAAGTGTTCTTTGATGATTTATTACTATAAGAATAATCTAATTTTTATCAAGTAATTGTTTGTGTTTCTATTTTTTCTAAGTTCTCTTTGTTGCTATTGCATCATCCTCATTAAACTACTCGGATTTTAAAGGAAAGTGAACAGAGAATGTAGCTCTAAAAAAAAAAACTTGAAAAATGGGTGAAATTTTCTTGAATTTGAAAATTTCAGTAAGTTATACCAACTTGAACTATGTATAAAACTTATAGGCTAAATTGTATGCATAAGTTTCACATTCTTTTTCTTAATTTTGCATGTTAAGCGCACCAACTAAATGTCTTGTCTAATTAGACATTTTTTGTCTTACCAATTCTAACAAAATTTTAACATAATTTTGATATGGTACATATAAGATTTAGAAATATCAGCAAAGATGACGTTTTATAAAATTTTCAAATGAACATATTATTAGTAAGTATTGAGAAGGGATTCATAAATTTTACATAAAGGTTACACACATAAGGTCGGATTTGAATCCTCTAAAATTTGAATTTCACTTTAGAGAGTAAAGTGTGATTTCTCACTATTGATTTCATAGGTGGGACTAAAAGTAAATATAAAAGAAAAATTATTCAAGGGTAGAAAATCACTCTTTATTCTTTAAAATAAAATTCAAACTTTAAAAGATCCAAATCCCACAAGGTCATAGTCTAATTATGTCATGATGATGATCTTTGTCTTATTATAAGTGTATTTGAGTTTGAGACTTCTCTAAGTCTAATTGAAAGAGTAAAGTGACAATTAGATTTCTGAAGATGTTGATTTTGAATTAATTAGTCTTTGAAGAAAAAAAAAGTATTAATTAGGTCCTCCAAAATAGTAAATGGTGGACATGTATATCTTTCTGTCAATAAATAATATAAAATGAAACTGAATTATCCACGTATTTTATTATTTACAGTGATGTATATTTCGTTCTTGTCATATAATATAAGCAGAAAAATGTTGTAGTTTTAGACAGTAAAGCATTTATTATCTTTTGAGTTTTCATATATCATTTATCAATTGCTTTCTATTTATCACAAATCTTATTAAAACAAGTAAAATTTCGTTCCAAAAATTATTATCTATATGACTATCTTTTATAGATAGACATATCAAAGTAATTAACAGTACATATAAGCATTACCGATAAATTTTAGTTAATGAATTAATAAAAGGACATCAGGTGTCTTCTGTTTGCTATTCTGAAGAACCAAATTGGTACTTTTTTTTAGGGACTAATTAGTTCAAATCGAAATTTTCAAAGATTTAATTGTGACTTTACACGTGAATAAAAGTTTTTAATATTATGTATGTGAGTATGTAGTGTGAGTGAGTGTTGTAATATGAAAAAAAAAAAGGTAAATTATCGTTTTTTTCTCCAACGTTTGGGGTAAGTTTTAAAGTTGTTCCTAACATTTAAATCATCCAATCGTCCTATTTAAGTCCCTAACATTTTAAAATTGACTCAATGTTATCCTGCCGTTAGTAATCTGTTAACGGAATTGACGGTAGGACAAAATTGAGACGATTTTGAAACGTTAGGGACTTAAATAGGAAGAAAACGTTGGGGACGAAAATGATACATAAAAATAAATTTTAATTTTATCCTTCACTAATATAAATCTTTTATGGTACATAGTTATTCAATTTTTTTAATCACATTATTTTTATTCTAAATAAATTCATTTTTTTTATAATTCTACTCTTAAAAATTTTTACTCATCATAAAATGTTTGTAAAATAACTAGAATCACATTATTTTACTGTATATTTATCAATTTTTTTTCCACAAGTTTATGTACTGGTCATTCTACAAATATTTTATGATGAGTAAAAATTTTTAAGAATAAAATTATAAAAAATAAATTTATTTAGAATAAAATTAATGTTATTAAATGTAATTTACTTAGATGTGATTAAAAAATAATTGAATAACCATGTACCGTAAAAAATTGATATTATTGAAGGATAAAATTTAAATTTATTTCTGTATATTATTTTCGTCCCCAACGTGTTCGTTCTATTTAAACCCTTAACTTTTCAAAATCATCTCAATTTGTCCTGCTGTTAATTCCGTTATCAGATTTCTAACGGCAGAACAATATTTAGTTAATTTTAAAACGTTAGAAATTTAAATAGGACAATTCAAACGTTAGGATAACTTTGAAACTTATCCCAAAAGTTGAGAAGAAAAACGATACTTTACTAAAAAAAATAATATGAAGATTAGGGAAGCAATATTTATATTCGTTTCTACAAAATTGTATGTGATTGAAGAGAACAATCTTATAAGCATATCCAAACATAGCTTTAGGTCAATGCTTGAATTTAACATCAAATTTCTTCCATGTCAGCATGGCTGATTAACCATTATATATATATTCAAGCAACAACCAGCTAATCTCATTCTCACATAATTCCTCAATATCTTAGAAAATAAATACGAGTGTGTTACAAAATACCAAACCAAAACCTACATTAATATTACACAATATCATACATAACATAACATAACTACTAAATGTTGCAATCAAAAGAGTTTCCCTCTAAGAAGCTCATGTCATTGTTTATGGGGAAATCTAACAATAGCTGCAATGCAGTGTCAGATGAATCTTCCAATTCATTAGAGCATGAAGAATCAGAACCATGAACAACCATACCTTCTTCTTCAGCACATAACACTAACTCTTCCTTCACATGATTCCCTCCAATTCCATTGTTTGAGGTACCTAACTGGTTTAAGGCCAATTCTGCAGTCGCAGCATCCACCTTTGTTTTCCGATTTACCAACACTGCGAAACGCCTCGCCTACTTCCGAGTTCCAAATCCGGAGGAAGTAATCGGATTCATTAGTACTTTTGCCTTCGCCGAGCGAAGAAGGATTATTCTTGTTAAATTTTGATGATTCTGTTGAGAGCCTTGCCTCTGCTTCAAGCCTTGCACTCTCCCACTGAGCCATATGGCGCGTGGAAATCGACGAGGAGTGTGCCTTGTCGAGGGGGTAATGTGGCGAGGCAACCGGCTCGTGTGTTTTCGGATCGATTCCCATGTTCTTGAGCCGCTTCTTCAAGTGTGTGTTCCATAAATTCTTTATCTCATTATCTGTTCTTCCTGGTAACTGAGAAGCAATAGCAGCCCACCTGGAAAAAATTGGGCAAGTTTGTTGAAAATTTCTTGCTACTAACAAATTTTAAACGTTTAATACATTGTTATTATTTTAAGGTTCACCAATCAAGACTTTGCCATAATGTATTATGCAGTATAATTAATTTTAGGATAATGCTAGGTAACCAATAATTTTATTGAACAACATGAACAACCACCAATCAAATCAAAACACGCTACACTTCCAAATTACCCACCTAAATCTTAATATTAGAATAACCATCCGCACACCTAATAAAATGAACATCCAATATATCCATTGTTCACATTGTTTAGTATTTTCATTATTTACCTATACTTTTCCTTAATTTTAATACACTGACAGTCTAAAACGTTTTACAATACAATCACATTTGTTCTTTTTTAGATGACCATTCACAAATATAAAAGATAGTTATTTTTACTGATGATGCAGCAGCAGTACGTAATTGAATGCATCCGTAAAAACTTTGTGAAATCTTTTCTTTATGGAAGGTATTAAGTAAGGTTTACACTTCTAAATCTCACTTTTTTTTTTTGAAAGTTCAGTGCTCTTTTTTAATCTGTCTTAATAAATTGATTAAATAATGTTACTCTTCGTATTACCTGGCCAATTATTGGGATAAATTTTCTTTACAATTTTACTAACAAATATTTTAACACCAAACAAAAATTGACAATAATGAAATAGTATTGAAGGTAAGAAATTTTTTTCGGGGGAAAAAGCTTAATAATAAGCACAAATGATATACGGCTGATAATATTGTCACTTTTATTTTTTTCATAATATCAATCTATACATGATTTTTTTTTTCATTATATGTTTGTATAAATTTGTACCAAAAAAAAGTAATATTATCAAAATAGGAGTAATAATATCAATTTCTATAAAATACTTATAAATTTAGATCAATGTTTTATCCAAATATATGAATATAACCACCACAAATAAAAAAAAGGGTTTATTAATTACTTAATTACCTGTTTCCTAGGATGCCATGAAGTTGTATAACAAGTTTTTCTTCCTCAGAAGTAAAGGGACCCCTTTTAATGTCAGGTCTAAGATAATTTGTCCACCTAAGTCTGCAACTTTTACCACAACGAAGGAGTCCTGAAATCCATGGAAACAAAAACAAGAAGCTCATGTGTATCAAATTTGATTTTAAAATAAAAAAAAAAAGCAAAAAGAAAAAAGAATATAGTAATAAATAATCAAGTGTCTTTTTTTCCCTCCTTCTTTCAACATAGTTAGAAGCAAAGAAAAAATGTTTTTGAAGAAAGTAGGTTAAAAAGCTGAAGTTTTGGTAAGGATATACAAACATTAAAGATTAAAAATGGTAATGCAAACATGATCCATGTAAAGCTTCAAGTACAGCCCTAAATGTTAGTTTGTCTTATACTTCATATTTCAAAGAATCTTTTTTTCGTTCATATTGCGTGTAAACCAAAAATCAATTACTAAATTAGTTATTTATATAAATTTATTAAAAATATAAAATACATATTAAAAATAAGTTAAACAAATTATTTATATATAAATACATTATAAATTAATAATTAATTTGGGAACTAATTTTCAGTATACAATAACATTTTTGTCTTCCCTTTTATATTCAATCATGCCTTTTAACTTTTTAAGAACATGAAAAAGGAGTAATAAGCTTCAACTTCTTTTCTATTGGTTAAGCTAGTACTTGATCTGTTACTGTGGCAGAGAGAGTTCATAAAAAAAATGGAACTTTCTCATTCCCTTTAATTCGTTGTGGTCAATATAAATCTAAGGTTAAATTTTAGATTCTGTCACTACGAAAAATATATATAAAATGGAGAAAAAAAAAATAGAGGAAGACAGAGATAAAAATATACAAAATTATCTTTATAACTAAATGAATTTTTATATTTATTATCTTTATATTTGTGTTTGAAAAACAAAACATGCTACAAAATCACAACATAGTTGACAGAATAGATAAAACATCCAAAAAGAACATGGCAAATATTTGTAAAAAGTAACAAGCATTATTAAACTAACCCCATTTCAAAGTGAAGTTATAAGATAAATGCACCATGTTTATTATTAAAAAAAAAGGTCATTCAAGATACATCATATACATTCTCAAAATAATTGATAAACATGTTTAAAAATACAGTTTTACCCTTTTGAAAATACTACTAATAAAATCAAAGTTTATAGTAACTAAAAATGAGAGACAGAACAGAATATACAGAGCAAATTAAATAAATAAATTAAAGGATGATAGAAAATGTATATAAAGTTAAATAAACCTGTGATCTTAGGAAGAGAACGCCAGCTACCATGGCCACCATTGTTTTTGATATAGTTAGAAAGGATTTCATCTTCTTCAGCAGTCCATGGACCTTTCTTCAAACCCTTCTTCTCACAGCAAGGCTTCCTTCCCATTCTTTAATTACACTTTTGTGTATTAATCACCTTTACAGAATTGAATTGAATTCATGCTGAAAAGAGAGAGAGAGGGGAGTTGAAGGGTCTAAGGAAGTAGAGCATAAATAGGGGAAGGACTAGTTTGGATGTTGAAAAAGTGAGTGTGAAGAGTGATATCTTTTTCTGAGGGGATTTGAGGTGACATTATTATTGAATATATGGACTTGTGTGTAAGGACTATCAGAAACTCTCAAGCTGGCTCCATAGCAATAAATATAGGAATCAACCATGCTAGTAAATTTCATACATATATAGAAAATTACAAATCAAATTTTGTATATTTTGGCTGGTGACTGGATTTTGGTGATGTGTATAAAATTTTAGATTAAAAATTTACTGTTAATATATTTTAAAAATTTAATTTTGACACACTATCAGAATAAAATAGTTCTACATGTACATCATAAAAAATAATTATTATTTTTATTAATTACAGAATAATTATTCAAATGGACGAATATAATTATACGAATGTATAAGATATTTTATACTGTTAGTATATCAAAATTAATCTCATATTTTAAATGGATGAAAAAATGATGTTTTATAGAAAACTAAGTCAAAATAGTTAATACAGTGAGAATCTTTTATAGAGAAAAACAATTTTGTTGGAAAGAAAAAACTTATTAATTTTGTTATTGTTGTTTGTTGACTCGTGTTTTTTCGTCTTTTACGTAAAAGAATTTTTTGGCCCAACAAATTGCATGTTTTCGTATATATGTCAGTTACACAAGCAGAACCATTTTTAAGCATATACACTTATTAGTTTTTTCATATTAACATTTTTAGTCAAAAGTTTATTGTCAACAATTTATATTTGCCAATAACACTATTAAAAAGAAAAAAAAAAATTGGTGGCATCTACTTATATGTGGAGGTAAAATTTTATTTGCAAATAACACTATTAAAAAACATTGGATGAATCAATTTTGTATCATATGGCGAGTTAACTCATATTCTTGTTATATAGGATGAAATAAGATTTTAAGTAAAAGAAGTTTATTATATATGCTCATAAAATATTCTAGTATATTATAATCTATTTATTCATAAAGTGACAAATATATCAACATTTATTACAATAATATACTCTATTATTGATACACATACACTTTAGAGTTTATGAAACACTTATATGGGTTGTATTTTATTTATTTATAGAGTTACATACAGATTTTTGTTATGATATATATTATATAATTTTATTTAACGAATTACTTAATAAATAGATGAAAAAAATATTATCTACTTAAGTGATTCATGAGTATGTGATAATTTTTTTATTAGTTTATGAAAAAAAAATCTATCTAAATACTTCTCAAGCCTACCATGATTTCTCATTTCAGAGA
>NC_029788.2:118058363-118061355 GCF_000816755.2 Arachis ipaensis
CAACATACAAAATTAATCATATTTTCAATTATTCAATTCATAATTAAAGTTTGGACAAAAATTATGTTAGAATATAATTAGGATCCATTAGAATTATTTAGTATATTTGAATATTTATTATAGAATATTATGCATTGATTATTACGATTTTTTTAACACCTATAAATACCCTTCTATATTGTATCATTCCAGACAACTTGAATAGACAATTTGATTACATTCAATAATACACAAATCTTTCCTCCAGTTTAGTCTCTTATTTCTAATATGGTATCAGAGCCATGGTATCCTCCTCGAAGAGAATATATTATTTTTCTTGCGATGAAATCATCGTAGTTTTTTCACTTTTTTTTTCTATGACATTTTTCCTTACCTTTTGTAACTCCATTGATACATTTTCACTTCAACAACTAGCATATTTTATCTGTCCTGTATTTTTTTGAGTCGAATGATCAAACACCATTGTCATCCGCTGCTTACCTATTTTCATGAAGAAATCATATAGTTTTCCCTCTCTTTAGGTAGTTCTGTCTGCGTTCTCTCGTGGCAGTTCCATCTGCGTTCTCTCGTGGCAGTTTCGTTTGTGTTCTCTCGTGGCAGTTCTGCGTTTTCTCATGACAGTTCCGTGTGTTTCGTCTGTGTTTCTTTATGGCAGTTCCATCTGCACCTCCTTCAAACAAGCGGCAGTTCCGTCTGCGCTTCCTTCACACAAGCGGCAGTTCCGTCTGCGCTTCCTTCAGACAGCGGCAGTTCCATCTGCGATTCCTTCAGACAGCAGCAGCTCCATCTGCGCTTCCTTATGGCAGTTCTGTCTGCACCCGCGGCAGTTCCATCTGCGTTTCCTTCCGACAGCAGCAGTTCCGTCTGCATCCGTTCTATTAGTTTATGCATTTTTTATTTGGTTGTTTTAAAAATGTTTCAAACTCAAGTTGTCATTTGAGTTTGAGGGGATGTTAGAATATAATTAGGATCAATTAGAATTATTTAGTATATTTGAATATGTTACTTGATATACTAGCTTAGCAATTAGTAGTTAATTGATTTACTAGTTGTAACAACAAATTAGTTAGACAAGTAGCCTATAATAGAAACAACAAATTAGTTAGAAATTATAGTTAGCCCCTAATTATTCTAACTCAGTTGGTTAGATGACCAATATATATATCTGATTGTTGTAACACTGAGAGAACAAGTACTCTCATTTTCTTCTCCCTGTTTCTAAGTTTGCTCTATTCTCACACTCCCCTTCCGCACCTTCAACAGAATATTTATTATAGAATATTATGCATTGATTATTACGATTCTCTTAGCACCTATAAATACCCTTTTATATTGTATCATTTCAGACAACTTGAGTAGACAATTTGAATAGACAATTTGATTATACTCAATAATACACAAATCTTTCCTCCAGTTTAATTTCTTGTTTCTAACAAATAAATTTCGAAACATGCACTAAAGGGTTATTTTTTTAGATATTGGATAAAGATGAGTGTAATCTTTTAATATTAAAAGTTACGGTGTTTTGCAAAATTTTGCGATTATAAAATTTATAGGGGATAAATTGTCAGAGCAAATTTTTTTTAGTTCATCAAGAAATTGTTAAATTTTTTACTTAAAAAATAAATAACAAATACATTAAAAAAATTTATATTAGCTAAATTCTTAAAATAAAAAATGTATAGAAAACTATTTGATATGTGTATTAAATGAGCATAGAATTTATTACAAGCAATAATTTGCAGACGATACCGCAAGCAAATGTGATTTTAATGAAACGAGATAAAGATGAAGATATGTATTGGAAGATAGTAGCAAGCAATAAATGTGAGTGCTGTTAACATTGAGAAGTTGCATCATCATTGTCATGGAGAGAAGTTGCACAAACAATGAATGAAAAAGCAATTAAGCTTTTAATGTTGCAATGCAAATTTTGGTTCTTCAGTTTGCACAGAAGAGGGATGAGAGAGAGAATGCAGATGATGATGGTGACAGCATTAATGGCATAGAGAAGTGAGAAGAAAATGGAATGCATTAATGGAGGATTCTCTATCAGAAAAGTCAGTGTTGGGATTAAACATCCAACACACTCACACAGTTACAGGAGAAGGACATCAGCATTTAATGTAACGTGCATTTATTTTCATCCAGGTACGGACACACTAGCTTTTTTGGATTATTACATCTTACAGTAATGCTTATTTTAGAACTTTTTTATTTTTAATATTGGAGTTTTTTTAAAATATGAATTATTAGGATATTATTTTTAATTGTAAAACTTTAATTAGAGAAATAGAAATTAGATTATCCAATTTATTAGAGGTACAGAAATTGAATCGTTCGATTTTTAGAGGTATACAAATTGGATCGTCCGATTTATAGAGGTACAAAAATCGGACCCTCCTATTTGTGTATTTTCTACAATTTTAAAAAACATAAAAAATTACAATATTAAGAATATCACTACTTTTACTTTCATAACAAAAAAAAAAAAAATCAACCCTTATTTTAAACCAATTTATATTATTTGAGTGTTCAATTTACTAAATATTCATTTGATTAAAAAGACATAAAAATAAGTCATTAAATTAACTATTATATATTTATATATAAATATATATTATTTAATTTATTTTTAATATATATTTTATAAAGAAAAGGACAAATAGGTCCCTGACTTTTTGCTCCGTAGACATTTTCGTCCCTAACTATTGAAAAATACTCACAGCATTGTTCTTTTTTTTTTTACTAAAAATAGGAGACTTGAACCCACAACCTCTTAATTGAGTATGGAGAGATTATGCCATTTGAGCTATTACTCATTGGCACACAGCATTGTTCTTATTTTATACTTCACTAACATTTTTATTAAAAAACTTGATTCATTTGTATATTTAGATGAATTGAGAAGTTGGTTATAAAATTTCTTTTGTACATATTGTATAAAAAACGAAAATTCATATTTTCATAAAATATATTCCGAATTTTTATC
>NC_029788.2:118061434-118062744 GCF_000816755.2 Arachis ipaensis
GAAGATCAACAACTAAGACTACCTAAAATTCTTCGTATGATTTTCTTGGTAGAAATTTAAAATTCAAAACAGGATCCTATGTCTATGATATTAGCCGATGAAGGGTCTTAGAATAAACGCTATGGCATCACATTATTACAGATTCACATAATGTGAGGAGAACTACATAAGACATTAGTCGGATATTTTACTTAATTTTTGTAAGGATGAAGTATACTTTTTGTTCTGAAGTTTGACAAAAATTTTAAAAATATCTCTAAGTTTTATTTTATTTCAATTTTGTCCCAAAAATTTTCGAATTGCATCAAAAATACTCCTAACGGCTAATTTTTCAAAAAACTTAGACCGATTCAACAACAATTTCATAAAATAAACCCCTCAACACAAGCAAATCAAGCATAATTTTCATGTATTATTGTTAGATTGGTCTTAAATTTTTGAAAATTTAGCTGTCGATGGTATATTTGATACAAATCAAAAACTTCTGGGACAAAATTGAAATAAAATAAAATTTAGGAGTATTTTTAAAACTTTTGTCAAACTTTAGGGACAAAAAGTATACTTTACCTATTTTTTTAATTAGGTTTTATTTAGTTTACATCTTTGACACTATGAAAATTTAATTACAAATAATTAATTTATAAAGAATAAATTAAAAATTAAGTAAAAATATAAAAAAAGTTTTAAAAATAATTAAACCTGAAACATTTTGCATGTGTTACAATTTCCAAACAAAAAAAAATACTTTTTAACAAGTGTCTATAAGACATTTATTTTTCATTATCTAATCAGGAAGAGCAAACGCATTTTTATTTTAGTTCTAAAACTTTTTAATATTCATAATAATTTTGTACATATTAAATTTATTCAAAATAAAAAAGTTAATAAAATAATATATTAATTACTTTAAAATAATAATAAATTTATAAATGATAAAAATTATAAATTTATAAATAATTAAATATTATTTAATTATTTTACTTATTTACTCTCAAAAAATTCCCTCATAGCTGTTTTAATCTTGTACAACTAAAGAATAGCCACTCGGGCACTGTTGAGTGTTGACTAGGTAATTGGATGGAGAAGGAAATTCTAACTGATGGTCAAATATAAACCAACACACAACAAAAAGGTGCCAATAATAAATGCAGTCAAACACTTCTTCAACGGCAAGTTGAAGTCATGCCGTTTTCAAAGTTTATCTTTACTACACAAAATCTCATCTGCAGCGCCTTTGTTACAATTTTTTATTTTCTTATTTATAGAAAATGTAAAATTTTTTTTTAAAAAATATTAATGTAAAATTAGTT
>NC_029788.2:118063043-118069968 GCF_000816755.2 Arachis ipaensis
TGCTGCATAAAATTAAATAATAAAATTAACTACTAGTATAAAATATATATTAAAATATAAAATACACATTAAAAATTAAATAAATAATATATTTATATATATAATAATTAATTTAAAAACCATTTTTTTATATTCAAGTAACATTTTCTTTTCTAATTTTCTCAGCCGGATTCGGTCAAAGGTAGAACTTAAGGTTAAATGTTGAGCCATCAAGTTCGGTTCGGTTCGGGGCATGGGTTCTGTGATTTGGCCTGGGCCTTGTTTGGCACCAGGCACTGACCCAAAAAAAAGGAAAAAATCTTTTGTCCTCTCCCTTTGTGTTGGTTCAATAAATTATGCCATATAAATAAGAAAAATAAACACACGCTTATCCTTTGTGCTAATGTTTGTAACATCAGATTCATTGGTTAAAAAAATAAAAACATGAGCACCCATCTTCATTGCTAAACTTCACATTGTTTTTAGTAAGACTAATTCATTATACAAACAATTACAACATTCCGATATGATCGTTTTCTATTGCATGTCACGTGAAACTAATAGCCATTTTATAACCCATGAAATTGAGTTTTGCAACTTCGCAATTTCCACAAGGAGATGCAAAATGTGCACCTTATATTGTGCAATACTAATTGTGAAGTGAACCACATTGAAAAATTAAAATAGCATAACCTTGGATACAAAATGCTGCTACAACTTTGCATTCATCACCATGAATGCAATCAACACAAACCAGGATCACCATGAAACAAACAATGTTCATGTAACATACTATGTTGAAATATCAACCACCACTAAGAACCTTATAGGGAAATCCACAATACCATAGTAGAATTCCAAGGGACATCTTCATAACAAACATGGTACATTCCTAAATATAGTTGAGGGGATTACCAACAAAGTCAAACAAAACGAAAAAGACTATTTAGTAACAAACACATCTGCATATGTTATCTGGCATTTAAAAGTCAACATTAAACATGCTGAAGGTCCTAATAATGTCCCAGGGCTCTCAAGTATCAACAGTAGAAATGAACGAAACAGTGTTCGTTCATGGAAGTGTCTGACAATGACAATACCACAATTTTCATAGCATATACACATTTAAAATCATGCGCGCGTGCTTGAACGACCCTCATATTTCATTAAAACCTGTAAAAAACATACATGCAGCAATCAACAACACAACAGAAAAATATAACTGAATCACAGACAACAAATTGGTGAACAAAGTAGAAACAACCGAAATTTTGACATCAACAACTCTCTTGTGGGATCATTGTGTTTCCAATGAAAACAATTTGCAGAAGTGATAATTCAGTAACAAGACTAAGTACTCACCATGACTATTCGCCACTGTCAAGGGTCCGACACGGGTATTTAGCACCACTCACCGGCAATATATAGCCTGATCAATATGTGGTGGAATTTGTTTTATTTCAGTGCCAAGCTCTTGTTCAATCCTATATCTGCACAAATTGATGGAAACAAATCAGAAAACTGCAGAAAGTATATCTTAGCTTTGTACCTAACTCAAATACTTACAAATTGAAGCGATCCTCATATGTAATCAAGTTTACTGCTAAACCAAGGTGTCCAAACCTTCCTGAACGACCAACCTGAAATCAAAGGAACATCAATAAGGACGAGTAGAAAGAACCACTACCAATATAGTGAAGAAAGTAGAAATCAAGCATACCCTGTGCAGATAGGTTTCTGAGTTCTTCGGAAAATCAAAGTTAATAACAACGTTGACTGCTTGGATGTCTATACCTCTAGTAAAAAGATCTGCGGTTGATACAAGATTTTTTTTAAAAAATGGTTAGGACAATCTATCTTCGAAAAATAAAACAACTGATAAGGTATAATTAACAAGGGATCAGCATCCACTGTCAGTTTTTCTTACATAATCAGTGACTCGACCAATGAAAATTGATGTCAAACATACAAAAATGAAAATTACTAATAATAATTCTAAGAAAATAAAGTAAACAGGCACAGAAATAATTTGCATATTTTAGATGGCTACATCAAGCAGGATAAGCATCAACCTGACTCAACTCAAAGAACTCAATAATTTTGCTAACTTTAGCAAGCATGCTATAATGCCAACAACATACCAGTACAAACAAGATTCCTGCATGCACCATTGCGAAAATCGTGAAATACTCTGTTACGGTGGTCTTGCAACATCTTGGCATGAATATAGAAACAAGAATATCCAAGTTCTGTTATTTTCTTGGCAAGGAGTTCAACCCGATTCACTGAATTACAGAAGATGATTGACTGGTTTATTTGAAGCTGTAAAATATTGACATTGTTGACTTGTTAATAAATTCACAGCTGGTAAAATTGGGAAAATCCAGTATTGACATAGATAGCACATACCTTAGAGAAAAGAGTATTTAGGCAGTGGACTTTCTGTCTCTCTTCCACAAATGCATAATACTGTGTAATACCCTTCAGAGTTAGCTCATCCATAAGATTAATGATATATGGCTTTCGAAGATATCTATCTTTGAAGTCCTTTACAGTAACGGGAAATGTTGCAGAAAACATCAGGATTTGACGGGTTGGAGGAAGAAATTGAATCAGCTGCTCTATTGAAGGTTGGAACTCCGGGGACAGAAGCTTATCAGCCTGAAAAAGAACAGCATAGAGCTTCAATAGACAAAATTGGATTACCGGGCTGATGTTAAAAGTACCACAAAATAAAATGCAACGGAAAAATCTGAGATTACTGATAAGTGAATATTTACGACAAAAATCCCAGATGCAATAAACAGGTATCAGAGAACCTAGTGGATCAGGCTGAACCTATGTAGAGGACAATCCCTTCTATCAACATAAAATCATTTTTTACCGTCATCTTCCTAAATCTCCTACTCTCCTTTAATATACAACATTTTCAAACAGTTAAGGATTATCCCCGAGATACTATATAATCTAATACATTTCAGGTGAACTCATTACCTCATCCATAACTAGCATAGAGCAATCTTTCAAAACACAAACGCCCTTCTTTGCAAGATCCAAAATTCTTCCTGGAGTTCCAACCAGCAAATGAACTGGTTGATATAATCGCATAATGTCATCTTTTAGGCTGGTACCACCAGTTGTTACCATAACCTGAATTTTCAAATGTTTTCCGAGTTCTTTACACACTTGAGAAGTCTGCAAGGCCAATTCTCTGGTTGGGACCAATATAACAACTGCATCATAGAACAAATCCAAATTTACTACCAGAATATAACATCAATACTCGATCAAAAACCCATTAGCCATGAACTAAAGAATAACGAAGAATCAAATCATGCATCAACAAGCAATCAAACATATCCTTTACTTTTCTTTCTTTTTTTGGGCAACCAAAATCCATCAATGCCTTGTTTCATTACTACATTACTTTTCAAGTGCAACAACTTACAAACCAGAAATCAGTGAAATCATACAGGAATTTCAATAAGTTTAATTGAAATAAAGCAGTTCTAAGGATCTTTTGCATCTTCCTCTAATAAAAAAGCTGAAAAGTGAACATTTAGAAAAAAAATATAACTTGCTGGAACTTTCCTATCTTCTCTCCCAGTTTTAACGACAAATTCAGTGCTTGGAAGAAGCAAAAGTATACAGAAAGAATTACAAAAAATGAACAAACAAAATTTCAATGAGAGCGCATCTTGTTAAATGCTTATGGTAAAAAAGGCATACCTTGAATAACATTATTATCTTGATCAATTTTTTCCAATGCAGGAATACAAAATGCAGCTGTTTTGCCTGTTCCATTCTTAGCCCTTGCAAGAATGTCACTGCCAGTAAGAGCAATTGGAATACTTTCTTCTTGGATTGGTGAAGGTCTCTCAAAACCCTTCTCATATATTCCCATGAGCAGCTCACGCTTCAAAAAGTAATCCTCGAATTCATTTCCTTTAGTTGCCGTTACATCCTGTAATAAAATGAAGATCGGGATATAAATATATAATTTGTTGTTAATCTATAATTACTAACTTCAAACCTTTTGTCTTCAAAAAGTACTAAATTGAAGCTAAAAGTACAAAGTGTGGATCCTACTGCCCATAAATCCAACAAAAATGAAAACTCTGAACCCCATGAATAAAATGTTTAAACAATTAACACAGTCACCAAATTAAATGCCATTTCACCATTTACAAAGAATAGAACTTGCAAAGGAAGTCATAGCAAATGCAGTTTGTACGTTTTGCATGTATGGCTGTATTTTAAAGTCGATGTCTAAGTACTGAAAGATGGCAATCTCAAATGCCAAAAAGAGCACAGGGTACATAAAATGGTGCATTAATCAACATAATGAACTAAATTCCCCAGATCATATATATATATATAGTTGCACCACTTCAAGGATCTCAAAGGGAAAAACAAAGTTTATATCTCAAACAAAATATGATAGAAAATAATCCATATTTCATATAACCAATCACTTGGAGCATAAGATAATAGTTTAATCTTTTCATTATCATACCTCAGTCTTATAGCGTGTATCAGGCGGTGGAACCTTTAATCTTGCCTTCCAATCTTGTGAACTAAATAAAGGAAATCAAATTGAGGACCTCACAATATTAGAACACATTTTTCCTTAGGCAACAAAAGGTGTTATAGCTTCATCCAACCAAAAAAAAGGAAAGAAAATGTCACTCCTTATCATAAAACATTTTGCAACAGAATATCAACAAAATTTTGGTTATGTTAGACAATAAAAAATTTCGTTTGGTAATCAAAGTTGATGTTCTACGCCCATTTAAGACATCATCTTTCAAATTTCCATATTACACACAAATATTCCAATCACATAATTCAATTAGCATGACTCAAGTCTTCACCAAATAGAAAGTAGCAGCAAAACCAAAAGTAACTATAGTAGATAAACCAGCAAATTCAAATTAGCATCCAAGGTAGCATGCTGGTTTCGCCATTGAAATGAAGAAAACTTGAGCTGAAAATACTCAAGCTGTCTAAATAACAGGTGTACAGCATCAACAAACATTAATCACAAATATCATATATAAGAAGATTGCCTCACTGCTATTCCTATCATTCAGCACATATTCTAAATCACTGTTTGGCTATCACCCACTGAAAAGAGTGACTAACATCAATGAAATCCTAACCCACGTTCTAGCCAATAACTCTAGCACTCATTAACCTCTTCAAAATGAAATGCACATCATCACCACCAACAACCACCTTTTCCCACAGAATGGAATCAGTCACATGGATCAAACAACACAAATACATGTCCATAGAGAATGCATACACCGAAATACACAAAATCTGATATTTGAGAAAGTAAATACAAATAACTTCATAAATAAATATGGGCAAGTACCAAAACACAAATTACACAAAGAAAGCATCAAAATACAACCTTGAGTCCACGGCTTCAGACTGTACGGTCTTCTCAACCTCCTCAACAACGTTATTGTCATTACTTCCACCGCCACCCAATTGGGTCCTTCTCAACCACTGTTGTTGTTGTTGTTGCTGCTGTTGTTGTTGATGTTGTTGCTGATTCTGCTGATAGTGCTGGTACTGATGAGGATGCTGCGGCTGAACCATGTGCCTTTGCACATACTGTTGTTGAGGTGGCCTTGGTTGAAACCCAGTGTTGAAACCACCATTTCCACGACCTAATCCGATCCCAGGTGGGTACCTCGCTCTATTGTTGTTCATCACCACCAAATTTCAAACCCACAAACAAGAGGGAAAAGAAAAAAGAAGAATTTTCACTACACGAAAAAAGAATTTACAAGAATCTGTTCTCTCTCTAAAACTACGAAGCTAGGGTTTTCTATCCTCTGGATCGCTGAGATATTGGATGCCGAACCCTTTACGGGTTTTTTTCTTTTCTAATGGAAATGAGGTTTCAATTCAAACCTAAACTAACAAAATCTGGGAGAAAATCTGGAAGTTTTTTTACTTTCAACGAATCATACAAGAAAGCGGACCCAACGAAAAAAAATTGGGTAGTTTAGGGTTTGGTTTCCGGTGGTTTGAGGAGGGGGAAATGGTTCTTTTTTCTTCGGTGGTGGTGTTGTTATTGTACACAGATCTAGTAAGCAGCGAAGAGTTGAAAGGTTTGATTTTGATTTTGAGTTTTGATCGGAGGAGAGAGATGATTTGTTGAAATGATGAAGAATTCGAAGAGAGAGAGAGAGAGAGAAAAAGTGTGTGATTTTCTTTTCTTTTTTTTTATTCGGCATTTGATAGGTTAGGGACTTAGGCTCCAAATGGCGTTTTTTATTTTTAATATGGAGGTAAGTTTGGTGTCTTGCCTCGTTATGGAGTACACAGGTGCTTGACCTGCATGTGGTGACAGTGAAACACAATTCGGACCGAGGGAGTTGTAGTGGTAGAACTCGGACGGTCCGTTTTCAAAAAAATAAATTTTCATGCAAATTCGGAGGGTCCGTTTTCTAATTAAAAAAAAAAACTAATCGGAGGGTCCGATTAGTTCACTGTTAAATTTAAAATTTTCATCCCTCACATTTCGGACTCTCCGATTTAGTACCTCATTTTTTTTGGCACACAACTCCCTCCCTCCGATTTCTTGCTCCATTGGTACAGCCAAAAGCTACCTCACAACTCCCTCCCTCCGAAGCCAAAAGCTGTCCCACACCCTTGTAAAGCACTCCTTTACTCCATGCCAATGGGTTACACACATAGATAAAACATATCTAAATTAATGAGTCTCCAAATGGGCTTGGTCTTATTGATTGATTATCTTTTTTGTCTTAATTAGTAAAATTTGAAAATAGTCTATTTTTAGAATTTATTTTGTTAAATAAGTTAAATAATGTAATAAATTAATATTCATCTCTAGTACAAATTTATTCAAAAAAAAAATAAAAATATTTATATAAATAATTAGAATCGGAATAATGATCTCTACAAT
>NC_029788.2:118069991-118116989 GCF_000816755.2 Arachis ipaensis
TTTAACATAATGGTCTATCATTTGTATTTTTTCCCTAAAAAAAAAGTGTTTCTAAGGTAAGAATATATTACTGATTTGGAAAAGGAATAATAATAAATAATAAAAAAATTGGAAGTGAAATATTTGATATAAGAAATGTAGAAACAAGATAGCATAGTGAATCATGCATATGGTGCTGATGAAAGTTCACAAAGACCATAACTTGAGACTTGAGAGGGAAATGCTATTGGTGAAGAGTGAAGATGTTTTTTTTTAGTAAAGAAAAATTCCAACAAAAAAAAAATTATTATGTGCAATGCACAAGTTCTTTATAAATTTAGTAAAAAAATTTACTCTTTATCCAATTTTACTTTTCACTTAACAAATTTTCAACTTGAAAATGCATAAGGTTGAATCCAAAACTATCTAACGAGACTGATATGCATAAACAGGTGTATATATATGTGCAACTCAAGATCACAAGATGTTATTTAACCCCTTCATTTCTACAATATTGACTAAGATGATAATTTAGACATAAAAACACATGATCATGATTCAATTCTTGCTTTAGCATCTACCATTTTCCTCACCAATCTTGTCCTCAAAACCTGCCATGGACAAAGATTCTACCTCCTCCTTCATTCTCTCAATCTTTTCCTTCACTCCAGCAGCATCCAAAGCAGCGAGGATTCGCTCTTTTATGCCGGCTTCCATCTTCTCAACATCCTTAGAATCCAAGCCTTGTGCTATCATATTCTCCAGTTCCTTAATTTGATCCTTAAGGCCTTCTTCTGCATTCACCACCCTATCAATTTCACCAATGATCTCATTGTTCAACTCTACAATCTTCTGTTTTATATCTGCTGGTGGAGTTTCAACATTCTTCTTCATCACTCCAACAATTTCCAAGTTAGCTGACTTCAAAACCTCTTCCAACTCTCTCTGAACTTCCATTGCTTTCTCTACCAATTCATGATCCGGCATCCTTTCCTGAGCATCCATCAGGCTTGCAATCTTCGCCTTGGTATCGGCCGAGAGTTTCTCGTTGAGCTCGTTTCTTAGTTTCTCTTGTTTTACTTTCATCTCTATGAAACTATTTATAGTGTCTAGCTTCTTAAGCTTCTGTTTTAGTCCTAGATATGCTCCCGGCTGCGCCATCTTCATATTTATCTCTTCCATGATTCTGTCCACTTTTTCCTCCATGTTAGTACTAAGAGGTTGGTTTGAGTTCTTAGATAACTCCATTCTTACTGATTGAACTTTCTCTGCTAGCCCCATTGAAATGATTGCTTTGGTGATCTCCTCATCTACTTCTTTTACAAGCTTCTGAATCGATTCATTCGTGATAGGATCAGTTGGTCCCTTTGATTCTAAAATTTGCTTTCTCAGAGTTTGGAGCTCTGACTCGATATCAGTAAGAGTGGACGAGTTTACATCGGACGGCTTCATGTTTCTCTTCCTCTCTGGCTCCACAGGTATGCCTTCTTGGAATCCTCCAATCGACCGGAACTTGAGATGTCTATGGCGAAACAACTCTTCTTCATTCATTTTGGTCAGCTCCTATTGTAAAAGATTTCAATGTTTGCATAATTGGTAGATAAGAACAACAAAAACAACCAAATCTTTTCCACTAGATCAAATGAGCAAATACAAAGAGTCATAGCTTAGGCATTAGCCCTTCTTTGGTAACTGTCTCGAGACAGAAATATAGAGATACCATGAGACACAAATCTATTTAGAGAAAATGAATAATTCGAAAACAAACATGTCTTTGTCCTATGACAAAATTTGCACATTTTTCTGTATATCTTGTTTTGAGACAGTTTCCATGCACAACCTTAATTCCACAAATTTTCTTTATGATTTCTTGATTTAGAAGAAAATGCAATCACATGTTCACAAAGATGAGATTAGTTTTATTAATTACCTCCATGGCCTGAGTGAGTGTAAGCTTAATTTGCTGAGAAGTCCAAGTAGGATCAACATGTGCACCACCTAATGGTTCCTATATGAAGATCATAGTACTAACATCATTTCAAAACTCAAAACACAAAGAAGGTCATGAGACAAAATCTCTAGCAGGGATTTTCAATTTGCTTACAGGAATAACACCATCAGCAATTCCAAGTCTATAATGTTCTTGAGCTGTAATTCTTAGCTTTTCAGCAGCCTATACAAAACTAACTAAAGTCACTACAAAATTGCTCAAATGTTCAAAGTAAGCCAAAAATCAGAACTGATTTAAATTGATTACCTTAGGAGCAGCTTTGGAAGACTTCCACAATATTGCAGCACAAGCTTCAGGGCTAGATGATAGAAGTTCATCAACAAACAATAGAAAATATTCAATATATATGTGATTTTTTTTTTCAAAAAGAAGGGGAAATTAATATAATTACCTTGCTACATAAAAGGCAGAATTCTCAAGCATGAACAATTTATTGGCACAAGCAATGGCAAGTGCCCCACCTGAACCACCTTCGCCGGTTACAACTGTTAGTATAGGTACCTTGAGACCAAACATTGTCCTCAAATTATGGGCTATTGCTTCACCCTGCACAAGCATATGTACATTAATCAATGTGAAGTAAATTAAACTATGTACTAATAGTCCAATTCCCAAGGTTAATGGAAAAGAAAATGAATGTGCACACACACACTTGACCAAGTTCCTCAGACTTTAGATCAGCATAGGCACCAGGAGTGTCCACAAATGTAATTATAGGGAATTTATGGTGATCTGCATATTTCATCATGCGCAAAGCTTTCCGGTAACTGTTTCGAAAACAACAATCGTGAAGGCTGATTAATCTTCAAAACAAAGAGGATATATTACACTGAACTTCCCGTGATTAAGCGATATATCCACTAATCTTGGAGGAGGTCATAGAATGACTTAAATTTTCATAAAACATCATTGTTTAAATTCTTAGTTTTATTTTTATAACTATTTGGTGTAGAGTGTAATCAATTGAAAGATGAAGCATACCCATGAGGAGTTGGCATTGCAAAGTTTCGAGTAATATTTTCCTTTGTGTTCCTACCTTTCTGATGGCCTATGAACATGTAACTTTTACCATCCATAGTCCCTAAACCAGTCACAATAGCTGGATCATCATAGCCTGCTCGATCGCCATGAAGCTCTACCCACTAAAAGGTTCCAAAATTAACATAGAAAATATTAAGTGGGAAATTTTCTATAAAAGTAAGAAAAGAAATTGAAAACAGAAACCAAACAAGCCTCTGATATACCTTCTCTGTGATGTTAAGTAT
The DNA here is from genome assembly GCF_000816755.2 of Arachis ipaensis. Classification (NCBI taxonomy): domain Eukaryota; kingdom Viridiplantae; phylum Streptophyta; class Magnoliopsida; order Fabales; family Fabaceae; genus Arachis; species Arachis ipaensis. The sequence continues at coordinate 118,073,247 of NC_029788.2, forward strand.
ATGATCAAGAACTGTTGGCCTATTTGGATGTCGCGCAATCATCAACCGTTGGAATGGTGTTAAGTGTGTGTATAGATCTTTCAAAGCCTGTTTTCAACTTAAAAGAAATTTGGAATTAGGACAATCTTGAAGTTGTGTCAATATATGAAATTCCTTGTGTTAGAAGTTTCACTACTAACAAACAAGGAACTTACAGAAAGATATTCTGCCGATAAGTTATTTATCGACAGATATACCGATGAAATTTGGCCATTGGTTTTGTCCCTAGTATAGTATGAGCTGCATAGTTTGCAGCACCAAGATCTATGCTAGGTCTGTCTTCAGTAAATTTAACTAAATTACCCATATCAATGAAATTTGACAAAGAAAGCTAAATACTCTGCTGAATAAGGTAATGTTTTTTATTGCATATATCATAAGTCCATGATACTTTTGATGTTGGTTTCAGTTACTGCATTCCTCATAACATTCAATTTTAAATTGAAATCAATTGAAGCTGAAGAAATACAAGAAGGTACCAAAGTCATCATTAAACCCTAAGACATCTCATGCAAATATCTAATAATCTAACAACATAACAAAACATGTTTCCATTTACCTGTTGATATTTGCTCTCCAGAGCCTCAATTTGATTGCTGAAGTCTAAGCCGGTGTCATCTGCCATACTACGTACCTGTCATGAATATTCGACAAAGTTTTTAAGCGTAAACCTGCATGATACAAATAATTCATCAAATTATATTGCTCTACTAAAAATGAGATCTTCTTTCCTTAATTATTACCTCTATAATCTTTTTCTCTAGATCAACAAGTGGTTTCTCAAAATCAAGTGTGACAGGTTTAGGTTTCTCAGCCAGAGGCTTAAAGTGAGAAAGGTAAGTCAAGTATCCACTACTGATATTTGGATCCATCTTATCAGGCCATGGATAATCATGCTTCTTTCCCTTTCTAATCTTTGCAGCTACATTGAACCTTTGCCACTTACCATTGTTATTAGGATTAGTATTAGTATTATTCCTTGAACTAGTTAAATATTTTGGCCAAATGCAAATTGCCCTTGAGCCTCCAAGAAAATCTTTTCCAACACATTGATTTGCTGACTCAATTCCATGTTCTTCAATAATCAATCTTCCATCCATATAATAATTCCCTCTTGTGAGTGACATGGTATTCATCTTCAATAGCTCAGTTTCTTGTTCATATACAGGCACATGCAAACTAACATTGAAAGAAGAAAAATGAAAGTGAGAAAGAGATTAAAAAGGAAAAAATTAGAAAAAAAAAGAGGAATGCAGATTACCTTTTCCATTACACAAATTACTTCCTTTATACTATTTTTTTCTCCTCAAGCCTTCTCAGTAGCAAAACAAGAAAATATGAAGTGTGTTTAGAATACAATTATAGGCCAACTTCCATTATTTGTCTAAAGCTCTAAGCACGTGAATACCTTGGAAAATTTGAAGGGTTGTGAGTTATGAGAGAGATTCAAGAAGAGATGATATTAATTGATCACTGATGAATTGTGTTAGGATAAAAGAAACTGTGTGTGGATTCTGAATTTCTGATAGATGGTGGTGTTTCCAACTAAGTTGGATGGTTAGGGAGAAGAAAAAGGTTGTGATTGGAGAGTGCGTTACACGTGTTGTGAAATGCTAAAATTACAAGTAAATCCTTACAATTGAGGATAGTGTACACATCATCACAAATATGGATAACTGATCACACCCATCACTCAACAAAGGGTCCCACTATCATGCACATGTGCTTTTTTTCATTTCTCAAATTTTATTTTCATCTCATTTCTCTTTTAAAAATTGAGGAAATATCAAATCAGAATCCGAAAAATTCTGACGCTGATAAAATGGTACTTGATTTTTGTTATTGACAAAATGATCTCCAAAAAATTTTAAAATTTGACAAAAGCGACCAACTACCAATTGAATTACCTAAAATTAATGTTTAAAGGTGACGTATCAGTTAATAATTATAATAATTACAAAATTTACTCACTTTTAATTTTTATAATTTTAAAAACACCCCAATTTCAATTTTTTAAAAACTCTAATCCTCTTTTTTTTCCCCTAAAACTCTTATCTCTTTTTCTAAATCATCATCATTTTCTAAAACCGTAATCTCCTTTTTTCTTCTTCTTTTTCCTCTCAATGATGCCATTTTTGGGAATCAGGTAGTGATTAACAAGGCTCTAGTTATAATTGTGGTGATGGTGGTGGTGATAGCGGCAGAAGATGTGAGATCTGCTGTAGAGGTATCACATGGAAGATCCTGTGTTCTTAAGATGATGATTCAGTTTGCGATTGGGAAGGTGTGAGAAGAGGGAAAATGGACGGCGGAGATTCGCGATCCAAGGAAAGGTGTTTGCATTTGGCTTGGAACCTTCAACACCACCAAAGAAGCTGCCATGGCCTATGACAGAGAAGCTCATAAAATTTCCGGAAAGAAAGCTAAAGTGAACTTTCCCAACGAGGATGACGAGCACTCCATTCAACAATCTCGTAACATTATTCCAAACATTCTTCCTCCTCCCATTTGAAGATTGAGTAATCATCCTCCTTTGTATCAATATGGTGATACCAACAACAACAACAACATGAACAACCAGGTAACACTCTGAACCTCAACTTAGAGTTTGGTTACGATCTGAATCATGGAGGAACTATTGGTGTTGGTGGTGCCATCAATGCAGATCCATTTGTGAGTTGTGTTGATGATAATTCTGAGTATGAGTCTGGTTCTGGTTTGTCATCGGAGGTGGCAGGTGGATCAAGTGGTGATCAACAACATCAAGAAAAGAAGAAGAGCTACGAAGTGGAGAAGCTTTTGGAAGAGCTAATGGCATATGAGAAAAAAAATGAGAAATGAAAAAGGGATTGAGTCTTGAGAAGAAAGAATTGAGTATTAGAGAAGCATCTTTGGTTAGAAGAGTAAGAGGAAGGAAGAAGGTAAAGGCAGCAACCAATGAAAATGAAGAGGATTTAATTGGAAAAGAAAATTGGTGGATGATGATGAGGAAGGGGAAGAGATGAGAGTTTCAGAAGAAAAAGGATTAGGGTTTTTAAAAAATTGAAATTGGGGTGTTTTTAAAATTATAAAAATTAAAATTGAGTAAATTTTGTAATTATTATAATTGTTAACTGACATGTCACCTTTAAATTTTAACTCCAGGTAACTCAATTAACAGTTGTTCGTTTTCGTCAAATTTTAAAATCTTTCGAAAAATATTTTGTCAATAACAAAGATCAAATACAATTTTGTCAGCGTCAGAATCTTTCGAATACCGATTTGATATTTACCTCTTTAAAAATATTATAGAATTATCAAAATTCATTATTTTTTTACTATTAGTTAATTATTAATATGAGTTTCAATATGTCAGTTTAATTATCAAAGTTTGATAATTTTCATTTTTTGCAAAGTAATTTTCATTTTTTGCAAACACAAAAACTTAAATTTTTTTTTCTAAAATTCACAATTGGCAAAAATTGAAACTTTTTTAAAAGAGGGATCGTACCTGTTTTTCCAGGCATGATCGGAGCCAACCTATACTTTCTTTTTAAGAGAACAAGAAAGGGGGATCATACTTGTTTTTTCAGGCATGTTCAGAGCCAACCTACTAGATTCTTATTTCTAAGAGTCTTATTTCTAGGCATTTTGAAATAATCTTTGTTACTAGTTACCACTTTTTCTCTCTTTCCACCACTCTCAATCCTAATTTTTCTTCTTTTATATTCTGATACCTTCTCTTCTTTCGTAAACGGACATAGCCATTTTTTGGCTGTTTTTTATGACACAACCATTTGCAATTAGAAGCGGCTAAAACAACTATTCTCCCTATCGGTGGTTTTTATTAGGTGTATTTTCTTGTATTCTCTTATTTGAATTCAATAAATCTTGTTTAAAATTTAGTTTAAAATANNNTAATTAATAAAGGTAATTAAGATGATACTAAACTATAAACTTATAATTTCAATTTCTCAAACTAACATTTGTTTATAAAATTCTTTCATATCATTTGTTTTACCTTGATTAGCTTTTTTTGAAACGTGTTATAGGTATAAAACTATGTTAATTCTTTTGGCTAGTAGAAATTTTGGCTTAACACCACTATCCTGACATTAGACATTTTTAAGTAAAACAAGATTGTTTGTTTATTTTATCTATTGTCTTTAATTAAGTTTATAAACAAGAATGTTTACATTGCATAGTTTTGATATTATGTTATTGTATTATTTTAGTCCTACTTGAGAAGATGTTCTCAAGAACATCAGAAAACTTCCAGGAAGAAATCTTGCTTACTACGTCTCACAAACTCAAGCATTTTTTATGTTGGAAATTTTCAAGGATACCTCTCAATCTTGCAATTGGAGTTTCGAAGGTCAGAATATATTTATTAAATGTATAACTTATATATTAATTAGAGCAAGTAAATATCTTTATTTTGTACCAATGAGTTATAGTTCAAATGGCATAGTCTCCCCATACTCATTTAAGAGGTTGCGGGTTCGAGTCTCCTATTGGCAACACTAAGCTTGCCAAGAAACAACGTGTTTGGAGGTGGAAACCTTCCTGCCTTCTGGTATGTGCAGTGGCGGCCGCCGTGAGCAGTGGAATAGCCATTTTTCGCTGCCTTCTGCTCTCTCTATCGGTGGTTTCCATTAGATGTAATTTCTTGTGTTATTCTCTTATTTGGATTCAATGAAGTTGATTTAGAATAGAGTTTAGAATATACTTAATTGGTGACAAGTGTATTCATTAATTTCAATAAACAAATGAATTTTTAATTTTTAAAAATAAAAAATAATGAATTTAATACATTTATTAAATTAACTCTGATTAAATTAAACCATCATATGTGGTAAACTTTAAATAAATTATTTAAAAAAAAAAAGAAAAAGAATTAGAATTGGACCGTTGTATATGCTGCTGGAGAAAGAGGAAAGAACATAGAACCCTAATCATTTTCATCTAAATTCGTCTTCTTCTCTTTTCTATATTCACAGAAAAAAATTTGTTTTCGTCTTCTTCCCTCTCCTTCGCTCTCAAGATATACCTTCTTTTTCCTCCTTCTAATCTTCAAAAGTCGTCGATCTTGTTGCTGTAACCCAGAACAATCCATCGTTCTTTTTACTGTTCTTCGATTCAAAGTCGCCGATTTTATTGTTGGAACCCAAAATAATCGATCTTTTTTTTTTACTGTTCTTCCATTCAAAGTTGCCAACATAACAAATTTTCCTTAAGAACGATCAATTATTTTTTATAGTTAACTGTATGTACACTGTATTAAGATATGTATATATAAAGTATTTAATACATGTATTAAATTTATTATTTTTTATTTATAAAAAATTAAAAATTCATTTGCTGATTGAAATTAACGAATACACTTATCACCAATTAATTGGAACATGTAAAAAAAGTATGTAATACCCTCAAATTAATTGGGTATCGAAGAAATCACCATTTTATTTATATTAATATAATATTTGGACAATCAATAAAGTTAATTAAGATGATACTGAAATATAAATTTATAATCTGTCTTTCTAAAACTAACATTTGTTTATGAAATCCTTTCATAGCATTTGTTTTATCCTACTTAACTTTTTGAAATGTGCTATAAGTATAAAATCATGTTAATTGTTCTGGTTAGTAGAAACAGTGGCTTAGCACCACTATCCTGATACTAGAAGTTTTTAAGTAAAATAAGATTATTTGTTTATTTTATTATTACTTTTAATTTATTTTTTTAACAAGAATATTTACATTGCATAGTTTTATATTATGTTATTGTAATATTTTAGTCCTACCAGAGAGGATTTTCTCAAGAACATCAAAAATATTCCAGAAAGAATTCTTGCTTACCCCATCTCACATACTAAAGCATTTTTCATGTTAAAAATTTGGATTAAGTATGATTTTGGTCCCTAACGTAGGGGCTGAAAATTTTTTTCGTCCCTCGCCTTTTTTTTTGCTCTAAAATGGTCCCCAAAGTTTCAGTTTGTTTTAAAACCGTCTTTCGGACCAAAATGCCCCTATCCATTCTTCCCCAAAATTCTCCCTTCTTCCCCAAAATTATGCAAACCACCAGCACCACCACAACCACCACCACCTACCACCTACCACCACCACCACCACTACCACTACCACCACCACCACCACCATTATCAGAACTCAGAATCAGAACAACCACCACCACCACCACCACCACCACCACCAGAACTCAGAATCAGAACAACCACCACCACCCCCCATCCACTGCCACTCCATCACCAACATCCATCACACCAAAACATCAGAAAATCCAGAAAAATTAACATCAGAAAAACCAAAACATCAGAAAATCAATATCATCATCGTCATCCTCATCAAAACCCAGAATTCAGAAAATCCAGAAAAATCAAACAACATCATACTTTTCTTTTTTGGGTGACATTTATCCCATTTTTATTGCTTTCTCATTTCTTTTTTTTTTCTTTTTTTCTTTTTTTTTTATTTATTTTATATTTATTTTATTTTATAATTTTTTTAATAAAGGATAATTTGGTAATAAAAAAATATAATTGGTAAAAATGACGATTTTAAAACAAACTGAAACTTTGGGGACCATTTTGGAGCGAAAAAAAGGCGAGGGACGAAATAAATTTTCAACCCCTACGTTGGGAACCAAAATCATACTTAACCCTAAAAATTTTCAGGGTTACCTCTCAATCTTGCAATTGAAGTTTCGAAGGTCAGAATATATTCATTAAATGTATAACTTATATATTAATTAGAGCAAGTAAATACCCTTATTCCTTACTTTGTGTAATTTATTTTATCTATTTGAAAATATTTTTTATACTGATATAAAGACTAACTAATCTATAGGACAAATATACTAAACTATTTTCATAACCACCCCTAAACACTGGGCACTATGGCCGCCGGGATCCACCTTGTCAACGCTATCCAGATAACATGGCTAATACAGGCTACGTGATCCTCGGAGTACTGGATAGATGGGCCTCTTTGGTGTGGCTCATCGACGCCGTTTGTAGCTCTGTTCTCCATCCTATCCTCAATTATTACAGCAACCGAGAAATCTGTAAACTCGGGCGGCACTGTCCTTTCATCTTTGCGGGTGCCGTTGTCGTCACCATAGCTTTTTTGACAATTGGTTTCACCGCAGACATCGGCCACGCCTTTGGGGACAACCTCTCCGAAAAAATTCGACCACGCGCCTTAGCTATTTTTGGGATCAGATTATGGATGTTGGAGATTTCGATTAACATGATAGATGCTCGCTACAAAGACTTCCTTGATGACCTTGCTAGCTGTTACCTAGATTATTTCTTTATCAATAATAGGTTTACCATTGTAATTATTTTTTTAGTGAGAGTACATAAAGAGTACATAGTATATAAGGTGTCAACAAATATTTTCTAAAAAAATTTTTGCATTCTCTTTAAAAAAATATTTTCTAAGGGGATGTTGTAATAACTCAACAAATATTAACCTTCCTTTTAGAGTGGGTAACAACTAAAATTGTTGAAATTCAAAAACTATGTTATTATCTAAGGACAATTACCCCCTTAACAATGAGGTAGAGGATGAATTGAATTCTCTTTTGGAGTGTCCCCAAGAGAATTCAATTCCTGGACACGGTTTATTGGCTGATATATAGAAATGAGCGAGTCCCAAATCTAGGTTGTCATTATATTGCCAATTCATTTCCACCATGGTATGTGAAGAAAATAGACATCCAGCATTATCTAGAGTATACCACTATGGAGAAGAAGACTATTCAAATCAATATTCTTTAAACAAAACCATTGTAATTATTTTTTGAGTGAGAGTACATAAAGAGTACATAGTATATAAGGTGTAATAACTCAACAAATATTTTCTAAGGAAATTTTTGTATTCTCTTTACAAAAAAAATTTCTAAGGAGATGTTGTAATAACTCAACAAATATTAACCTTCCTTTTGGAGCGGGTAACAAGCCTAAAATTGTTGAAATTCAAAAACTATACTATTGTCAACTGGATTTTCTCCAAATAAAATATAGACAAGGGACAATTATCCCCTTAACAATAAGGTGGGGGATGAATCAAATTCTCTTTTGGAATGTTCCTAAGAGAATTCAATTCCTAAACACGGTCTATTGGCTGATATATAGAAATGGGCTAGTTCCAATTCTAGTTTGTCATTATATTGCCAATTCATTTTCACCATAGGTATTTGAAGAAAATAGACATTCAGCATTCTCTAGAATATATCACTGTGGAGAAAAAGACTACTCAGATCAATATTCTTCAAACAAAATCATTGTAATTATTTTTTAGTGAAAGTACATAAAGAGTACATGGTATATAAGGTGTAATAACTCAACAAATATTTTCTAAGGAGATTTTTGCATTCTCTTAAAAAAAAATTTCTAAGGGGATGTTGTAATAAATCAACAAATATTAACCTTCCTTTTGGAGCGTATAACAAGCCTAAAATTGTTGAATTTCAAAAACTATGCTATTCACGAGTTATTCGAACAGCATTACCAAATTATGTTACCATCCATCAAGCTGACGAATAAGATTTGTGGGAAGACGACAGCACAAAACATCACGAACCATAAAGGTTTTTCCTTATTTTTTTAATGTGACGTTACTTTACCGTACGTTACATGCAGTTATTAGAAAATTTTTTTTTAAGAGAATGAAAAATTCTCTTAAAAAATATTTGTTGAGTTATTGCACCTTATATACTATGTACTCTTTATGTACTCTCACTAAAATAATAATTACAATGGTAAACTTATTATTGATAAATAATTTAGGTAACACCAGGAGAGACCAACGGACGATTAGACCGGCATACATGTACTTCTCATTTCATAGCAGTGGAAAATGAACTATGTTACTTCGCCGTCTTCTTTTGGAGATTCGATGATATGTTGTCATTTATGACAAAAGCATGCCACGCGTAAATGTGAAAACCTTATCAATTTTCTTGATCCTTCTTCTACCGTTTGATGGCTGTGGCTCTATCATATGTCCAGGACAAGCCGACATTATCTAAGGAGGAGTCACGTGAGAGAGAAGAGGAAGATGATAGATGGGCAGTGGTTAAATGCTTCCGAAAATATTTCGGACCACGAAGGGGCTAAAGAAACCGATGTTACGGCTGATGGCGGTTGTGGCATTCAACTGGGTGGCCTTGTTCAGGTTCTTCTGGTACATCTCTGATTGGATGGGGAGCGAGGTGTATGGTGAGGAGCATGGAAAGCTTTACTCTGTTGCAATACCATTATATACCATAGGCTACTGGTACGGAGCTCGGTGTATTACGCTAACTTGGACGATTACGGAGCTCGGTGTCTTATCACTATCCTGATACTAGACATTTTTAAGTAAAACAAGATTGTTTGTTTATTTTATTTATTGCCTTTAATTTATTTTTTAAACAAGAATGTTTACATTGCATAGTTTTGATCTTATGTTATTATACTATTTTAGTCCTACCAGAGAGGATGTTCTCAAGAACATCAGAAATTTGCTAGGAGAAATTCTTTCTTACCCTGTCTCACATACTAAAGCATTTTTCATGTTAGAAGTTTTTAGGTTTACCCCTCAATCTTGCAATTGGGGTTTCGTCAGAAATATATTTATTAAATATTTAACTTATATATTAATTAGAGCAAGTAAATATCCTTACTTTATGTCATTTATGTTATCTATTTGATAATATATTCAATATCGGTATTAAATCTAATTAATCTATCAGAAAAAATATACTAAACTATTTTCAGAACCACAAAAAAATTATTTGGATTAATTGAATTAGCCAACAAGATATATGTATGTAATTAGTGTATGCAGATTATAGTGGGAACACTAAGCCTGCCATGAAACGTGTTTGTATGTAAAAATTTGCCCACCTTCCTGGTTGGTACAGTAGCGGCTGCCTATTATGACACAACCATACGCAATCAGAAGCGGCTAAAAAAGCAGTTCTCCCCATCGATGATTTTCATTAGGTGTATTTTCTTGTGTTGTTTTCTTATTTGGATTAAATGAAACTGGTTTAGGATTGAGTTTAAAATATACTTAATTTATGGATGTAATATTCTTTTTATAGTAATATTATATTTAGACCATTAATAAAGATTATTAAGATGATACCAAAATATAAACTTATAATCTCACTTTCTAAAATAAACATTTATTTATAAAATCCTTTAACAGCATTTATTTTACTCTGATTAGCTTTTTGAAACGTGTTATATGTATAAAATCATGTTAATTTTTCTGGCTAATAGAAACTCTGGCTTAGCACCACTATCCTGATATTAGACGTTTTTAAGTAAAAAAAGATTGTTTGTTTATTTTATTTATTGTCTTTAATTAATTTTTTAAATAAGAATGTTTATATTGCATAGTTTTGATCTTATGTTATTATATTATTTTAGTCCTACTAGAGAGGATATTCTCAAGAACATCATAAAACTGTCAGGAGAAATTCTTACTTATTACGTCTCACATACTCATGCATTTTTCGTGTTGGAAATTTTCAGGGTTACCTCTCAATCTTGCAATTGAGGTTTCGAAAGTTAGAATATATTTTTTAAATATATAACTCATATATTAATTAGAGCAATTAAAAATCCTTACTTTGTGTCATTTATGTTATCTATTTCAAAATATCTTTGATACTGATATAAAAGCTAATTAATCTATTAGGACAAATATACTAAACTATTTCCAAAATCACCCCTAAAAAATTTTTATTTTAAATAACTGAATTAGCCAACAAGATGTATGTATGTATGATGTATGCAGATTATAGTGGCAAAACTAAGCTTGTCATTGAAAAACGTGTTTAGAGGCGAAAATCTTCCCGCCTTCTTGATAGGTGCAGTGGCGGCCGCCGTGAGCGGCTGAATAGCCATTTTTTTGCTGCCTTCTATGATGCAATCATACGCAGAAGCGGCTAAAAAAGCTACTCTCCCCATCGGTGGTTTTCATTAGGTATATTTTCTTGTGTTGTTCTCTTATTTGGATTCAATGAAGTTGGTTTAGGATTGAGTTTAGAATATACTTAATTTATGGATGCAATATTTTCTTTATATTAATATTAAACTTGGACAATCAATAAAGGTAATTAAGATGATACTAAAATATAAACTTATAATCTCACTTTCTAAAACTAACATTTATTTATGAAATCCTTTCACAACATTTATTTTACCCTGCTTTGCTTTTTGAAAACATGCTATAGGTATAAAACTATGTTAATTGTTCTTATTGGTAGAAATTCTGGCTTAACACTACTATCCTGATACTAGACGTTTTTAAGTAAAACAAGATTGTTTGTTTGTTTTATTTATTGCCTTTAATTTATTTTTTAAACAAAAAAATTTACATTGCATAGTTTTGATCTTATGTTATTATACTATTTTAGTCCTACTAGAGAGGATGTTCTCAAGAACATCAAAAAACTGTCACGAGAAATTCTTGCTTACTACGTCTCACATACTCAAGCATTTTTCGTGTTGAAAATTTTCAGGGTTACCTCTCAATCTTGCAATTGGGATTTCGAAAGTCAGAATATATTTATTAAATGTATAACTCATATATTAATTAGAACAAGTAAATATCCTCATTTTGTGTCATTTATATTATCTATTTGAAAATATCTTGAATACTAATATAAAAGCTAATTAATCTATCAGGACAAATATATTAAACTATTTTCAGAACCACCCCTAAAAAAATTTTATTTGGAATAACTTAATTAGCCAACAAAATGTATGTATGTATGATGTATGCAGATTACATTGGCAACACCAAACCTGCCATGGAACAACGTGTTTGGAGGTGGAAACCTATCCACCTTCGTGGTAGGTGCAGTGGCAGCTGCTGTGAGCGGCTGAACGGCCATTTTTTTTGCTGTCTTCTACGATGCAACCATACGCAATCAAAAGCGACTAAAAAAGCTGCTCTCCCCATCGGTAGTTTTCATTAGGTGTATTTTCTTGTGTTATTCTCTTATTTGGATTCAATGAAGTTGGTTTATGATTGAGTTTAGAATATACTTAATTTATGGATGTAATATTTTTTTATATTAATATTATATTTGGACAATCAATAAAAGTAATTAAGATGATACTAAAATATAAACTTATAATCTCAGTTTCTAAAACTAACATTTGTTTATGAAATTCTTTCATAGCATTTGTTATACCCTACTTAGCTTTTTAAAACGTGCTATAGGTATAAAATCTTGTTAATTGTTCTGGTTGGTAGAAACACTGGCTTAACACCACTATCCTGATACTAGACGTTTTTAAGTAAAACAAGTTTGTTTGTTTGTTTTTTTATTGCCTTTAATTAATTTTTTAAACAAAAATGTTTTGATCTTATGTTATTGTACTATTTTAGTCCTACCAGAGAGGATGTTCTCAAGAACATCAGAAATTTGCCAACAGGAATTCTTGCGTATCCCGTCTCACATACTCAAGCATTTTTCATGTTGAAACTTTTCAGGTTTATCTCTCAATCTTGCAATTGGGGTTTCGAAGGTCAGAATATATTTGTTAATTGTATAACTTATATATTAATTAGAACAAGTAAATATCCTTAATTTGTATCATTTATGTTATCTATTTGAAAATATCTTTAATACTGATATAAAAGCTAATTAATCTATCAGGACAAATATATTAACCTATTTTTAGAACCACCCCTAAAAAATTTTTATTTGGAATAACTGAATTGGCCAGCAAGATGTATATATGTATGATGTATGCATATTATAGTGCAATACTAACCTGCCATGGAACAACATGTTTAGAGGTGGAAACTTGCTCACCTTCGTGGTAGGTGCAGTGGCGGCCGCTGTGAGTAGCTGATAAACTCCATTTTATTGTTATAAATTGTATTGAAAAGTATGGATTTTATCAACCAAATTATACAATTTTGGTTTAATTCATGGAGTTTTTCATTTATTGCTTCCAATGAACTCATGAGTGAAAATTATGCTCTGTATGCTCTTAATCATTGGTTTTTAATTCTTTTTTTATACTATTCGATATCGTGATCAATTTTGTTTAAGTATTTTAAGGTTAAGGTGCTTCATTGGATTCAAAGGATAAAAAAGAATGGAGCGAAGAAGCGAGTTCGGGATGCAATTTGGATTGGAGTTTGCTGAAGTCTCACGTAGGCGACATTTGTTGCGTGGGCGAGTCTCTCGCCTGAGCTACTAAATCTTGCGTAAGCTAAATTCCCACTTGAGCGAGCCAATTTCGTGTGCGCTAAAATCCTCCACGTACTTGGTTTAATGAAACACGTGCATCTTCGTTTTAAGCTTCCAAAAGGCCCCCAATTGCTATATTGTTGAGTCTGCAGCGGAATTTTGACTTCTAATAGCTACAAAGTAATATGAAATTGAACACTACTCACAATAATGCACTCGCTATATAATTACTAAAGAGAAAAGGAAATAAAATAAAATAATAATAATAATAATATGAAAAGAAGATGTGAATGTAGTTGTTATTGTTGATGATGATTGAATTGAAATTCTACAAACGTTTATATAGTGGTTATATGCTATAATTTCAACGGATAGAAATAAAACTTTCCTATAATAACTCTTAGCCTTCCTTTTCTTAGCCTTTCTTTTCTTTCTCTCTCCCTCACAATTCTCCACCTCGTTCACAATTTGAAATCTACGCAAATTTTGGACGATCAAAGAATGGTATTCGTATTCAGTTGCATCATTTGACAATGACTGCCTAACATGGAACAATATTGAGCAATTTCAAACAGTGTTGGAACTTGCTTCCTGACACCACTTTAGTCAACATGTCAGCGAGATTTTCATCCGTGTGTACATTTACAAGAGAAATGTCACCTTTCTCCATAACATCACGCACGAAGTGATATCTAACATCAATATGCTTGGTACGAGCATGATGAACCTGATTTTTAGCCAAATGAATTGCACTTTGACTATCACAATTCAGATCCACGCAATCTTGCTTCAACCCCAAATCATCTAGAAGACCTCTTAGCCACAATGCTTCTTTCACCCCTTCTGCTACTGCCATGTACTCAGCTTCTGTAGTAGATAGTGCCACTGTAGCTTGTAACATCGATCGCCAACTAACTGGAGCACCTTGTATTTTATATACATAACCAGTCGTAGAACGTCTTCTATCTAGATCACCACCATAATCAGAATCAACAAAGCCGCTGATTTGACATGATTTTCCACTAAAGCATAAACCTGTGTCAATGGTGCCCTTCAAGTATCTTAATATCCACTTGACTGCTTCCCAGTGTGCCTTACCCGGGTTTGCCATGAACCTACTAACAACACTTACTGCCTGTGAAATATCTGGGCGTATACATACCATAGCATACATTAGGCTACCGACTGCACTAGCATAAGGTACATTTTCCATGTAAGACTTATCTTCTGCTGTTGTGGGAGATTGTTTACCAGAGAGCCTAAAATGTGGAGCCAACGGCGTTACCACCGATTTAGCATTTTTTATTTCAAATCTTTCAATGACGCGCTCAATGTATCCTCTTTGGCTCAAGAACAATTTTTGGCTTGATCACTCTCTTTTAATTTTCATGCCTAATATTTTTCGTGCAGCACCCAAGTCTTTTGTTTCAAATTCTTTACCATGTTGAACTTTTAACATATCTATCTCTACCTTGCTCTTAGAGGCAATAAGCATGTCATCCACATACAATAAAAGATAGATATAATCACCTCCAGGAAGCGTACGAATGTATACACAACAATCATAATTACTTCTGGAAAAACCTTGTTTCAACATAAAGGAGTCAAATCGCTTATACCATTGCCGAGGAGATTGTTTCAATCCATATAGCGATTTTCTCAAGCGACATACATGACTTTCTTTACCCTCAACCTTGAAACTCTCAGGTTGATACATGTAGATTTCTTCCTCTAAGTCACCTTGCAAGAACGCAGTCTTCACGTCTAGTTGTTCTAACTCAAGATCACCATGAGCGACAACACTTAAAAGCACCCGTATGGAAGTGTGTTTCACCACTGGAGAAAATATCTCATTGTAATCAACACCTTCTTTCTGTGCAAATTCCTTTGCTACTAACCTAGCTTTGAATCTTGTACCATCTGACTTAGTAGGATCTTCTTTTCTTTTATACACCCACTTACAACCAATTGCAGTCTTTCCCACGGACAATGGGACCACATCCCATGTCTTGTTCTTATGAAGAGATTGCATCTCTTCCTCCATAGCGACCAACCAACTCTCTCTAACTTTGTCTTTGATAGCATGTTTGAAGGTGACCGGCTCATCATCCTCCACTGAGAGTGCATAATCTACCAAGTTTAGCTGCCCATAATGTCTCAAAGGCTTGTCTGACCCGAACTTCTGAACAAATTTATAATTCCTCTTTGGCCTAGTAGATGCCAAAGAATCCTGCTGCTGCTGTTGTAATGCATGTGCATTTTCTCGCTGAATTTCCTCATGATCAAGTTCATCCTCTGCGTCATCTCGAGTAGCATTAGGATGCTCCACCTGAACATTACTAGAGTCTATTTGTTGGTATTTAGACTCTATCTCCACCACTTGAGTATTTGAAGTTTTTCCAACATCACCATCATCTGGCACCACATCTTTAGACAAAGCTACCATAGATCGTTCATCAAAGGTAACATCCCTGCTAATTACAAACTTAGAATCATTTACACTCCAAAGGCGATAGCCTTGAACCCCTCTTGGATACCCCAAAAAGATTGCCTTCTTAGCTCTATCATCAAGCTTATTATCTTTGACATGATAATAGGCTGTGCATCCAAAAACTCTGAGTTTTTCGTAATCTGCATGTTCTCCTAACAACACCTTATAAGGTGTGTCTCCATCTAGAGAAGAATGTGGGGATCGATTCACTATGTAGCAAGCTGTAGCAACCGATTCTGCCCACCATTCTCTGCCTAACCCGGAATTAGAGTGCATACACCTTGCCTTCTCAAGTAGCGTACGATTTATTCGTTCGGCGACTCCATTCTGTTGTGGTGTTTCTCTAACTGTCCAGTGTCTTGCAATGTCTTCTCGATCACAGAACTCCTTGAAAGCTCCATCTGTGTACTCTGTGCCATTATCTGATCGTAGAGTTTTCAACTTCCTACCCGTTCGATTTTCAACCATTGCTCTCCACCGCTTAAAAGTGTCGAATACCTCATTCTTATGTTTGAGGAAGTAAATCCAAATATACCTGGAATAATCATCAACAAAAGTAACAAAATACCTGGAACCACCCTTGGAAGTAACTTTAGCCGGTCCCCAAACATCAGTATGCACGTAGTCTAACAAATCTCTGCTTTTGTGCTTGCTTGTAGAAAACTTCACCCTATGTGCCTTTCCATACACACAATGCTCACAAAATTCCATTTGTGGTTTCTTCATATTCTTCAGCAAACCTTGTCTACAAAGTAATGATAGACCTTTCTCTGACATATGTCCAAGCCGCATGTGCCATATTCTCGTGCAATCTGTTTGATCTCTACTTCCACCGATTCCAACTGCTAACTCACCTATAACTGTTGTCCCCAAAAGAGAATAAAAATTACCGTGACGAACTCCTTTCATCACTACCAAAGAACCACGAACAACTTTCAGTACCCCATTTTCCGCAACTATTTTGCAACCATTTTTCTCCAACAAACCTATGGAGATTAGATTTTTCCGCAAGTCTGGAATATGTCTCACATCCTTTAAGGTTCTTACGACACCATCATGCATCTTGATTCTTACAGTACCCAACCCCACAGTTTTACAAGCATGATCATTGCCCATTAAAACTGTGCCACCATTTATGCTTTCATAGGTAGTAAACCACTTCCTATTTGGATACATATGGTGAGAGGCTCCTGAATTAAGAATTCACTTATCGAAGATTTCATAAGATTGTTCTGTCACAGAGTAACAATCTTCCTCATCATTTGAGACGCAGCTTGCTTCTTGCTTTTCTTTTGGGTTGTCGTTGTTCTGTTTCTTGAAAGTTATCTTCTTATTTGGACAATTTGCTTTGAAATGTCCAGCCTCACCACATTTAAAGCATGTTCTCTCCGCGTGAGGTCTAGATTTTGGCCTAGACTTTCCACGCTTATTATCTTTTCCTCTTTCATTAGTCCTTCCTCTAGCCGCGAACAATCCTTGTGCTTGATCATTATACTCTCTTCCATTTGAAGATGACATTACACTTGTAGCAACCTTATGTAGATCATTCGCTAAAAGTG
Organism: Arachis ipaensis; assembly: GCF_000816755.2. Lineage (NCBI taxonomy): Eukaryota > Viridiplantae > Streptophyta > Magnoliopsida > Fabales > Fabaceae > Arachis > Arachis ipaensis. The sequence goes on from NC_029788.2 coordinate 118,090,546, forward strand.
ATGCACTCGTCTCATCCATGGTCAGAGTGTCACCCACCAGCATCAATGTCTGCACCAGATTTTCATAGGACTTTGGTAATGAAAGTAACAATATGAGTGTCTGATCTTCATCATCAACCTTGACATCTATATCCTTTAAGTTTGATATGATCCTGTCAAACTTATTGATATATTCTTGGATTGAGGTGCCTTTCTCCATCTTGCATGTATACAATTTGGATTTTAAGTAGATCCTGTTAGTTAGAGTCTTCGTCATGAAGTTACTTTCTAACTTTAACCAAACGCCTACTGCAGTTGCTTCTTCATTTACCAAAAAAGCAACATCCCTCTCAAGGCATAAGATTATTGCAGCCTGCACCTCAAGATCTAATTCTTCCCAATCCTCATCTTTCATTTCCTCTGGCTTTTTCTCTTTTCCTGCCAGTGCCTTGTGTAATTTGTGATATAAGCAGATTTTTCATCTGCATCCTCTAATAGGAAAAATCATTTTTCCAATTGAACTTCTCGATTTCATATTTTCCTACTTTGACATTACTACTAGTAGAAGCCATTATATTCAAAATTGAATTTTACCACTTAAATAATGAATAATATAACGTTGGCTCTTGATACCAATTGTTGAGTCTGCAGCGGAATTTTGACTTCTAATAGCTACAAAGTAATATGAAATTGAACACTACTCACAATAATGCACTCGCTATATAATTACTAAAGAGAAAAGGAAATAAAATAAAATAATAATAATAATATGAAAAGAAGATGTGAATGTAGTTGTTATTGTTGATGATGATTGAATTGAAATTCTACAAACGTTTATATAGTGGTTATATGCTATAATTTCAACGGATAGAAATAAAACTTTCCTATAATAACTCTTAGCCTTCCTTTTCTTAGCCTTCCTTTTCTTTCTCTCTCCCTCACATATATTCTGATGTATTTTGAGTGCCAAAGAGGGGAGGAGAAAGACACACATATACATTTACATTTTACATTTTTTTTCTTAGGTTTTAGAAGGATTCTAGAGAGAGAAGCTCCAACTTCTCTTTAGAATTCCTTAGGTTTTAGTTTATTTTCTCATTAGTTTTAAGTTTTAGTTTTGTTTAATAATAGTGTTGATACTTGAATTTATATTCTTACATCTTAATTCTCTTAGAATTTTGTGTTATTTAGCTTGTTTTGTTTTCTTAGTTTATGAATATTGAACCTTTGAATCTTGAATTTTTTTCATTAATAAAATTGATGTTTTGAGTTTTATATGTTTGTTTAACTTGTTGGTAATGATTTCATGCATTGGTTAGTTATAGTTTCTATTAATTTTTGTAATTGATCATATTTTACTTTTATGCCTTTTAAGTGTTCGATAAAATATTTCTTCTAATTTTAGTGTAGATTTTGCACTCTTGGCTTGGGATTGAGGACTTAGGGTTGTTAGTTGATTTGGTTTCCACTAATGCTAGTCTTTCACTAAGTTAATTAGCGAGTTGACTAGAATTTCTAGATTGAGATCAATTATGCCTATTTGACTTATCCTCGATGTTAGGATTGACTAAATAGGATTAATTCTTTATAATTGCCATGATTGTGGTCAACGACTAGAATAGAAAATCTTGAATCTCAACCCCTTGCCAAGAGGTTCTTTTTAGCATTTGAATTTTCTTTTCCTTAATTAATTGCTTTGAGTTTAATTCTTTGCATGCTTATTTACTTTCTTGTCCTTTAATTTTCTTGTCAATGGTGATCTAAAACCACAATTCCCATAGCCAATGATGAGTACTTGATTGCAATTCCTAGGGAGAACAACCTGAGATCTAATACTCTCGGTATTTTTTTATTGATTTGCACTTGTGACAAACAAAATTAAACTTTGATTCGGATTATTTGTTGGTTTAGAACTATACTTGCAACGGAATTATTTTATGAAATCCAAACCGACGTTTAGCTTACATCGGCGGCATAATGGTCATTTTTTTACTGCCTTCTACGACGCAACCATACATAATCAGAAGTGGCTAAAAAAGCTGCTCTCCCCATCGGTGGTTTCTATTAGGTATATTTTCTTGTATTGTTCTCTTATTTAGATTCAATGAAGCTGGTTTAGCATTGAGTTTAGAATATACTTAATTTATGGATGCAATATTTTCTTTTTATTAATATTATATTTGGACAATCAATAAAGGTAATTAAGATGATACTGAAATATAAATTTATAATTTTATTTTCTAAAACTAACATTTGTTTATGAAATCCTTTCATAATATTTGTTTTATCTTGTTTAGTTTTTTGAAACGTGCTATAAGTATAGAACCATGTTAATTATTCTGGTTGGTAGAAACACTGGTTTAACACCACTATCTAATACTAGACGTTTTTAAGTAAAACAAGATTGTTTGTTTGTTTTATTTATTGCCTTTAATTGATTTTTAAAACAAGAACGTTTACATTGCATAGTTTTAATCTTATGTTGTTGTACTATTTAGTCCTACTAGAGAGCATTTTCTCAAAAACATAAAAAATCTACCAGGAGAAATTATTGCTTACCCCGTCTCACATACTCACAGGAAGATGGTCAACAACCTAAGTTGATGTCTTCATCCAATTTCTTGCCTAAATAGAATTCTGCAGATCCTAAAAGTAAGGGCACTTCATGAAAGTATGAGTTTTGCTTCTACAGCTCAATTCCATTATTTGCTCTTGCAGATCAGTTAAGTGAAGAAACTTGAACACAGAATTGGGATAATGGAAACTTCATTGAGCAGGCTTGCAATGATTTTGGATTCTGTTCAAAGTGATGTAATGCAAGTAAACAAAGGAACAAAGGAAAATAATTTAGAGAGCAAGTGATTCATTTAATGTTCTGAAAAAATTTATGGAAGTTGTGTTTTAATATTCAATATACAAGTAAAATCATACGATTGGAAAAGGAACCATATCTTGTTGTATTTTTACCTTAAAGTCATAATTACTGTTTTCCAAAATATTCTGTTAAAAAATGTTATTTTCTGAAATATAACTATATAAGATGTCTGTTTGCTCAACCTGGACTTTGTTTGGTTAACCAAGTTAAATCTAATTTCAAATACTTATAGTCTAAGTATATTTTTGCAGCCTCATCTGTTACTTATAAGTTTGATTCACAATTATATAATTTTAACTTGTCACTTTCAACTCAGTGGAATGCATTCCGCAGAAGTTGATCGTTCATGATAACTCACTGTAACTAATGGTAATAACTAATAAAATTGTGAAAGAATGGGAAAATAAAAGAATTGTGAAAAAGAAAAGATGAAATTTTATTGATTGTTGATTGAATGAATTTTAAATTATGAAGGTAAAACTAAGTATATATAGAGTATTGGCCTATGAAAGATAAAAGTAGATAAAGATAAAGATAAAGATAAAGATAAAGATAATTATAAGATAAGATAAAGACTAAATTATAATTTAATTTGTGTATTCTGTTGGGCTGAATTTGTGGACCGTGAGACGTCTTTATTATTGTCATAGGCTAAGGTGAAAGAGTGGTTTAATACGCCCCCGCAAGCTGGAGGATGAAAGATGTCAAGAACACTAAACTTATTTACATTAAGATGGAAGGGTTGAGGAGACAAAGGCTTGGTGAAGATGTCAGCTAGTTGCCTAGAAGAGGGAATTGGGAGAAGTTTTATCACTCCAGCTTGAGCTTTTTGTCGAACCAAGTGACAATCAACCTCTAAATATTTGGTCCGTTCATAAAAAACCGGGTTAGTAGCAATATGAAGAGCACTCTGATTATCACAATATAAAACTGGTGGGCGGATAGGAGAGATGTGTAAAAATTGTAACACATTTAGTATCCATTGAAGTTCACAAGTTGTGTTGGTAAGTGCACGATATTCTGCTTCCGTGGAAGAGCGAGCAACGGTGGTTTGTTTCTTGGTCTTCCAAGAGACTAAAGAACTGCCTAAGAAGAAACAATAACCTGTTAAAGATCGCCGAGTGTCAGGACATCCGGCCCAATCAGAGTCACTAAAGCCGAGAAGCTGAATTTCTGATTCCCTTGGAAAGAAAAGTCCTTTGCCGGGACTAGTTTTCAAATATCGTAACACATGCTTGGCAGCTTGAAGATGAGATTCAGTAGGAGATGCCATGAATTGACTTAATTGTTGAGTGGCATACATGATGTCCAGTCGAGTAGTGGTGAGATAGATAAGACGGCCAACCAAACGACGATATACAAAAGGGTCGGATAGCAGGGGACTTTTGTCTTGATATAGTCTTGTGGTACTATCCATTGGAACAGAGGCAGGTTTAGCACCTAATAAACCAGAATCCTCCAAAAGATCAAGACAATATTTTCTCTGAGATAAGCAAATTTCCTTCTCTGATTGAGCAACTTCAATACCCAAAAAATATTTTAATGGGCCCAAGTCTTTAATTCGGAAGTGTTGGTGCAAAATAGACTTAATGGCAACAAGTTCAGAAATGGAATTACCAGTGAGAACAATGTCGTCAACATAGACTAAAAGGATAGAAATTTGATCACCAATGAATTTGACAAATAAACTATAATCAGATGAGATCTGCTAATATCCATGAGATAGCAAAAGATGAGAAAGTTTCTCATACCACATACGACTAGATTGTCGTAAACCATACAGTGACTTTAGTAGCTTACAGCATTGATTCGGTTGAAGAGATATAAATCCGGGTGGCAGAGTCATATAAACATCCTCAGAAAGATCCCCATGTAAGAAAGCATTATTGACATCCAACTGATGTATAGGCCAATGCTTCATAGAGGCCAATGCCAAAACTAATCTGATAGTGGCAGGCTTGACAACAGGGGAGAAAGTTTTCAAGAAATCAACACCTTCAGTTTGAGTGAATCCTTTAGCCACAAGGCGTGCTTTATATCGATCAACTGAACCATCAGGCTTACGTTTGATGCGATAGACCCATTTACAGCCAACCGGCTTAACCCCTGCAGGGCAATCAACAAGACGCCAAGTTTTGTTCAGCTCAAGAGCATCCAACTCATCTTTCATAGCACTACGCCAATTAGAGTGTTGATTGGCGTCCTTAAAAGACTTTGGCTCAATGTCAGAATGTAGAGATAAAAGAAACTTTTTATGTGAAGATGAAAGAGAAGAAAAAGACATGACTGAAGACAAAGGATACTTGCACTTTGAGGGAGATTAATTTGTAGAGATGAGAGAGGAATTACACAAGTAATCAGAGAGATATGCTGGAGGTCGGTGAGGCCGGTTGGAATGACGAGGATGGGGTTGCTCAGGTGGTGAAGAAGGTGACGGGGGATGAGAAGGTGATGGTGGATGGTGTCTAGTGTTGAAAGTGATTCGGTGGTCATGGGTTCAACTTGGTTAGGAAACGATAGTGAAGAAGAAGGAGAGGTTGTTGGAGAAAATAAAGAACTAGGTGGAGTTTGGTCAATGGGTATAGGTGAGGGTTCAACTGGAAGACTAACTGAATCTTGTTTTTGAGAAGGTGTGTTTGGCAATGTTGGGCTAAGTGTCTGAAATTGGACATTTTTTGTGACTAAGGGCAAGATCTTTTCATAAAAAATCACGTTTCTAGAAATCTCAATTCTTTTATCTTCTAAAACATAAACAATATACCCTTTAAAACCAGATTGAAAGCCAATAAATACAGCCTTTTTGGCTCTTGGATCAAATTTTGATCTGTTTGCCATTTGGGTAGAAACAAAACATAAACATCTAAAAACTTTAATGTCATGATAATTTGGTGGATGATTGAATAAAATCTCAAATGGTGTTTTTAAATTAATTGCGGATGATGGAACTCTATTAAGTAAATAAACAACATGTCTAACAGCATAAGACCAAAAAGATGATGGTAAATTAGATTGAAACATAAGAGCACTCTTATCCTCTCATTGAATAATATGCTCACGCACCCTGTCATGGCATGGCTATTCATCTGTCGGTTCTCGATCATGTTGGAATAGGATTTACTATCCTTTTGCGTCTGTCACTAACGCCCTGCAATCGCGAGTTAGGAGCTCGTCACAGTCATTCAATCATTGAATCCTACTAGGAATACCACAGACAAGGTTTAGACCTTCCGGATTCTCTTGAATCCCGTCATCATTCTAGCTTACGCCACGAAGATTCTGGTTAGGAGATCTAAGAGACATTCATTCTAGCTTATTTCATGTAGAACAGAAGTGTTTGTCAGGCACGCGTTCATAAGGGAGAAGGATGATGAGCGTCACACATAATCATCACCTTTATCACGTTCTTGGGTGCGAATGGATATCTTAGAAGCGAAATAAGAAGAATTGAATAGAAAACAGAAGTACTTTGCATTAATCTTTGAGGAACAGCAGAGCTCCACACCTTAATCTATGGAGTGTAGAAACTCTACCGTTGAAAATACATAAGTGAAAGTCCAGGCATGGCCGAGATGGTCAGCCCCCTAAAACGTGATCAAAGGATCATAAGGTAATCCAAAGATGCCCAATACAATAGTAAAAGGTCCTATTTATAATAAACTAGCTACTAGGGTTTACATGAGTCAGTAATTGATGCATAAATCCACTTCCGGGGCCCATTTGGTGTGTGCTTGGGCTGGGCTTTGATTGTTACACGTGTAGAGATCTTTCTTGGAGTTGAACACCAGCTTTTGTGCCAGTTTGGGCGTTCAACTCTGGTTTTGGCTCCTTTTCTGGCGCTGGACGCCAGATTTGGGTAGAAAGCTGGCGTTGAACGCCAGTTTACGTCGTCTATTCTTGGCCAAAGTATGGACTATTATATATTGCTGGAAAGCCCTGGATGTCTACTTTCCAACGCAATTGGAAGCGCGCCATTTCGAGTTCTGTAGCTCCAGAAAATCCACTTTGAGTGCAGGGAGGTCAGAATCCAACAGCATCAGCAGTCCTTTTTCAACCTCTGAATCTGATTTTTGCTCAAGTCCCTCAATTTCAGCCAGAAAATATCTGAAATCACAGAAAAACACACAAATTCATAGTAAAGTCCAGAAATGTGAATTTAACATAAAAACTAATGAAAACATCCCTAAAAGTAACTAGATCCTACTAAAAACATACTAAAAACAATGTCAAAAAGCGTACAAATTATTCGCTCATCACATTTCTGCAAGCTTTGTTCTTTGTTGCTTTTTCTTGCTTCAAGAATCATTTTTATGATTTTTTAGATTATCAAATAACATGTCTCCTAGTCATCATTCTTTCAAGAGCCAACATATTTAACATTCTTAAACAACAACTTCAAAAGACATATGCACTGTTCAAGCATTCATTCAGAAAACAAGAAGCATTGTCACCACATCAATATAATTAAGCTAAGTTCAAGGATAAATTCAAAACTCATGTACTTCTTGTTCTTTTAAATTAAAACAATTTTTATTTAAGAGAGGCGATGGATTCATAGGACATTCATAACTTTAAGACAAAGTTACTAACTACTAATGATCATGTAATGAAGACACAAACATAGATAAGCACATAACATAGAAAACAAAAAACCGAAGAAATAAGAGCAAGGAATGAATCCACCTTAGTGATGATGGCGTTTCAATGATGTTCTTGNNTTAAAGATCATGGTGCCTATGGTACAGGGTATTATGAACTTTCCAGGATCCTGTCTCTTCTGAGGCAATGTCAGTTGATCCAGATCACTTAGTTCATTGATGAACAAGGGAAGTTCATCTTCCCAAGTTTCAATACCAAATAATTTGGCATTCAGCTTCATGATTGTACCAAGAAACTTGGCAGTTTGCTCTTCAGTAACATCCTCATTCTCTTCAGAAGAGGAATACTCATCAGAGCTCATGAATGGCATAAGGAGGTTCAATGGAATCTCTATGGTCTCTAGATGAGCCTCAGAGTCCTTTGGTTCCTCAGAGGGAAGCTCCTTATTGATCACTGGACGTCCTAGGAGGTCTTCCTCCTTGGGATTCACGTCCTCTCCTCTCCTCACAGGTTTGGACATGGTGCTTATGTCAATGGCCTTGCACTCTCCTTTTGGGTTCTCTTCTGTATTGCTTGGGAGAGTACTAGGAGGGATTTCAGTGATCCTTTTACTCAGCTGGCCCACTTGTTCTTCCAGATTTCTAATGGAAGACCTCGTTTCATTCATGAAACTCACAGTAGCCTTGGATAGATCAGAGACTAGATTTGCTAAATTAGAATCCTTGAGTTTTAAACACAAGGGAGTCCTCATTCCATTGAAGGACTATTTCACCTCTGTCAACATTAATCACAGCTCTTGTTGTGGCCAGGAAAGGTCTTCCTAGGATAATGGATTCATCCTCTTCCTTTCCAGTATCCAGCACTATGAAATCAGCAGGGATGTAAAGGCCTTCAACCTTTACTAACACGTCCTCTACTTGTCCATAAGCCTGTTTTCTTGAATTATCTGCCAATATCTTAGAAGCGAAATAAGATGAATTTGAATAGAAAACAGTAGTACTTGCATTAATCTTTGAGGAACAGCAGAGCTCCACACCTTAATCTATGGAGTGTAGAAACTCTACCGTTGAAAATACATAAGTGAAGGTCCAGGCATGGACGAGATGGCCAGCCCCCAAAACGTGATCAAAGGATCATAAGGTAATCCAAATATGTCAAATACAATAGTAAGAGGTCCTATTTATAACAAACTAGCTACTAGGGTTTACATGAGTAAGTAATTGATGCATAAATCCACTTCTGGGACCCACTTGGTGTGTGCTTGGGCCGAGCCTTAACTTTCCACGTGCAGAGGCCATTTGTGGAGTTGAACGCCAGGTTTTGATCCATTTCTGGCGTTCAACTCTGGTTTTGGATCCTTTTCTGGCGCTGGACGCCAGATTTGGGCAGAGAGCTGGCGTTGAACGCCAGTTTACATCGTCTATTCTTGGCCAAAGTATGGACTATTATATATTGCTGGAAAGCCCTGGATGTCTACTTTCCAACGCAATTGGAAGCGCGCCATTTCGAGTTCTGTAACTCCAGAAAATCCTCTTTGAGTGCAGGGAGGTCAGAATCCAACAGTATCAGTAGTCCTTCTTCAACCTCTGAATCTGATTTTTGCTCAAGTCCCTCAATTTCAGTCAGAAAATACCTGAAATTACAGAAAAACACACAAACTCATAGTAAAGTTCAGAAATGTGAATTTAACATAAAATCTATTAAAAGCATCCCTAAAAGTAACTAGATTCTACTAAAAATATACTAAAAACAATGCCAAAAAGCGTATAAATTATCCGCTCATCACAACACCAAACTTAAATTGTTGCTTGTCCCCAAGCAACTGAAAATCAAAATAGGATAAAAATAATAGAATATACTATAAATTCCAAACTATTAATGAAACATAGCTCCAATCAAATGAGCGGGACTTATAGCTTTTTGCCTCTTGAATAGTTTTGGCATCTCACTTTATCCATTGAGGTTCAGAATGATTGGCATCTATAGGAACTCAGAGTTCAGATAGTGTTATTGACTCTCCTAGTTCAGTATGATGATTCTTGAACACAGCTGTTTTATGAGTCTTGGCCGTGGCCCTAAGCACTTTGTTTTCCAGTATTACCACCGGATACATAAATGCCACAGACACATAATTGGGTGAACCTTTTCAGATTGTGACTCAGCTTTGCTAAAGTCCCCAATTAGAGGTGTCCAGGGTTCTTAAGCACACTCTTCTTTTACTTTGGACCTTGACTTTAACCGCTCAGTCTCAAGTTTTCACTTGACACCTTCACGCCACAAGCACATGGCTAGGGACAGCTTGGTTTAGCCGCTTAGACCAGGATTTTATTCCTTTAGGCCCTCCTATCCACTGATGCTCAAAGCCTTGGGATCCTTTTTCCTTGCCTTTTGGTTTTAAGGGTTATTGGCTTTTTGCTCTTGCCTCTTGGTTTCAAGAGCTTTTGGCTTTTTCTGCTTGCTTTTTCTTTTTCTTTCTATTTTTTTCGCCTATTTTTTTTTCTGCAAGCTTTGTTCTTTGCTGCTTTTTCTTGCTTCAAGAATCATTTTTATGATTTTTCAGATTATCAAATAACATGTCTCCTAGTCATCATTCTTTCAAGAGCCAACATATTTAACATTCTTAAACAACAACTTCAAAAGACATATGCATTGTTCAAGCATTCATTCAGAAAACAAGAAGCATTGTCACCACATCAATATAATTAAGCTAAGTTCAAGGATAAATTCGAAACTCATGTACTTCTTGTTCTTTTAAATTAAAACAATTTTTATTTAAGAGAGGCGATGGATTCATAGGACATTCATAACTTTAAGACAAAGTTACTAACTACTAATGATCATGTAATGAAGACACAAACATAGATAAGCACATAACATAGAAAACGAAAAACAGAAAAAGTAAGAACAAGGAATGAGTCCACCTTAGTGATGTCCTTGAGCTCTTCTATGTCTCTTCCTTGTCTTTGCTGCTCCTCCTTCATAATTGAGCTATATTCAAAATATGTTGATGCTTGCGTTCTACCCTTCCATTTTGTTGAGGAGTTTCAACACAACTACGTTGATGAATAATGCCCTTTGAAGCATAAAAATCAGGTAAAATAAATTCTGGTCCATTATCGGAACGAATAGTTTTGACTTTGGAGTTGAATTGTGTTTCAATTAAAGTAATAAAATTTTTTATTTGATTTTGTACTTCTCCTTTTGATTTTAATAAAGTAACCCATGTAAAGCGGCTAAAATCATCAACAATAGTAAAAAAATATTTATGATTATGAATAAAATTTTGTCGAAACGGACCCCAAATATCAAAGTGTAATAAATCAAAACTTGCATTGGCTTTGTTAAAACTTTGAGAAAATGAAAGTCTTTTTTGTTTAGAAAGATGACAAATGTCACAAGCCTCGTCATGATGCATAGAGATAAAAGGAAATTGTTTATGTAAATGATTAAGTCTTTGCCCAGAAAGGTGTCCTAAACGAAAATGCCATATATTGGAAGGTGTAATGGGTGGAGATTGGATGGAATTTATGGAGTGTGTAGTGGATGAATTTTTACCGAAATTTGGTTCAAAGATATATAATTCCTCTCTCATTCTGGCCAAATCAATTGTCCCCAAATTGTTGCTCTGTAGAGTGCAAGAAGAAGATGAAAAAGTGAGTTCACATATGAGTGCTGAAGTAATTTTTGAAACAGAGATAATATTAAAGTTGAAATGAGGTAAATAAAGAACATCATGAAGAACCAAGGATGGTGAAAATCGAACGATGCCTTTATAAGAAACAGTAGTTCGAGAACCATTTGGTAAATGAACAATAATAGGAGAAATTTGTGTGTAAGAAATAAACCAAGACAAATTTGATGCAATGTAATCTGTGGCACCAGAATCAATGATCCAAGTATTCAAGAATGAATCTCGATTTGAAGAATTGTTAACCGTAGAAAAGGTATTAAAAGAACAAAGATAATGAGTAGTTGGACTTGGCAAAAGCTCAAGTTGGTTTGAAGGATGAGCTTTTTCATTGAAAGGAAGTGCCATGAAAGAAAAGTGTTGGGCTGACGAAAGGTCCAAAAGAGGCTCCGGATGAAGTTGCTGGTGTGCCATTTCTCCTTGATCCATGGATGTCAGCAGAGCTCAAGAGGAGCTCTGATGCCATAATAAAATTGTGAAAGAATGGGAAAATAAAAGAATTGTGAAAAAGAAAAGATGAAATTTTATTGATTGTTGATTGAATGAATTTTAAATTATGAAGGTAAAACTAAGTATATATAGAGTATTGGCCTATGAAAGATAAAAGTAGATAAAGATAAGGATAAAGATAAAGATAAAGATAAAGATAAAGATAAGATAAAGACTAAATTATAATTTAATTTGTGTATTCTGTTGGGCTGAATTTGTGGGTCATGAAACGTCTTTATTGTTGTCATGAGTTAAGGTGGAAGAGTGGTTTAATAATAACTAATTTCTCTTTTGTCTTGCATTATTTCTTAACTGATCTATGTTCATTCAGCTAAGAGACGTTTTAAACCAGATAAAAGGACAAGAAGAAATCAAAGCAAGCATTGATGGGAACTTAAAATTGTTATCTGAACACTGTGCAAGTTTACAAGCCAAGAGAAGTTAGAGGAAGTATCTTTGGTAGTTTCAACCTTGCCACAGATAATAGAAGCCTCTTTTAAAAGTCTGAAAGAAGAACTCCATGGAAAATTCACTGAGGAAATGCAGGCATGTAGTTATTGTATTTTCTCCTTATAAAATCTGACATCATAAATATTAATTCTAAGGAAATGGAGAAGATCCAAATCCCAACACACATTACCTTCTACTTGAATTGTTAAACAAATCATTTCAGAAAAAAAAAAAAAAACTTGCTATGATGTTTGCAGAGTATAAGCAACCAGGTTACTAAACGGGAATGGCCTCACCCTCAAAATATGTAGGTACCTGAGAGCTTTTCAGTTAATACTAGTAATCTATCTACTTGTTAGTTGATACTTGATATGAAGGTTGTAGTTTTCTTTTCTTTTATTTATTTATTTATTTTTTGGTTAAATTTCAGCAAAGCGAATAATACTTTACATGGTACTTTGGCTTCAAAAGAAGAAATGAAAAGCTGGAAGCAAGTAAAAAGAGCCAGAGTTACATTTTCAGATAGATGTTCGGACGAGCAGAAGCGAAAAGAGCCATACTTTACATGTTCTCAATTTGGATTCTTTGATATTAATCCATTTTGGTTGTCTAAGTACTTATATACTTTATTTTCTACTTTTCTTTCAACAATAAAACATTGATAAAATGAATGACCATATTTTTTGCAATTGAGACAATGATTCTCTCTTGCAGATTTTTTAAAGTGATTTAAAGTTTTGAACTTTCTCGTTCTTGAAATTGATGCTTTAGTATTAACAATTGATTTTTTAAAAATGGCATCATTTTCATTAAAGTAACCCAAACTACATTTTTTAAATGAGGGTTTAGTTCTTGAAGTTGATGCCTTGATTTTAATAAATAATTTTTTAAGAGCTGCATAATTTTTGATAATATAACTTAAATCAGATTTTTTAAATAATAGTCTTTAATTAGCTAGCAATTTATTCAAATTGCTGAAGTTTTGTACAAATTATGCTAAATCTTGATTTAAACTTCTAATCACTTTATGTAATCTATTATTTTCTGTAATAAGATTAAGTGAAGCCTGATCACCAAACATTTGCCTTTAAACTTTTCAATTTCAAACCTAAAATATATGTTTTTTCAACTAATTCAGAGCCATCTTCAGTTTTCTTCATCTTTTCTTTAAAAAAAATCATTTTCTGCTCTTAGGACATTGTTTTCAACTGTGCATTTATCATATTTTTCTAAAATATTTCTAACATTGGCAGTTAAATCATCAATCATCAAATATAAATCTTCTTTGGATAAATCAAAATAGTTTACCTCTTGTAGTTATTCATTGTCGGCCATGAAGCACACTTGCGCATCGCAATCAAGTTCTTCTTCTTCTTCTCCTTCCTTCGTGGAGAACATTTCATATTCTTTTTGCAATATATCTATTCTTGTTTTTTTTACTTGTTTGATACCTTCGTAAGTGACTTGGAGTTTATCCCAAATCTCTTTTATCGTTTTGCATTTAGATACCTTTTGATATTCTTCGAAACTGATAGCACAGTGCATCATGTTGATGACTTTGGCATTTAACTCCACCTTCTTTTTGTCTCTTTGTTCCATTCGTCTTATTCTTTTGGAGACACCACTCATTTGACACTGGCCTTGGTTGGAACTTGAGGACTATTTACAATGATCTTCCATATATTGTAGTCAATAGATTGCACAAAGATTCGTATCCTTTCTTTTCGTAGATGTAGTTCTTGCCATTAAAGAAAGGTGGTATATTGTTGGATTGACCATCAGTAAGCATGTAGGCTATAGTGCTTGCACCCAATTTATTGGCCATTGAATCTTTTCTCCAAACTATGAAGCTTGATTCTTGGGATCAAGCTCTGATACTAATTGAAGGTTCTTGATGGTTTAGAAAAGGGGAGTTGAATATATAGCATTCTTTTAAACTTGATTAATTAATCATCAAACCAGAAAATAAAACTGAGCTTCTGTTTAGACTACGAGATGGATTATGCAGGAGACAATTCCATTTTGTCTCATAACAATCGAAAATAGAAACAGAGCAGAGGAGAAAAAAAATGACTCAGTCATGTATCCTGGTTCAACTACCTTGTACACTGTAGCCTACATCCAGTTTCTACTACAACAGATGTGAAATTTTCACTATCTTTTCAAGTATTACATACACCAATTCTCAAGGATTCAACCTAATCCTATCAGAGACAAACCAAATTTCTATCCAAACTTGATTTGGATATATTCACTCTCTAGACTTTCAATCACTAAGTGCTCACCCAACTTATTAGCAAGGGAATCCTCTCAAGATAATGATACAACTACTAAGTGTTCACCCAACTTAGCAAGAGATACCTCTCAAATACAAGATACAAAATAGAAATATAATCAAAAGAGATATGAAATAATTTTTGGCTTTTCTCTCCAAGTCACCTCTCTTTACCTTTTCTCTCGATGACTTTTTCTTAATGTTTCTCATATATGCCTTTTATCACTGAAGTGACACAAAAAAAAGAAGATAAAACATACAAACAGAATAATTAATGATAGACCATGAAAGAGATGATGTTAAATAACTCTGAAGCAAGTGATCTAGGTTGTGGACTTGGTCTCAATCAGCAGCCTTGGATGCACATATTTCTTCTTATTTGACTGTTGGTTTTCTTTGTTTGGGCAGTACAATAAAACTTGGGCCTAAGATGGTAAGACTCTAGTTTCAATAACTTATAGAACTCTTATTTTCTTTGGTTAAAGATCAACAACTTTGTTTCTCAAAATTATCACTACTCGAACTAATTTGGACATAGTGCAGCATCAATGAGTCTCAATATATGTTTTTGTTAGCTCAGAAAAGACAACAGCTTGTGGCTCCATTCAATGTTTAATTAGCCCAAAATAGTTTAGTTTATTTTGTCAATTTTAACTATTATATGGGCATGCACAATCAACAGTTGTATCAAATAAATTTTTGAATTTTCAACCCAATCAAATAGATGTTTGTCATCACCAAAAATATAATTATTATTTTCTAAACTTAACATACTACACTCGGATTCAAGTCTCAATGGAGATAATAGATGAACCCTTAAGTAGAGTGCGTGTGAGTTGTATGGAAAAAAAAAATCTAACTCTAGAAACTTATATTTGAATATCTTTAATATGTAAATACAGAAACATAAATAAATATTTTTGGATTATATTTAGTTCAATTGTAAAATAAAGTAAAAAAAAAAAATTACTCTTGTTGGGCAACTGTAGTTGGACTATTACCAAAATAGTCATCGTTGGGGTGAACGCGGATCAGATCGGATCGGATTGGATAAAATGTTATTAAACATATTTTTTTATATAATAAAAATAAAATAAATATATGATAATTATTAATTAAAATAAAACATAAAAATAATATTTACTTATTTATTTATTTATTTTTGCAGATCCACGGATATGTGGATACCTACATGAAATTCGCAATCTAATTCTATTAGTGTGCGGATCATACCCGATCCGATCCGATCTCCACAATTTTTGGATCGGATTCGAATAAACGCCGCGGATATGCAGATCGGATCCAATCCATAAATATCCCTCGACCACCAATAAAATTCACGGTGGGAGAGGTTTGTCAATGGTGGTCTACTCCAGTTTTATAAAGTAGAATAGTAAATATTTTGTGTCGAACTTTATTTATAGTATTTTTACCTTTAAAAGGACAAAAAAATATAAAAAAATTCTGTCTATCTCTAAATTTAAATTCTTAGTTCATTATCTTTTATATTTTTTCAGCATATAAATCTAACCAATTATATTTGATTTTGAATTTTGAAATGGAGAGTGGAGAGAGCGGGAGAGAGTCTTCGAGGGTGGCACATAGCGAGGCAGCCGGCCATGCCGGCGAGAGCAATAAGGGGGAGAGTGGAGGTGGGCATGCATCAGGTGAAAAGGAGGGAATTAAAGGAGACAATAACAAGATTCAAGGTCAGCGGATATCGTTCAGAGATAAAGTTGTGGGTGCCTCAACAAGGAGAGCTTTGGAGGTTGCTGATTCTCTTGATGGGGATAAGATGGCTATAGTAGTTGGTAAGCAAGGCGATTCGGAGATACCAACTGTGACCTTCACTGAAGAAGCAAAGGAGATATTGGCAGAGCCCTACAAAGATGCCATCGTGATCAAAGTTCTTGGAAAAAACTTTAGCTATACGGCGATCACGCACATGCTTAAAGGAGTCTGGAGAACCAAAGGAGGATATGAGGTACTAGATGTCAGTTTTGGCTATTTCTTAGTTAAATTTGATCTCTTGGAGGATAGAGAAAAAGTTCTCCTTGGAGGACCGTGGATGATTACTGGTAGTTATGTTGCGGTTAAACCTTGGAGTTCTTCATTCAGACCTTGTGAAAACACTTTTGGATCTACCATGGTTTGGATAAGAATCACAGGTTTAAACATTAACTATTTGATGGTTTCAGTGGCTAAGAGAAGGGGGGTTGAATCTTAGCCCCCTTTTTTGCTTGCTAATACTTGCTGGATTCAGAGGAGACTTTTCTGTTTTTAGCTCGTCCCTAGCCACGAGACATTTTCATTTTGTCTCGTCACTTGGCACGAGACAATTTTTGGTTTTTGCTCCTGTACAGTAGAAAACAGAAATGGAGTAGGAGAGGATGTTTTCTTGCCATCATTAGCTTGATGGTCTTGATGCATGCAATTTCTTCTTTTTCTTGGTATATGAACATAGCATTCATAGTTTCCTGGACAAGGACCGAAGAAGAAGAGAGAAAGAAATGAGAGAGAAGAAATTGTGAAAGAAAAAACAATCAAGCATTTGAATAAATTAATTCAAATGAGTTGCTTTTACTTTCCTAGCTAGAGTGGCGTGTAGCACTATGGCCATCAATCAATTCAGCTGCAACTTTCTCTCTCATAGTTCCCATGCAATAAATGACAATGTAATGAATTTTGGAATCCATCACATGGTGAAGTGCTTGGATCCGTTGGAAGCATTTTTGCTTTCTTTTTCATTTGTTTCGGATCATGCATGAGGAACTCTCATCAAATGTGAAGTTGGGCTTAGTTGCAACAACATTTAATTTCTGGCCCAATTATAACATTTGCTTTTCTGATGAAATTTGGATCAAGCAATGAACAAATGGGAAAGCATTCTTTGGGCTTTGAAGTAATAAGATTTATTCCTGTCCAACATCTATTATAACCATTCAGCCAAAATGTAAGAAACATTAAACAAGGCTGATTGCAAGTTTTAATTTTGGGCTTGCTGTATTTTTATTAATTCTCGGCCCAATAAAAACCTGCACAGCAAAATTAATTTAATTAATATATCAATCAAAATTAGATTAATAATTTTACTGTTAATAATGTTTGATCATCATCAATTTAGTTTAGAGTTTTCCAAACTCATCAATCTCCCCCTTGATGACAAACATTATTAAAATTGAAATGGAAAGAAATTTAAAGATAGAGTAAAGAATACTCCCTTTGAAGATTGAATTTCTTCCCCTTTCAAATTGTCACATGGCTCCCCCTTAATATGTGCTATTTTTATCAAGGGAAGCACTTAACCTGTAACAATTGGATCAAGCTTCAAGTAACAATGTTATTCAACATATTTATTTTGAAATGTTGAATGCTTGATTTATGAGCAGAGTGTGATGATAATCAAAACTCATTTGTTATCAATAAATTGATTATCTGCTCAAACATACACATATCAACAGAACACAAAAATTCAGAGTATCATACGGCAGGGAGTATCAAGTCATGCCTTTACAAAAAACAAAAGAAGGATTGAGCCTATTGTTGCCAATATCAAATAAAAGTTGAGGAATAGTCACTAATCATCAGAAACATTGAACTCAGAACCAGAATCATCTTCAGAATTTCCTGTTCCCATTTCATCATCAAAGGTTTGAATCATGAAACCGACCCTTTCATAGCACTTCTTCCAGGCTTTCTCATTTGCATATGCCAATTTCCGGGCAGCCTTGCTTGACTTTAGCATCAATTTGGACATATTGCGGAATTCACTGAAAGCCTCCCTGATGGATGCCGTGACCTTTGAGGGTTCAGGGTGGCTTTCCAAATCGCTTAGAGAGGGTTCGGAGGCAACAGACTGCTTGCTTTTCTTGTTCGAAACTCCTCCTCCTTTAATCTGTGACACTTTGTTCTCAACAGATTCATTAGACAAATCAACCTTAAAATATTCAAATATACATGTAAGAAACATGCCATAAGGAAGATTAGCCTTTTTTGTGCTTCTTACTGCTTCCCACATGTGTCGTGTCATAATATAAGCAAAAGAAATTGGAGTGGAAGTAATAAGAGCAAAGAGGATGATAGAGTCAGAAACTGTTACTCTATGATGAGAACCACTTTGAGGAGTGATGATATGAGTGATGAGACGGTGTAACAGAGAGTTCTCTGGGCCGAGGGATTTGTGAGTTGGGATTAATCCATCAAGCCCGGACAGGTTGGCACAGATGTGTTGCATGACAGTTTGTTGAGTAACTCCCACTTGATCATCCCATTTATCAATCATATAAACCTTTGGTCCCTCATCTTCATACCCAAGAGCAGCACCAATGGTTTGAGGGGTGAGGATTATGTAAACACGCTTGACGTAAGAGTGGATTGACTCACCAATCAAACGCATGTTTGCATAAAATTCCCGGACCAGCCCCGGGTATACCAATTTCTGAATGTGAGTCAGAGGAGTCCATTTCAGAGCATCAAATAGAGACGAAAAGTTCATTCCTTTGGTGGCAAGATTTGGAAGGTTCACCAAGTAAGAGGGGCAGAGATGGCGCTGCAGAAGAACGTCTTTGTGAAATTCATAGAATGCACATGAGTGGAAGCGAGAAGGATCAAAATGTGAATGAGTTTTGTGGAATTTGTTTTTGAACTCTAGAGATTCCAGATTGGGGGGTTCGCTTGTGTCATGCAGAGCAAAGGTTTTCTGTTTCTTTTGAGAGCTTTTTGCATGAGGGGTAGATCTTTTTGGTGGTGATGGAGGTGGAGTAGTATGTGATTCTTCTTCATCATCTTCAACACTTTGTTGCTTGTTCTTCCCTGTCTTGCCTCTTCCTGAAGTTTTCTGAGCAATAACCTTTCGGCGCATGGTTTCGGTTTTCTTGGAGGGAGGTGACTGAGTAGAGGATGAGGTAGAATGGAGATGGATATGTGTATGGGTTGGAGGTGATGAGAATGGTGGGTTTTTTGGAATGGGGGTTCGGCTACTTCGCCTAACAGCGGTTTTCTTTTTCATGGTGGATGAATGATGGGTTGAATATGAAGGGGTGAGGGCCGAATGAGAGGAGGATGGAAGGAGGTTAGAGGTGCAATAAATGAGGGTTGGAGAGAGATGATGGGAGGTTAATGACCATAATGGCGCGGTTATTATCCAAATGGGAGTTTCAAAAAGTGATAAAGAGGGAGTTTTTCCTTGAATCAAGGGATTTAGTTGGAAGGAAAAGATATGATTTGACAACGTGTATCTTCCAACTAGATTTGAAAAGACAATCTAAGAGATTTTGTGATTTTATTTTTCAAGAAAGGAATAACTAACTAAACTGCCATGGTGGGGTCAGAATTTATTAGGTGGGGCCCAGGAGAATTTAAATCTGTGTTGCCTCCCCCTTGAACAGAGCTCCTCCATCAAGCTTGCGTTTTTATCTCGTCCAAACCTACGAGACAAAACTGAACAGAGTAAAAAAATTCACAAATTTTCAATGAAACTTAAATCAAACATGCCCAAACTTTTTCTCAAGGTACAGAATCTGTCTTCACAGAGTGGTTTTGTAAAAATATCAGCAATTTGGTCTTCAGATTTTACAAATTGAATATCAATAGTACCCTTTTGCACATGTTCCCTAATAAAATGATATTTTATCTCAATGTGCTTTGTTCTTGAGTGCAGAACAGGATTTTTTGAGATGTTTATAGCACTCATATTGTCACAAAATAAGGGTATACTATTGATTTTTAATTTGTAATCTTCTAATTGTGTTTTTAACCAAATTAGTTGAGTGCAACATGCAGATGCGGAAATGTATTCTGCTTCAGCTGTGGATAAAGCCACTGTGGCTTGTTTCTTGCTTGACCACATATTGAGTGAGCTTCCAAGGAAGCAACACATGCCCGATGTGCTTCGTCTATCCACTCTATCTCCCGCAAAATCTGCATCACAAAACCCTACTGCACAAAAGTCATCAGATTTAGGATACCATAATCCATAATCACAAGTTCCCTTAATATATCTAATGATGCGCTTAACAGCCGTGAGATGGGATTCTTTTGGGTGAGATTGAAATCTTGAACATACACCCACACTTTGAACAATATCCGGTCTAGAGGAGGTAAGGTACATGAGTATAAATAAAGCTGCAGAAAATGCAGAAAACATAATAAGAAAAGAGAATCCAAACCATTAATACTACTACAAAATGAACATTAATATCCTAGTAGTAGTAGTAGTAGTAACCTATGTTTGGCAATTGCTACATTACTTAACATAAGACTGCATATAGAGATATCACCACTTTTTTAAATACCAGTGATATTATAATTCCGGGTTAAGCAGATCATAACTGTCATATTGTAAAATTATACAATATAAGACCTAATTCACATGGCATGGATACATTGCATTTGTTATGGTTACTTTCCTGTCCAGAATAGATTATCGAAACTTAAATTGCACAAAAACCTAACTAAGTTCAAATAAACTACAAATACGTGTTGTTAATTCTTAGTTTATACCTTGGAGTGAGGCACATCGAAGTAGAGCTTGCTCGAGAAGATGCAGTTGTGCAGAACGAGGTCGTTTACTGATGAAGAAGGCATCGTAAACAACGTCGGTTTGGACAAACGGCGGAATCTAACGGCAGCTGCTACGACAGTAATGAACGTGAGAACAAAAGTTGAGGTGTAAGGGAAGCGAGTCGACTCAGTAATGAATTTTTGGATGAAAGTGAAACTCATGAATGGGTGGAAACTCCAAATAAAATCGTTATTTGAGGCTTCAAAATATCAAATAAATTAGTTTGAGAAGAAGTTACTGGAGAGATTGTTGTTGTTGTTGCCGGAGAAGAAGTTACCAGAGGAGGTGGCGGTGAGAAATAAACTCACTAGTCATGAGTTTTCCAAACTCTTCACACAAGGAAATGTTGGCCGATCCAAATACAATGTCATCAACATAAACTTGAACAAGAAGTATGTCATCATTAGATGTTTTGATAAATAAAGTAGTGTCGGTGGTACCCCTTTGAAATTGATTTTCCAACAAGAAGGTACTAACCCTTTCATACCAAGCTCTTGGAGCTTGTCTAAGACCATAAAGAGCCTTAGTTAATTTGAAAACTTATATAAGAAGAAAAGTTTTTACCAACTTTCCCAACAGCCACAATTTTTCCTTTTGCATCATCACCGAAAGTGACAAGTCCTCCATCATACTCATCAAGCTTTATGAAGAAGGTTGCCTTTCCGGTCATATGCCTAGAGCATCCGCTAAAAGAGTTCATCAATGGACTCTCCTTCCTTCATTGCAAACGTTTCATATTCTCTGTTTAGCATATCTGCCCGAGTCTTCTTGACAATGGTGGTTCCTTCATGGGTGATTTGCAATTTGTCCCATATTTCCTTTGCCGTTGTGCATCTTGATACCCGTCGGTACTCCTCAAAGCTGATAGCACAATTGAGCAGATTTATTGCCTTGGCATTTAACTCCACCTTCTTCCTATCTTCCTCGGTCCATCTTGCTTCTGGTTTGAGAGAAACAACTCCTTCTGCACTTGTGGTAGTTGAATATTTAGGCCCTTCGGTGGAATGTAAGGGGAGCGTCAAATAAGATGTCTCGGGTGCACTGTAAGGAGTTAGTACGAAAATTTCAACCAACTTTTTTTTATTTTGGTGGAAACTCATATTGGGTTTGAAAATATGATAACCAAGATTAGCTTAATAATTTTGCTGTTAATAATGTTTGATCATCATCAATTTAGTTTAGAGTTTTCCAAACTCATCACTATTATCAAGAGAAAGCCATGAAAATGATTGCATCAGCTGTTGGTAAACCGATCCGCATCGATTTAGCCACCAAGTCTGCAGAAGGAAATTGATGGTGGTGGGCGAAGATGGATTTGCAGTGCGGTTTATGGCAGCCCTCAAGCCACTAATAGAGTAGAATTATGGAGTCATCTGCTTGACATTGGTTTGTGCATTCACGACCCATGGGTGGTGGTTGGGGATTTTAATGATATTTTGAGTGTTCATGAGGTGAAGGGGGGTAATTACTATTCGACTCGCAGTAGTGTCTTTGCAAGTACTCTAGATTCTTGTGGTCTTTTTGATCTGACAACCTCTGGAAGACGGTTTACTTGGTTCCGTAAAATTCAAGGAAACATAGAAATTGCAAAGAGATTAGATAGAGCTTGCTGTACTGCAGAATGGCGTCTTCTTTTTCTTAGCTGCTTTGGGCATGTAACAAGAGAATGTGCGAAAGAGAACAACAATGACATTGGGAAGGAAACCATGGTGAAGGAGAAAAATTTGCCGTCACTGTTTTCGGTGGATAACAATGAGAAAACGGCAGAAGGTAGTCAAATCCCAGTAAAAAATCAAAATTTAACTTTTGAATTTGGAATTAATGCCAAATCAATTTCAATTATGGAGAAGCATGGAGCAGCGGGTCTTGTGCATGATAATTTACAAGAATCACGCATGGATAGGGATACTCAAGCAAAAGAGGATGAATGGGTTACAGTTAGTAGAAAAGGCAAGGAAAAAGTGGGTAAAGGCCCCAATGTAGTGCCAAAAAAAGCCAATGTAGCAATATGCTCCAATTTGGTGAGTGAGAAATTTTCTTTTGGGTCTAATAAAATGCATGCTGGATCCTCATCAAATGCAAAGGTGAAGTCTTTATCAAATGCAAAGGTGGAGCCTAAGGAAAAGAAAGATCCTCCATCCACGCTTAGCTCTTTGGGAACAACTCAGGTGGCTTTCAAGGATCAGAGTACTCCTTTTTTTAAAGCAGGGCACAAAAGGCAAGAAGCTTCGTTGGAATTCAACTCTACGGTCTTCGGCAATATTTTTATTAAAAAGAGGGAATTGGAGGCTTATTTGAATTGTATTCAACGAAAAATGGAGGCTAACGATGATCCGATTTTGAAGCACAAAGAGGAAGAATTGAGAGCTGAGTATAATCTAGTTTTGGCCCAGGAAGAATTGCTTTGGTACCATAAGTCAAGAGATCAATGGGTTCGGTATGGTGATAGAAATACTAGCTTTTTCCATATGCAAACCATCATTAGAAGAAAATCTAACAAGGTTCATGGGTTGCTGGTCAGTGATGGGTCCTGGTCTGATGATCCGGAAGTTTTGCAAAGAGAGGTCGTTCATTTTTTCAAAAATATTTTTTGCTCTACTGAGCCTATTGAGGTTAATTGCATGGGAGAAATTCCTATGCCATCTCTTAGCCAGGATGCTTGTGATAATTTGTCTAAACCAGTAACAATGTTGGAGGTTAAAGAAGCTCTGGATAATATGAGCTCGTTCAAAGCTCCTGGGCCGGATGGTTTTCAAGTTTTTTTTCTTCAAGGAATATTGGGATGTGGTGGGTCATGAGGTGTGGCGTACTGTTCAGAAAGCATTCTTAGGGGAGACTTTAAGCCATTCTTTGTTAGAAACTTTGATTGTTCTTATCCCTAAGTGCGACCCTCCAACTAGATTGAAGGATTTTCGGCCAATAAGCCTTTGTAATGTAATTTATAAGCTAGTGACTAAAGTGCTGGTTAATAGATTACGACCTTTTTTGGATGAGATTGTTAGCCCAACTCAGGGAGGGTTTATACATGGTAGAGGAGCGCCTGATAATATTATTGTGGCCCAAGAAGTTCTTCACTTTCTTAAGCGGACAAAGTCTAGAAAAGGAGCTATGGCTTTTAAGATTGATTTAGAAAAGGCTTATGATAGAGTTGATTGGAATTTTCTTGAGCACACTCTTGAATCTTTTGGCTTTCCTTCTCTAATTATTCGGCTTGTAATGAATTGTGTTCAGGCTTCAAATCTTTCCATCCTTTGGAATGGGAATAGATTGGATAGCTTCCAACCTCGCAGAGGGCTCAGGCAAGGAGATCCAATTTCTCCTTATTTATTTGTTTTGTGAATGGAGAGATTGGCGTGCTTCATTTCCAAACAAGTTGACGAGGGTATTTGGGATGGTGTGGCTGTTTCTAGAGGAGGACCTAGAGTTTCTCACTTGATGTTTGCAGATGACCTCCTCCTTTTTTGTAAAGCAAAGAAAAATCAAGTTCAGAATGTTGTGCACACCTTGGAGTTGTTCTGCAAAGTTTCAGGTATGAAGGTTAACATTGAAAAATCTAAAGCTATTTGTTCTAGAAATATCTCTAATAGAAGGAAGGAAATGTTGTCTGGTGTTTCTCATATTCCTTTTACTAGTGACCTAGGCAAATACTTGGGGGTGAACCTTAACCATCCTCGAGCTGCTAGGTCTATTTTTTCGGACTCTTTAGAGAAGATCAAGAATAGGCTGGCTAGTTGGAAAGGTCGGCTCCTTAACAGAGCAGGCAGGCTTTGCTTAATTAAATCTGTTGCTTCTTCTCTTCCTATTTATCAGATGCAAGTGACTCTTTTTCCTACTTTGATTTGTCAAAAGATTGATTCTGTGCTTAGACAATTCTTGTGGAAGGGAAAGGTGGGGGAGCGATGCTTAAATTATGTCAAGTGGAGCAAAGTTGTCACTCCAAGAAAATATGGAGGCTTGGGAATTAGAGATACCCAGTGTGTAAATTTTGCTTTATTAGGAAAGCTTGTTTGGCAATTACTGCATAATAATGATAAGCTTTGGGTAAGAATTATGTTGGCAAAATATTTATCTGGGAGGTCTTGCTTTTCATCCAGTTTTTCTAATAATGTTTCAAGCACTTGGCGAGCGATTTATAAGACAATAGAAAAGCTTCGTGATGGTTTTGATTGGTGTACAGGCAGGATGTCTCAATCCTTTTGGTATCATGCTTGGCGACCATGTGGAACACTAGCTCCTTTGGTTCCTTTTGTGCACATCTCTGATTCTCACTTGAAGTTAGAAGATGTCTGGTACCATGGACATTGGCGGTGGGATATTCTTTGCACAATGATTCCGGAAGAAGTTAAACTTGATTTGATGCTCTTTGATCCTATCAAGCAGGCAGGAGATAAAATAGGTTGGTTTTGGACAAACTCAAATACTCTCACCTATTCGACTAAAAGCGGGTATGAATGGCTATTGAAGCAGAAATTTGGCTGGAACGATAATGAAAATTGGCTTTGGCTTTGGCGCTTGAGAATACCGGAGAAGATAAAGTGTCTGCTCTGGCTTTGTATGCTGCTTTAAACAAGCAGGTGTACCTAGAGTGGTTACAACCCCCTAATAATTTAGACATTATTATTAGAGAGGAGTGTTACTCTTTCTCTTAGGTGTTTTTTCTTTGTGTTATGTTCAGTCACCAAAAAATCTAACCAATTGCAGGCTTATATTAGCATACATTTTCTTGCTGACTATGACATGTTATGCTTCAGGTCAAGGTTTTGATATTATTCTATATACAACGCGTAGAGATAAACAATAATAAGAGAACTGAGATTATTGCATACCTACCTCAGTCGCAGTTGTTGTTGGGATTCATTGTCATTCCAATTTCCAAGTAACTATACATTAATAAACATGTAAGATCCTATTGCTAGCTTATATATAAAGGTGACTTTGATTATTAAATTCACACTGATTTTGATGATGTTTAATAATGTGTCTAACAACCTTATCTTAATTCAAAGTTCTACTACTTACACCGATATATAACATATTTATTTCAATTTAAACATGTTTGATTATAAAATGAGATAATTCTCCTGTTTTGTGATTTTGTGAATGCACGGAATGAAACACATGGAAGGAGTAGAAGGTGTGAAAAGAGCAATGCACTCATTTTGGAGGGAAGTGTAAAGAAAATACAACAAACTAGCTTAAAATAAAATTTCAAATCTGAATTTATCTAAATGATGCGAAGGGTGAAGAAGCGAATTAGATGAGAGAAATAGGATGAAAAACATTGGATCAGATGAAGGGAATTCATTTGGGGATAGCATAAGAGAAGAAATTCAGTTTTGCATTAGAATGAAATTTTTTTGCGAGACTTCAAATAATGAGGCTGTAATTATTGATTAACTTTTCTTTAGCAAAGATGACATTTGTTATGATAGTGTGGAAAAGTTCTTTCTCTCTAATTTCGTCATAATGACAATACTCAAGGTCAAACCATGAGAAAATAACAAATTGGTTCCTACTTTTTTTTAATCTC
>NC_029788.2:118117035-118123648 GCF_000816755.2 Arachis ipaensis
ATAATTTAATTTTATGAGAGATTTATTTTTTTCATAATAAAAGATCAAAGACTTATTTATTTTTTTTTCGAATTCACTATAAAAAAAATGTTGAGTACCGTACCATTGGATTTAGTATCATAGAATAGCGGTAAATTTATCGGCAATAACCACATCGAATTCGTAAGACTTTTTAAGTACCGGCAGATTCTATTTTCTAACGGTAAATCTGCCGGTAATTTTTAGAAAAAAAATAAATTAAATTGGCGCGTTTTTTACGATAGGGTTTACTGTGGGATTAATCCGACGATAACTCAATTTAGTGAAATGATGTGTTTTAGTGACCAGCAAAAATTTATTGTCGATAAATTTTGACGGTAAATCTGACAGTAATAGTGGCGTAAATTCAAATCATGAACCTCTTCCCCTCATTCGAACCCTTACTACCATCACCACCATCTCTCTCTCTCTCTCTCTCGTTCCAACCGCCGCCGTCGAGACCACCGCCATTGCCACTCCTTCTCCGCCGATGGCTCCTTCTTCTCCTCCTTCTCAGCGCTGCCGCGGTCCTTTCCTCCTTCTCTTTTCGCTCTTCTCATCCCATAGCCTCCAGCTCCCAACTCTGGCGACTCACGACCGCCACTTCTAGCACCAGCAACAACCCGGTGCCATCACCTTCCTCTCTCCTTCTTTGTTGCTTTCTGCACCCTGCCTTTAAGGTTCTTTGTTTGAACTTTTTTTCAAATCCTGTTAGTTAGTTCTAGTTCATTAGATTGATTTAATTAGTTTAGTTAGTTTAATTTTCTGGTTTAGTGGATTTAGGTGGTTAGGATAGTTTAGTTTAGATTTATAGGTTCTGAATTATTGCTGAAAGTGTCTGAAACTATTCTGAATTTGCTGATTGAATTAATAGAAAAATGGTTGTTGAGTTTATTTGGTTAATTGTTTGATTGCGCTCATTCACTGTGTTAATTATTGTTTTGCTCTTTTGAATTAATTAGACTGTTGTCTAATGAATTTATAATCAACACTGTTGACTTTTTTTGGTGTCATTGATGTTGAATTTTGTGAATTGGTGTTGCACAAATTACTTGTTGATGCTAAGTTATGTTGTTTATGATTTTAGATGCCAAATATTTGCAAATATGCCTCAAAAAGCTTTTTATTAAATATTTTGGTCAATCCCTTCAAATCATTGCTTGTTCTCCTATTATTTTGATTATTTGTATTGATGGAATTTGATTTGTTTTTTATTGACCAACATTTTTAAATTTTGAATATTTAAAGTTTCTTATCTAATATTGCAAGTTTGATATACATTATCCTATAAAATTTGATTTGTTTAATTTTAGTTCAATTTAGTTTAGGTTTGATTAGAATTTTAATTTTAATTTTCAATCAGTTTCAAAGTTAGTTCAGTTTAGTTTTCTAATCTTAGTGGATTTAGGTTGATTAAGTTAAGTTAGATTTAATATACAATAGGTTTTGAATTGTTGAAGTGTTTGAAATTGTCTAATTGTGTTAATAGTTGCGTTGATGACTGTTTTGCTAAGAAATTGTTGTTGAGAATGTTTAATAATTTGATATTTGCAGACATATCGACAGGTAGAAGTGCTGCGGATCAAGCTACTGGCCGTGGTTGCATTGGGGTAGAGGGAGGATTTCTTTCGGTACTTCCGGGACTTCTGGCTCCTTTCCCTCTACTTCGACTACCCCGATGATGCCACAGGTTGCGGATTTAGCAGACCAGCCGTTCATCATAGTTCTTAACCCCAACTACGTGCCTCCGTCTACGGCGACGACGCCTCCTATCACTCAGCAGCCCGCATCCACGTCAATGCCGCCTCCAGTGATGGATGTCGTGGCCCAGGAGTCCAGCCACAACAGTGAGGCAGCAGATGACGCCCCACCATCACCTCCCATCTTACGGTTGAAGATTCTGCTTGATGGCGGCACGAGGTAAGTATCAAGTTGAGTCTCATGTATTTCCTGTTTATAGTTATCACTGAAAGTGCCTGAAAATTGACTCTAGTTTAGTGGATTTAAGTTTGAATGCTGGTTAGTATTTTTAAGTTTCAATGCTGGTAATTAATATTTTTTTTATGTTCAAACTTTTTTAGCTAATTTATATCTTCTATCTTGCTTAACTAATTTTAAAGTTTCTTTGTTACAGCTGCACTTTAGGTGGGACGTTGAGCACGACCTTACCATCAGGAAGATAATCGACCATAGAATGGGTCTGATGCTGGATGAAGTTCGTCAGGGACAGGACCACCGGACGTAGTGGCTCCGACCGGACATAAAGAAGGTTCTATTTGTTCATTGGGAGACCTATGAGAGGTTCTAGCATCGGCGTCTCACCAACAGAGCTAATAGGGCCTCGGCCAGGTCGTCTAAGTATACTGGTGGCTCAGTGACCTTCATGAAGATGAACGTCAGGCTGGTATGTAAAGTGACTTTAATTTTGTTCATAACTTAGTTATATTCTTCTGCATATCATTACTAGGCATCCTAATCATATTGTTTCAATACAACATGTGTAGTCAAAGTCGTTGGATTGCGAGGTGTGTTGGCGGAGACATTCAAGTATACCCAGAGGAGAACAAAGAGACATTTGCTGATAAGTGGTCTCAGGACCATTATATGAGTAAACATACATCTGATTATTTTCTGCTATAAAATTATTAGAGATTAACTGTATATCTATCATACTAATCACAATAACTTGTGTTAAGTACACAGGAGTCCTACACATAGATACTAGAGGCCGCGACTGATCAGTAGCCTCAGTAAGGTGGGGAGGACGCCGCCGATGGCTCTGCAGCTTCAATCGTCGATCCCAATGCGGTTTGGCGCGAGACTACCTCAGCGCTGTACAAGAACCGCGTATACGGGATGGGGTCGTTCTTCGCCAGCAGTCTCCGCACCTCCACGTTGAGGCCGTCGTCAGGCTCCGCCACCAGTCGAGCCCGAAAAAGGCGCAGATTTGAGGCTGTAGGTGCAGGAGCTCCAACGCAGCCTTCAGTAGCAAGCTCAGGAGCTTAACGATTATCGGGAGAGGTATCAGGAGATCCTCACTTGCATGACGTCCATGGATGAGTTTAGGCTGGAGTGGAGGGATTCACTAAAGCGGATGCAACGTATGGAGGCTTAGATGAGGTGTACCAAGCCCAGATGCGCGCCGCTAGCATCAACCTTGTTGGTGGCGGCGGTGCCGTTGTAGGTTGCAGCGGCCCTGCTGGTAGCATACGGACATCACCACCTTCTATGCCGCCGACTCAGGGCTACGAGACCGACGACGACGACTACCTAGATCTATAGTGATTAGTTTTTCGTTTTATTGTTTCATTGTATTTATTTGATGTACTTGAATTTTAATTTATTTGAACATTGTATTATTTATTTTAAATAAAAGTTTTTCATTATTTATGAGTGGACAACTAATTGTGTGAAAAAATTTAAATTTAAAATTAAAATTGACCATTTATTTCAAAAAACAAAAAATTGACATTACCGTCAGAATTACCGTAGGAATAATCTGATAGTAATAATGTGCGAAATAACATTTTTTGTCGCCAACAATACCGTCAAAAGAATTCATCGGTAACTAATTAATTTTCTGAGTCGATAATTCGTCGCAACATCCAATGATAATTACTGTCGAACAAATGAATTTTGATAGTAAATATTTAAAACAACAAATATCTGATTATTTTTTATAATAAAACCGACGGTATTCCTTATTTTTTTTGTGATGATTTTAAATATATTTTAGGATATACTTATACTTATAAAGGAAATTTGTTATTAATATTAAAAATATGAAACATTTTTATATAAAAAAAAAGATTGATATCCCGCTAAATAAAAAATTAGTCATCAATTAATCATCGAATATAAAAATGCATATTTGACATTGCATAAAAGAATTTATATACTATTTTAATTATTGGTCTGTGACATATTTGATTATTTTATTACGACAAAACCATCACCTCCCATCTTACGGTTGAAGATTCTGCTTGATGGCGGCACGAGGTAAGTATCAAGTTGAGTCTCATGTATTTCCTGTTTATAGTTATCACTGAAAGTGCCTGAAAATTGACTCTAGTTTAGTGGATTTAAGTTTGAATGCTGGTTAGTATTTTTAAGTTTCAATGCTGGTAATTAATATTTTTTTTATGTTCAAACTTTTTTAGCTAATTTATATCTTCTATCTTGCTTAACTAATTTTAAAGTTTCTTTGTTACAGCTGCACTTTAGGTGGGACGTTGAGCACGACCTTACCATCAGGAAGATAATCGACCATAGAATGGGTCTGATGCTGGATGAAGTTCGTCAGGGACAGGACCACCGGACGTAGTGGCTCCGACCGGACATAAAGAAGGTTCTATTTGTTCATTGGGAGACCTATGAGAGGTTCTAGCATCGGCGTCTCACCAACAGAGCTAATAGGGCCTCGGCCAGGTCGTCTAAGTATACTGGTGGCTCAGTGACCTTCATGAAGATGAACGTCAGGCTGGTATGTAAAGTGACTTTAATTTTGTTCATAACTTAGTTATATTCTTCTGCATATCATTACTAGGCATCCTAATCATATTGTTTCAATACAACATGTGTAGTCAAAGTCGTTGGATTGCGAGGTGTGTTGGCGGAGACATTCAAGTATACCCAGAGGAGAACAAAGAGACATTTGCTGATAAGTGGTCTCAGGACCATTATATGAGTAAACATACATCTGATTATTTTCTGCTATAAAATTATTAGAGATTAACTGTATATCTATCATACTAATCACAATAACTTGTGTTAAGTACACAGGAGTCCTACACATAGATACTAGAGGCCGCGACTGATCAGTAGCCTCAGTAAGGTGGGGAGGACGCCGCCGATGGCTCTGCAGCTTCAATCGTCGATCCCAATGCGGTTTGGCGCGAGACTACCTCAGCGCTGTACAAGAACCGCGTATACGGGATGGGGTCGTTCTTCGCCAGCAGTCTCCGCACCTCCACGTTGAGGCCGTCGTCAGGCTCCGCCACCAGTCGAGCCCGAAAAAGGCGCAGATTTGAGGCTGTAGGTGCAGGAGCTCCAACGCAGCCTTCAGTAGCAAGCTCAGGAGCTTAACGATTATCGGGAGAGGTATCAGGAGATCCTCACTTGCATGACGTCCATGGATGAGTTTAGGCTGGAGTGGAGGGATTCACTAAAGCGGATGCAACGTATGGAGGCTTAGATGAGGTGTACCAAGCCCAGATGCGCGCCGCTAGCATCAACCTTGTTGGTGGCGGCGGTGCCGTTGTAGGTTGCAGCGGCCCTGCTGGTAGCATACGGACATCACCACCTTCTATGCCGCCGACTCAGGGCTACGAGACCGACGACGACGACTACCTAGATCTATAGTGATTAGTTTTTCGTTTTATTGTTTCATTGTATTTATTTGATGTACTTGAATTTTAATTTATTTGAACATTGTATTATTTATTTTAAATAAAAGTTTTTCATTATTTATGAGTGGACAACTAATTGTGTGAAAAAATTTAAATTTAAAATTAAAATTGACCATTTATTTCAAAAAACAAAAAATTGACATTACCGTCAGAATTACCGTAGGAATAATCTGATAGTAATAATGTGCGAAATAACATTTTTTGTCGCCAACAATACCGTCAAAAGAATTCATCGGTAACTAATTAATTTTCTGAGTCGATAATTCGTCGCAACATCCAATGATAATTACTGTCGAACAAATGAATTTTGATAGTAAATATTTAAAACAACAAATATCTGATTATTTTTTATAATAAAACCGACGGTATTCCTTATTTTTTTTGTGATGATTTTAAATATATTTTAGGATATACTTATACTTATAAAGGAAATTTGTTATTAATATTAAAAATATGAAACATTTTTATATAAAATTGATATTTGATATCCCGCTAAATAAAAAATTAGTCATCAATTAATCATCGAATATAAAAATGCATATTTGACATTGCATAAAAGAAACTATTTTAAATCTTAAAACTTAAAATAATTCATAATTTTCTAAAATTTATAAT
Source organism: Arachis ipaensis (assembly GCF_000816755.2). NCBI lineage: Eukaryota > Viridiplantae > Streptophyta > Magnoliopsida > Fabales > Fabaceae > Arachis > Arachis ipaensis. The sequence continues at coordinate 118,123,077 of NC_029788.2, forward strand.
ATTATCTTCATATGCATGCTGATTGGAGCTATTTTTTCAGTTAATTAAACTTAATAGTCCATCTATCTCCGAAGTGGGGCAAGAACCATGAAAACAATATTTTTTATCAGTATTTAATTATATGTTTAATACGTATATCATTAAAATATCAAAATCTTATCAATCAATAAAGGCTATGTTTTTTTATAATTTATATTCTTAAAATAATTCATAATTTTCTAAAATTTATAATATTATCTTCATATGCATGCTGATTGGAGCTATTTTTTCAGTTAATTAAACTTAATAGTCCATCTATCTCCGAAGTGGGGCAAGAACCATGAAAACTAGCAAAAATATTTTTTGTTCAAGTAGTATATATTTATTCATCTAATAAAGACAAAAGACGCATCTATTTCGATATTACCCTAGTTCAAAGGATTAAGGTCTTTAGTTTAAGGGTTTGGTCTTGAATTTAAGGGTGCTAGTTAAGAAAAAATAAAAATGTTATTTTTTTGAAAATATAAATTCATGTACTTTCAATATATTAAATACACTAAAAATATAAAAAAAATTATAAATTTAGCTAATAT
>NC_029788.2:118123937-118135632 GCF_000816755.2 Arachis ipaensis
AAACTTATATGTTAGCTGAACCCAAAATTATTATTATCGGTGCTCTTAACTATTATATTTCAAGGCCACTTGCCGCATGAGTGGAGTACCTGATTGTTCAAACATTATCGTGACAAAAAGAAATATTACCTACCCAACTTTATAGTAAATTACATTGATTTTCCATTTTGCAAACATCAGTAATTCATTAATTCTACCTGGCGATGGTTACATTTCTTTTTTATTTTTAATGTGTAAAGACATCACCATCCACTCCTTCATACGTTTCAATAAAAAAAGATGTGTTCTGGGAATGTGAGTTGAAGATGGAATAGGAATGAAAACGGATTCACAGTGGAGAGTTCAAAGCAACCTAGGGTTTGACACAAATGATGTTTCCCAATGAGACGAAAGATTTTGCACTTGGTAATGATCAAATAGAAAAAGGACACGTGTAATGATTTGAGAGAGGCATTTGAGTTACGCGCTCAAAAGTGGGACAATGGACAAACAAAGCAACAACCCAAAGTCGCAAATCAGAGCGAAGCCTAAGTTGTCGTGGAATGTGAATGTTCTTCCAAAATGCGAAAATTCAAACAATAACGGACATGCAAATTCTCACAACTCTTTCCTTTGTCTCCCCGCTCCGTGTAATCATATTCTAATATAATACTCCTAGTCTCCTATTAGGCTATTAATTATTATACATCACTTTCACATTTTTTAAAATATTTTTTGAAATAATATTTAATTTCGTTTTTAAATTTGTACATTAACTTCAATTTAATTTTTGAAACTTTAATTATTTTTATTTAGTTTCTAAAATATTTTTGCACAGACATTAAAGAAACACTTATGTGGACAATTAAATGTCACACTAAATTATGTAAAACAATATTGTTTTGATTTTGGTATTCAAATAACACAAAAATAATATTATAAATGATGTTTATTAAAATTTTTCTTCCTAAAATAATTGATATGATGTTATTTTTGTACTAAAGCACGAAAATTATAAATGCGTCATTTTACAAGTTTCAACATGATATCTAATTATTTATGTGATTGTTTCATTAATTTTGTGTGTCAAAAATTATTCCAATAACTAATATAAATTACGTTTGTAAAATTTAAAATTAAATAGAAATAATTAAAACTTCATTAACTAAACTAAAATTCGCGTATAAGTTTAAAAATAAAATTGATTATTAACCTATATTATTTTGCTAATGTACAAAACATTAAATTTAATTTTGACGGCTAGTCATGTAAAGAAATTTTACAGTTATATTTAACTACATTCTTTTTTAATTTCATGTTTAGACCAATTCAAACGCCCTAATCCAAATGTCACAATATTTTTGTCAAAAAGACAAATGGTTTGCACTTTGCATATAAATATTTTTTGTATTCGGAAGTCAATTCATAATACCTCTTGCACTCGTTTTCAACGAACCATCCCAGAAGAAATATCATACCCCGTTCTTCCTCCTTCTTTTTCTTGCTCTATAAGATTCTCTCTTCTGATTTTTTCTCTCTATCAACCCCTTCCCCTTGCTTATTATACCTTCTTTTTGTTCACTTCTTCTTCTTCTTCTTGGCACCTTGAATATTCATTCACAGGTATGTTTTCATGCCACTCCTTCTTCTTATTCTTCCTTACTTTTGAATTCGATTCTCTGTTTTTTTTGCATATATATGTTGTTTCTGTTTTATTCTTTTTCCCACTTCTTAATTAACTGACTCTTAGTTTTGTTTTAGGGTTATACTGAGTTGCTATTCTTACTACTTATTAGTAATCAAAAGATTGAAAGTTTAATCCTTTTTCTCAAATTCTGTAATTTTCTGTTGATGATAAGAAAAGGGATTTTTTATATTCTTGTCTTGCTTTTTGTCACAGAGAAGAAGGTTATATAATTAATTGGTCCGGTTGATACTTTCAGAATCTTCCTCTGTCTTGCTTGTGCTTGAAGCATTACTTGCTTTCCACGACACTGTTTTCTTCTTCCTTTTTCCTTTTGTTTCCTTATCTACAATTCGAAATTAACAATTGAAGAGTCATAGGTAATTCATAACTTGTGCTGATTTTTTTTTTCTCTATTTTCTTTTGGATGGAGTAGACTGTTGTGCATCTATGAATTTACCAAGATTTCTGATTTTCAATGAAGAACAAACAATAAAGTTTTAGTTGAATATTCCATTGTTTTCTTGCCTTTGTGGTTTGTGGAATTAGTCAAACTATGAGAATATCAATCAATCTTTTAAATAAAGACACAACTATTTTTTATGCAGACATAATCAGACGTTGAAAATTGAAACTAATGTCTTCAACAAAATCACCATAGCTTTGCTTGATTGCATATTAATAGGAAAATATAGACAAATTTTAATACAATACTATATCTATTGATTTGAATATCAAGTTATCCATGTTCCTTTTTTCAGGTTCTGCCTAAACATTTCTTTCGTCCAAATCATTGGAACCAATGAACAATCTCAAACTTGCTGTAGAAGTTGTTAGTGCTCATGATCTTGCTCCAAAAGATGGTGAAGGCTCATCTAGCGCTTTCGTCGAGCTTCAATTTGACGGCCAGAAATTTCGCACCACGACTAAAGAGAAAGATCTGAGTCCTGTTTGGGATGAGACTTTTTACTTCAACATCACTGATCCAAGCATGATACCAAGCCTCAATCTTGAAGCCTTTGTATATCACTACAACAAAACCAATGGCTCAAAAGTCTTCCTTGGTAAAGTCCGGCTAACCGGAACCTCCTTCGTCTCGTATTCTGATGCTGTTCTTCTCCACTACCCTCTTGAAAAGAAACGTTTCTTTTCTAAGGTACAAGGAGAACTTGGTTTGAAGGTGTATGTTACAAATGACAATTCTATGAGAGCTTCAAACCCTCTTCCCGATTTCTTTCAGAATAACACATATCACATTCCAATGCAAGATCAAACACAATTACCATTCCCTGATCCAGTCCTTAGAGAAATTCCAATTAAGAAAACTCAGCCAAATAGGCACACATTCCATAACATTGCTAAATCGAATAAAGGCGAAAAGCAGCAGCCTAATTCGGCTGGAGCCGCTGCTGCTGCTGGGGTGCCTAATGTATCATTTTCCATGAATGAGATGAAATCTGCAAAACCTGCTGCAAAAGTTATGAATGCATTTGCAGGCTCAGCATCACCAGTTGATCATGTTGTTAGAGAGACTAGTCCTGTTCTTGGAGGGGGAAAAGTGGTTGGTGGAAGGGTGATTCGAGGAAATATACCGGCCAGTACCTATGATCTTGTTGAACCAATGGAGTACCTTTTCGTCCGAGTTGTTAAAGCTCGAGATCTTCCATCCATGGATGTAACTGGAAGCCTTGATCCCTATGTTGAGGTGAAGATTGGAAACTTCAAAGGGACCACAAACCACTTTGAGAAAAACCAAAGTCCTGATTGGAACCAAGTTTTTGCCTTTGCAAAGGAGAATCTTCAGTCATCAATTCTTGAAGTTGTGGTGAAAGACAAGGATGTGGTGATAGATGATGTAGTTGGGAATGTGAAGTTCAATCTCTATGATGTTCCCCGGCGCGTTCCCCCAGATAGTCCTCTAGCTCCAGAATGGTACCGGATTGAAAACAAGAAAGGTGAAAAGAACAATGGGGAGATAATGCTTGCAGTCTGGTACGGCTCTCAGGCCGACGAGGCTTTTCCTGATGCTTGGCATTCTGATGCCATATCTCCTAATGGAAGCTCTTCTTCTTCTTACTATGCTCAAATCCGGTCGAAAGTTTACCATTCGCCACGGTTATGGTATGTGAGAGTTAAAGTAATAGAGGCACAAGATTTAGTTCCATCAGAGAAATCAAGAATACCAGATGCATATGTCAAGGTACAGATTGGTAATCAAATCTTGAAGACTAGACCAGTTCAATCAAGAATGATGAATCCTCAGTGGAATCAAGATTTGATGTTGGTTGCAGCTGAGCCTTTTGAAGAGCCTTTGATCCTTACTGTGGAAGATCGCCTTGGAAACAACAAAGATGAGACTATTGGCAATGTGATTATCCCTGTCGGATCAATTGACAAGCGCGCAGATGATCGTCCCATCCGAAGCAGATGGTATCCTTTGGAGAAATCCATGTCATCTGCTATGGACATGGAGAATGGAAAACACAAAGAGAAGGACAAAGACAAGTTCTTCAGTAGAATCCATGTGAATGTTTTTCTAGAAGGTGGATACCATGTTCTTGATGAGTCTACTTATTATAGCAGTGATCTTAGGCCTTCAACAAGAGTGCTATGGAAGAAACAAATTGGTGTCTTGGAACTTGGAATTTTAGATGCTAATGTGATACCAATGAAGACCAGAGAAGGCAGGGGAACGTCGGACGCCTACTGTGTCGCGAAATACGGACAGAAATGGGTGCGAACGCGGACGGTTATAGGCAGCATTAGTCCAAAATTCAATGAGCAATACACTTGGGAGGTTTATGATCCTTCCACGGTTCTAACTCTTGGAGTTTTTGATAATGGACAGGTAAGTAGCTCTAATGGAAATGGCAACAGAGATTCAAAGATTGGCAAGGTTCGGATAAGGCTATCGACGCTAGAATCCTGCCGAATCTACACGCATACTTATCCATTGTTAATGCTTCATAATTCTGGTGTCAAGAAGATGGGTGAAATTCATTTGGCAATTCGATTCTCGTGCACATCATTCGTTAACATGTTGAATTTATATTTCAAGCCTCATTTGCCAAAGATGCATTATGTCAAGCCACTAAATATTATAGAACAGGACAGGCTGAAACAGCAGGCTGTGATCATTGTTTCGGCGCGACTTAGCCGCGCCGAGCCGCCTCTTAGGAAGGAGGTAGTTGAGTACTTGTCTGACTCAGATTCACATTTATGGAGCATGAGGCGAAGCAAGGCGAATTTCAACCGTCTGAAAAACGTTTTCTCAGGACTAATTTCGGTTGCAGGGTGGCTTGGGGAGATTTCCACGTGGAAGAATTCAGTTACAACGGTTCTTGTGCACATTCTTTTCCTTATGCTAGTTTGCTTCCCTGAACTGATTCTACCAACAATATTTCTCTACATGTTTGTTATAGGAATGTGGAAATGGAGGTTTCGACCCAGGTACCCGCCACACATGGACACAAGGCTTTCTTGTGCTGACGTGGCGAATCCTGATGAGCTGGATGAGGAAATGGACACGTTTCCAACCACGAGGAGTTCGGACATCGTCCGGTGGAGGTATGATCGGTTGAGAAGCCTCGCCGGACGAGTCCAGAGCGTGGTTGGAGACATAGCGGCCCAAGGGGAGAGGCTGCACGCGCTTATAAACTGGCGCGATCCACGCGCCACGGCGATATTTATGGTGTTCTGCATTGTGGCTGCAATTGTGCTTTATGTTGTGCCTTTGCAGCTGATGTTTATTGCCGTTGGATTTTATTTGATGAGACATCCTAAGCTTAGGAGTAAGACACCACCAGCACCTGTTAATTTCTTCCGCAGGTTGCCTGCTCTTACGGATAGCATGTTGTAGATACAACACTTTCTTTTCTGCTGCCAATGTTTGAATATGGATATTTCAAGTTTTTATTGGCAGTGCTGTTGTACAATTTTTTTCATGTATATATTATGTCTTGGTTCATTGAGTCATGGACCTTCATACAAATATATTTTTTTATCGGAAATTTTCACCCTTATTTAGTAGATGTAGATGTTATCACAACTAATTAATTTTCTTGGTTCTCATTACGTAGATTCAAAAATTATTTTTAGAAAAGTTATAATTAAAACTTTTTCATTAAAGTCTTTAATTCATCTCTACTTTACTATGGTTAAACATTGGCGTGATGTACTATTAAAAGATTCAAAAGTTATTTATAAAAAAATTTATAATTAGAAAATTTTCGGTAAAGTCCTTAGTTCTTTTAATATGATTAAACATTCTTAACAATTTTCGGTAAAGTTATTTTAGTTCTTTTTCATCGTCATATTAACTACTCTAAAATTCAGGCCAAACTAATCAGATGAAGTAGTTAGATCATAAACTAGTCATGTTTCGCAGATTAATAATCACGGTTCAATCATCACATGAAACTCATTTTATTGTATTTTTCTTGGAAGAGAGGTGAAGTGGAAAAAAGAAAAATATTGGTTTCTATTTTCACTATCCCGTTTCTCTCTAAACCAAACACCACCGTACCATGGTAGGAAGTAAGAACAAGAAGCAGCATTATGGCATTTACATTTTCCTACTTTTCATACAGAGCTAATAATATTTTATTTTAAGAAAATTTGTTTTACTTCACGTGTTCTATATTTCTATCTATTCTATAATTTAATGTTGTAATGTGACGTTGACTTATGATACCTCAACACAAATGCCTCAATCCTTATTAGTTGAACATATATAAACAATTGATAATAATACACAAGCCTCAAGAGACTTCAGAATCACATACAGCGGACAACATCCAAAATCGAATTCAAAGATTGTAGTCACTTCAAAAAACTCATGAGTCTTAGGTTTTATGTAGTCCCCTGTAACATTGTCCTTGAAATTGCTTTTATAATGGTAAAGATTTTATTCTTGTTTGATTATAAGATTATTGCCGGTGTTTCCTGTTTGCAGGTTTAGTTCTACATCGGTTATCCTTAATTTATTTCTGAGTGGATTCTCCTAAGAATTAATTTCTTTGCACTTGAGAAAGGCTTTAATATGTGGTGCGTTCACAGAATCTTCACTCGTTTCATTGTAAAAGTTATACGCATCATTCAGATGTGATTGTCATGATTTATATAATGTGTAAGAACGTTTATATTTACAACATAATCAAAACAACATTCTTAAACGAAACATGACATAACATGATCACTTAGCTAAAACATAGAATCAAGTAATGTCCATGCCACCCGATTAAAAAACATTAAGCATCTGATGATTATTATTGATTATTACAAGACAAGTATAAGATCATTTCTGAGGTCCGTTTTTTACTTTTCCAAGATTGGCAACTACGCCATCTACTATTTAGACTAAATTTTTAGGCTATTTAATATGATGAGTAAAGTGTCTGGTCTATTTCATGTTAGGATCCAGATTTGAGTAGAAATTGATAGTTACAGCAAGCAAAAAGCAGAAGTTTGAGGATGCTCTTGAAAGTATTTAACACCAAAGAAGAAATTGATGTTTGTTACGGCTTGACCCAAACATCACATGGGCCGACCCCACCCACGAGCCACCCGACCCGAACGGTCGGATACGAGGCATTCAAGTACCGACTTGGACACGCGTCCTAGACAGCTCTCTATTACAGCTGTATAGGGAAGCTTCGAGGAAGGTGGGTTCTGCCCTTGTGGGACCCACCTCTGACACGGTATATATGGGGAGGGTCCTACCCCTCCCCCAAGGTACGACACATACCATTCTCTCACTTTTCACCTGCACACCTAACTGACTAGAGCGTCGGAGTGTCTTTGCAGGTGACACCCTCCCTTCTCCACACGAAGAGCTCGGAACGTCGGCTACTCCACCTCCAACCCAGTAACTCGGAATCAGGCGACACCCCATCTCATCAATCGAAGTGCCAACCCGAACCGTCCGGTATCTGACCTACTAAACATTGGCGCCGTCTATGGGGAAGTCGCCTGAATGGACGTCATACTGGGTTCCACAGAACCAGGCCAAGGGGCCGAGCGGAGAGGGGAAGCCTCGGTGGCTTCCTCCCGGGAGCGAACGAGGTTCCCTCCACGACGAACCGAGCCGTCTTCACGATCTCAAGAAAGGCGCCCCTTCGGGGAAACTGGCGACAACAGCGCCAGAATAATGCAGGAATTGCGTCACAGGATGCAGAACCTAGAGCGCCAGCTGGCAGATCGGGAACATTGCCAACAAACTCTCGAATCAAGCTACTCCCGTTCCCCTCCGAGAAGCCACTCCCGGCGAACAGCTAGCCCACAATCTGAGCCCGAGAGCGCCAGGGAGGAAGGACGCCCAAGAAGACGCTGCGACCCAATCATTTACACCAGGCGTGAAAGGAGACACACCACAGATCGAGACCGGGAAGACGGTCGATAAGAAGACGGCGAGGGAAGAACAAGGAGAACGCAGGGACCAATCATAATGGGTGCAACCCCATTTCATCGTTCCATCCTCGAGGTCCGGCTGCCAAAGCACTTTGACAAGCCGACAGACATGAGGTACGACGGAACCCAAGACCCGCAGGAGCACCTTACGATCTTTGAGGCCAGGATGAACCTGGAGGGAGTGGGAGACGAGGTAAGGTGCCGCGCTTTCTCGGTCACTCTGGCGGAACCTGCAATACGGTAGTTTAATAGCCTCTCGCAGGGCTCGGTGGCTAGGTTTTCAGACATTAGCCGCGCTTTCCTAGCCCAATTTACAACCAGAATCGCAAAGGCAAAGCACCCGATCAATTTACTCGGAGTGACTCAGAGGTCTGGCGAGCCGACCAGGAAATATCTAGACCCGTTCAACGACGAGTGCTTGGAGATCGACGGACTGACGGATTCGGTTGCTAGCATGTGCTTGACGAACGGACTCCTAAACGAGGACTTCAGAAAGCACCTCACCACGAAGCCAGTGTGGACAATGCAGGAGATCTAAAGTGTAGCCAGGGAATACATTAACGATGAAGAAGTTAGCCAGGTCGTGGCTGCCAACAAGCGGCAGCCCTTCTACAATCAAACCCGGCAGCACGGTAACGGAGAAAGACAGAAGGAACACGCCAGAGACGGCGGTCCGAGCAAGACACCCAAGCTGTTTCCTCGAGTCGGGAAGTTCACCAATTACACCCCCTCATCGTCCCCATCATAGAAGTTTATCAACAGATAGCCGAGAAGGGAATTTTGTTGAAGTCCCGACCTCTGAAGGACCAGACCGGGGGAAACAAGAGCCTCTGTTGTGATTATCACAAAGGCTATGGACAGAAGACACAGGATTGCTTCGACCTGAAGGACGTGCTGGAACAAGCGATCCGGGACGGAAAACTGGCCGAATTCTCCCATCTCATCAGGGAGCCAAGGAGGCGAGATCGCGACCGCGAGGGAGAAGACAAGACTCGCGTGGTGAAGCGACATCACGAGCTGGAGGACAACGAGCACGGCCTTACCATAGTAAACGTGGTAACGGCGAGAGACGCACCTCCAAGGTCGGCACACAAGAAAGACGCCAAGGTCCTAGCGGTTTTCTCATCCTCTCTGCGAAGTTCCAAGAGGCTCCCACCCATCTCATTCGGTCCAGAGGACCAATGGTTCGATGAGGCCGCGGAAAACCCTCCCATGGTCATTACGGCCAGAGTGGGAACCGGCCTCATCAAGCGGATCCTCGTGGATACCGGGGCTGACTCGAATATCATCTTTCGCAACGTGTTCGACGCCTTGGGCCTACGGGATGCCGATCTAAAGACGCACCAGTACGGTGTTGTAGGTTTGGGCGACCACTTCATCAAGCCAGATGGGATAATCTCCCTACCAATATCTGTAGGATCAGGACAGGGGCGAAGGTCGGTAATGGCCGAGTTCGTGGTTCTACGAGACTCCACGGCCTACAACGTCATCCTAGGGAGGAAGACTATCAACGATCTCGGAGCAATTATCAGCACAAAGATGTTGATAATGAAGTTCATCGCTGATGATGGATCCGTGGGATCCATAAAAGGAGACTTGGAAACGGCAGTCGCTTGCGACAATGCCAGCCTCTCCTTAAGGAAGAAATCTAAAGAAGCATCGGGGGTGTTCCTTGCCGACTTGGACGCTAGAATCAGCGACAAGCCGAGACTCGAGCCGGAAGAGAACTTAGAGAGGTTCAGAGTCGGGGACACTGAGGAGAAGTTCACCTTCGTGAACAGAAACCTCCCACACGACCTAAAGGAACCTCTAATGGAAATGATCAGGGCTAACGGCGACCTATTTGCATGGACGCCAGCCGACATGCCGGGGATAGACCCCAAACTCATGTCACATCACTTGGCCGTGATGGCGGAGGCCAGACCGGTAGCTCAAAAGAGAAGGAAAATGTCGCAAGAGCGAGCAGAGGAGGTGGCCAGGCAGACGGCTAGCCTCCTCGAAGCAGGATTTCTTCGAGAACTCGACTACTCGACATGGCTGTCGAATGTAGTCCTAGTGAAAAAGCACAATGGGAAATGGAGGATGTGTGTAGATTACTCTGATCTCAACAAAGCATGCCCCAAGGACTGTTACCCCCTGCCCAACATTGATGCACTCGTTGACGCAGCGGCGGGATATCGGTACCTGAGCTTTATGGACGCTTATTCTGGCTATAATCAGATATCGATGCACCGGCCTGACAAAGAGAAAACAGCGTTCATAACGCCGGGAGGGATATATTGCTACAAGGTAATGCCGTTCGGCCTGATAAAGAAATAATTTTAAATTTTTTGTTTATTGAATTCTTACACTTTTTATTAGTTTTGTAATTAGATCAATTTAATATGATATACAAAACATTAAAGGCTATCTTGAGGTGTGTCAAATTACTACAATAGTCTATTGTGATGCTTGCATGATATAATTTAGAACTTGGCCTTTTAGCTGATCTCTCAATTCTTAAAGATTATACCTTAAAGATGCTTTGATGTGATGTCAATAATAGAGTAATAGTAAGCAGGGTCCCCTGAACCTTAACTTTAGTGAGTCGACAGTTTTGAGTATTATTTTAGGGATCCTTAATGGAAATACTGTCGCACTTTTTTTTTAGTATTCTAAGGGCATTAGGCTCTTCTGTGCTACCAAGTTTTTAATTTGAAATTATATGAGGATTTGTTTTACAGATGATTATTGCAATGCGGACATTGTATCAAAAGTGCAAATTGGTTCATGGTGACCTCAGCGAATATAATATACTTTATTTTGAGGTGATCTCCTCTTCACCTGTTTACATTTCATTGATTAAATGCCTCTGTCAAGTGTCAATAGCTAATATGGTTTTTCTCTATTTGTTAGGGTCACTTGTATATTATTGATGTTTCTCAAGCTGTTGATCCTGACCATCCTCATGCCCTTGATTTCTTGCGTGAAGATTGTATTCATATATCAGTAAGCACTTGTAGCAATAAATTGTTGATTTCTTGTTCTGTTTTTTATATCTCTGTAATGGGGATAATGAGGTAAAGGTGTGATTAAGTAGTTTTTGTCATGTTGATTTGCAGGACTTCTTTAAAAAGCATGGTGTGGCTGTCATGACGATAAGAGAACTGTTCGATTTTATTGTTGATCCAACTATTGCTGATGATGCTGTGGATGGTTATTTGGAAGAGGTATTTGTCTTTTTGTTTTCTTATGAGTTATTTCTCTGCATTTTCTGAACAACTTTAAGAAATAATTTTTTTATGCTTCTCAAAAAATTCTAGATGCAACAAAAAATCTCAGCAAGAGGAGATGTATCTGTAGAGGATGAGATTGCAGACTCAGTATTTATGCAGGTAAACTGATTTGTTATGTCAGCTTCTTACTTGATCCTTTTTCTTAATTAGTATGATATTTAAGTCAATCTATAGATATGAGTTTGATTCACTTGTTTTGCTTTTTATTTTGAATAATTGAAATGGGTTTCAGATTTGGTCTTTGAATCAACCGTGTTTACAGTCTGGTCAGTACAGTGTTCTTTTGTTCTTTCTTACATTTTCAGTTTCCTGAATTCTTTGTTACAGACTTACATTCCTAAGACGCTAG
>NC_029788.2:118137117-118139197 GCF_000816755.2 Arachis ipaensis
ACGCATAACAAGTGGGAAGGACACCGGCGATTTATACTATCAGACCATCACTGGACTTAAACATGCATTATCAATATCACAACCTTCGTCGCAAAATGACAAGCAGCATGTGAAATCAAATCCTACAGAGGTTTCACATATCAACTCTGATGATAAATCTGGCCTTGCAAAGGCAGATGGCGACTCAGAGTCCGACGAGGATGAAAATGATGAAAGTGGTTCCGGAGTGGATTCATCTTCTGAAAGCGATACACAGACACCTGCAGACAGGAAAGCGGCTAGAAAAGAGAAGAGGATGTGCAACGCATAACAAGTGGGAAGGACACCGGCGATTTATACTATCAGACCATCACTGGACTTAAACATGCATTATCAATATCACAACCTTCGTCGCAAAATGACAAGCAGCATGTGAAATCAAATCCTACAGAGGTTTCACATATCAACTCTGATGATAAATCTGGCCTTGCAAAGGCAGATGGCGACTCAGAGTCCGACGAGGATGAAAATGATGAAAGTGGTTCCGGAGTGGATTCATCTTCTGAAAGCGATACACAGACACCTGCAGACAGGAAAGCGGCTAGAAAAGAGAATAAGAAGAAGGTGAAGGAAGAGAAGAGAGAAGCGCGGAAAAATAAAATCCCCAAGGCTGTCAAGAAAAGAAAGAAGAAGTTGGCTAAAGCCAAAAAGACAAGGTAGGCAGTTTTCGCCTTCCAGGTAGTAGGATTTAGGTAGAAGTTAATACACCATATACAAATTGAGCAATTTTGTTGAGTGGTTTCAAAGCAGTATAACAGTTGCTGGTGTGGGGTTTTCTAAGTGTGTCTCACAATTCTTAAATATACTAGTAATATATTTGTCCACACTATTTGCTTTTGTTTATACTTTAGGAAACTTTTCACATGTGCCAATTAGTTTATTGGTATACCGATATGACATGTACGGTTCGGTTGATGGTCATTATTTTGTCGTAGTGTGTGTTTGAAAATACCAAAAACAACCCTATTTTGCAAGTTAAAATTACATAAAGGTTAGATTCCGTGAACAGCTTGTTTTAGCCAAGTATAGCCAATAATAGTGAAAGTGGCTTGAGCTAATGGTTACTTGTTAGAGTGGATGGGCCATTTGTTCTTTTAGGCTACGTGTTTCTTAAAATAAGATAAAACAACATAATAAAAATAAAATATAAAAGACAGAAATATAAAATTTTATATTTTTATATTTTATCTGGTAATAAATTAAAATAAATTAAAAATTAATTTTTTTTATTTAAAAAATTTGAAATGAAAAATATAATAATAAAAAATATAATAGTAAAGTATTATTTTTATCTTTAATGTTTGGGGTAAATTCTATTTGTGTCCCTAACATTTAAGGGTGTGTTTGGCAAACGCGTTATAACTTACAGGAGAAGAAGCACGTTTAACCTTCTTAAAAGCTTCAATTTTTGGTTTGGTAAACTTTTGATCCATGAACGTAGAGTAGAAGTGATTTTACTTTCAAAACCACGTTTACAAGAAGCTACAATTTTGAGCTTCTGCGTTTCACCAACGGGCTTTTAGCTATCAATACTCTATCTTTATTTATCTTTTACCAACTTTATCCTTTATGTATGTTATTATATTATTTATGAAATTCTTATTATTTTTGTTTACATGAACTCTCTTTTTTTTATTATTTATTATTTTTATTTTTTATTAATTATTTATTTGATATTATACACTTTATAATTGCAATTTTTTGTATTATTTTTATTATCTTTTTATTAGGGGTGGCAAAGCGGATCGGCCCGTCCCGCATAGGCCCGCCCCCCCGCCAACTAAAATGGGTTCAAAATGCTAGCCCGCCCCGCTTTATGGCGGATTGGCAGGTTGGCGGGCTAGCTCGCTTGTTTTTTTTTTTTTGAAAAATAAAATTCATTAAAATTAACCAAAAAATAATAATTAAAAAATTAAATACAAATAAAAAAATAGTCATATTATAATATAATTTTTTTACTATTTTTTTTAATTTTTAACTTCAATAAAATTGTTCAAAATATTATTTGTCAATAGAATCATCTTTATCTTAAAAAATAAGT
>NC_029788.2:118139222-118140442 GCF_000816755.2 Arachis ipaensis
AATTCAATGCTACAATTTATATAAGAAAAATTAGAAACAAATGTATTAAATTTAATTTATAAAAATTGTATAATTATATTTTTATTTTTATTTTTATTTTATTTTATTTAAATAAAAGAATTCATTAACCAATAACTCAAGCCCAATTGACATCTGCTTCTAACACTATATTTAGCCGGTTCAAGTCTAACACTAAGCTTTCCACAACACCACAATATGAGCTGCTTTGAATGTACAACAAGGGCATCAAGCCACATTTCAAAAAAATCCACTCTTCGGTTAACGAAATGGCTGGTACTCATTTCACGGTGTTCTGCATATATGCATATACACATAAAAAAATGTCTTTATAATCTTCACCACCAACTTATTTTATTCATTATATCCACGGTGAAAAATTAAAGAATACCAGTATGCCAGTAAAGTACAATGGCATATGTGAAAGTCTTCCTATACTTTATACTATTGTTTATGGAAATTTAGAAGTGGAACTGTGATTGATTTTTATTTCTTATTTTATTTTTTGGTTAAATCTTCCTCCATTTAGTTCCATGAATATGACTTCGGTTTTCTTTTATTTTTTCACATTTTTCTTTTTATCGTATATATATGTGCAAATACAAGTATCTGAACGTCAATTTCAATTACACCCCAAATGTTGTCTTTGATATTTCCAAGCGTTATTAATTTTTTAGTTACTTTTTATTTGGGGTATAAATAATTACTCATAATATTCTTTAACCTTGTAAAAGTACTAAGAACGAGAAAAAAAAGAAGATAGTAAATAAAATCGATTCATAGAAACATCAATTATTTATATATTTTAAGCTTTTTATTTTGCATTATTGAAACATTTATTCAAAGGGAAAATGTTGCAAACATAGGGCTACAAATTGTGACATGGAGGTGGGTACTGACACATACATTTGCTATTAATGCAAAACCCACTTGCTAGCCTTCCAAAACGGTTTTTGCAAATATCATCGCACTGGTGATCTGCTACACATATTTCACTGTTGAGTGTTTGAGTACAATGGTTTGAGACAGACTCTGTTACTTTCATTAGCCTTTCATTCCCTAAGTATACACATCAAACACATCAAACAATTACTACTTGCACAGTTGGATGTGCAATCTAAACTAAAATAAACAAATAGAAATTTATAATTTTTTTTTTTTGGTTTCTATTAAAAAAACCAGTTTTTTTTTATTTTAAAAAT
>NC_029788.2:118140924-118141201 GCF_000816755.2 Arachis ipaensis
TTAAATTTAAATCATAAAAAAATTTAGATATGTAGTATTATTTTTACTATGATTGATTAAATTAATTAAATTTGTACCGAATAAGAGGAGGATATTGCTTTAAAAGGGGTCAGCACACAATCATTAATTATTTTTGACTTATAGTCTTAACAAATTAAATTCGTCAAGCACCTCATTATTAAGGTCAAACTAAATAATTATCCTTACGATAAAAAATATTAGGATTTTGCTAACTTATATCTTAAGATATAAGTTAAAAATACTATAAAAAAGTATT
>NC_029788.2:118143340-118159132 GCF_000816755.2 Arachis ipaensis
CATTTAAGATAAGCTCGTCTAATCTCATCTCTTTGATTTGGGTGATACTGTCAAATTTAAAGCCATTTTTCAAGATCTCGTTCCAAAAAGTTAAGGTTAAAGTCATCAGATGTAACTTTTTGAATTTTTGAAAGTTATATCTCACTTTCTTGGTAATTCATTAAAGTAGAAGAACTATCTACAGGTGTTGATATTGTAAAAGTTATATGTTCTCCTTCTTAAATATTAGTCTTCCTCTTAAAAAATGTATCAATTCTTTGATTTTTTATTATTATTTTATATAAAAATTTAAATATATATCCTGTAAAATATGTAAAGAAGTTAGAAGGACAAATATTAAAATTTATAATTATTGAATTTTTTTATCAATTTATACAAATACAATAATATTAATATTTATTGAATATTCTATTATTTTTTATCATATAAAAAATTAAATTATATAAATAGTAAAATATAAAATAATATTAAATTAAATAAATAAAAATATCTAATTTTTATATTTGAACTTAAAGATAAAGAGAGTGTTGTTTATTGAACTTATTAGATACTTTAAGTCATAGTAAAGTATTTAAGTCAATTGAATTATTTTTTATTTTTTGAAAAAGTACTACTAAATTTTTTATAAAAAGTTTGGGGGGGCCATAGCCCCCCTTTGTCTGAACTAAGCTCCGCCACTGAATGGGAAGCTCATATGCTGACGACTGACGTGGCGCTCATATATAACATCTCGCATTTTTTAAAACCTAAATATAAATAAATTGTGATTTTATCTTGTTAAGTTTAAATTTTGTAATTTTAGAAATTATTTTGTTAGAAATAATTAAATAAATTCAGAGATAATTTTATTTTGAACCAATTAATATTCTTTAGTAACTTTATTATAATGGAATATTTTGTAGAATTTTAGTAATTGAAAATTAAGAAAGAATTGTACAATTTAATTTAAGTAATTTTTATTATGAATAAGTTATGACTTATTATTAATTTGAACTCTTTATTTTATAAACTGAACAATTAAAAATAATTAAATTAGTTTTATTAATATTTGGAGTTAAGTTAATTAATATTTTTGTGTAAATTCTTATAATTGGTTATTTTATATAATTAAATTTAAGAAATTTCTATTATGAATAAATGTGGTTTATTCTATTAATTTGAGCCCTTAAAGATTAATTTATTAGGAATGATTAAATTGATTTTGATAAATACTTTAATTTTAAGTCAATTAGTATTTATGCACAATTTTGATTATAACTAGTTATTTTATATAAATTGAAATTAAAGTTATGATAGAAAAATAATGAAAGGTTATATAATTTAATATAGGTAATTGATATTTTGAGTTTAACTGTATTTTATAAGTTGTGATTAGTAAGTTTATTTTATAATTTAAATTAAAAATAATTATTTGACTCATTGGTATGTTGGTAAATAAAATTATATATGTTTCTAAAGTAATTTTATAGTAATATATTTAAATCTAAATTTTCTCTTTTATTTTAAATATTATGTAAAATTCGTATGTTAATCGTATATGTTTTATTGTAATTTTAATCTATGTTTCTTATTTTTACGTATCATTATTGTGTAACACGTATAGTCCTCACCCAATTAGTCACACACACATATACGGTACACTAACCCCTCCCTTATTCCTCCACGCTTCTTTTCTCCCCACCATTCATTCACGGATGAACACCCTCCACACAAATAAACTTATCAACACAGAGAAGAAAGAAATCAGAGAAAACAGGGGAAGAGAGATCGAGAGAGAACGAGATGCAGAGGGAAGAGGGGAAGGGGGGAGCAACACCGGTGGGCATCACTTCCACCAAAGCTGCCGTAGTTGTCATACAGGAGTGGGAGGGTGACACAGGCGAGAGAAGGAGAGAAGTCTCGCTACTGCCGCTGTTAGAACCCCAGCCGTCGCCATCGGAGGAGGCATTGCTGGGTGAACCCCCAACGGTCACAACTGTTGTACAAGCCACCACCAAGGAGAGCCACTTTCATCGAACCCTAGCCATCACTAATGCCTCAACTAATTATTTTATATAAATTAAAATTAAAATTATGATAAAAAAATAATGAAAAGTCATATAATTTAATATAGGTAATTGATATTTTGAGTTAACTGTATTTTATAAGTTGTGATTAGTAAGTTTATTTTATAATTTAAATTAAAAATAATTATTTGACTCATTGGTATGTTGGTAAATAAAATTATATATGTTTCTAAAATAATTTTATAGTAATATATTTAAATCTAAATTTTCTCTTTTATTTTAAATATTATGTAAAATTCGTATGTTAATCGTATATGTTTTATTGTAATTTTAATCTATGTTTCTTATTTTTACGTATCATTATTGTGTAACACGTATACTCCTCACCCAATTAGTCACACACACATATACGGTACACTAACCCCTCCCTTATTCCTCCACGCTTCTTTTCTCCCCACCATTCATTCACGGGTGAACACCCTCCACACATAAACTTATCAACACAGAGAAGAAAGAAATCAGAGAAAACAAGGAAAGAGAGATCGAGAGAGAGCGAGACGCATAGGGAAAAGGGGAAGGGGAAAGCAGCGCTGGTGGGTAACACAGGCAGCGTCGCTGCTGTTGCTGTCATATAGGAGAGTGTGGGAGAAGTGGAGGGCAAGAGGGAGAAAGATGGTGCGCTGTTGGAGCCATATCACCGCCGTTCCTCACTGTCACCGCCGCGTTTCACCGCCGTCGTTAAACTTCCATGGCCGTCGCCACTGTTCAACCCGCCATCAGGAAGAGGCACTTCCATAGAACCCTAGCCATCACTATCGCCTCTGCACGCAAAGGAGGGGCTGGTGTCACTGTTGCCACTGTTGCCGTTGATTTGTGAAAGGTATCAGAGAACCAGATGAAAAGAAGAACGAAGTAAAAGAAGATGTTAGAGTGTTGTGAGAGTCATAGAGAATTCCAGAATTTGAGAGAGAGAGTTCTAGAAATTAGGGTTATAGAAGTGAGTCTAAACTGAGCTGTGATCTGCTATTTATACATACTGTAACAAATAACAAACTGATGCCAGCTCACCATATTCCTAGCTACATTCCTAACTGATTGACAGCTCAGATAACAGAACTCAGATAACAGAATTGGTGCCAAGCCACTAACTACTAACTGCCTATACGCTACTCCTAACATCCTCCCTTAACCTGAGGGGTGCTGCTTCCCTGGTATAGTCTCACTGAAATCCTCCCTTGAACTTACAGGAGGTCTTGGTGTGTCTGTGGCAACCCGAAGCTTTGGCCTGAGACTGTGGAAAGCTGCCTGCGACAGTGGCTTAGTCAGTATATCCGCAAGCTGATCTTGTGAGGGTATGTGAACTACATGAGCTAGTTGCTGCACTACTCTGTTCCGTACAAAGTGAAGATCTATCTCAAAATATTTTGATCGACTGTGGAGAACTGGATTTCGGGTCATCAGTATTGTGCTTTGGTTGTCACAGAACATTGTGGGTGCTGGGCCAGGTGGTAAGCGCATCTCTAGTAGTAACTTTTGCAACCAAATTGTGTCTGTCATAGCATCAGCTAACGCCCGAAATTCAGCCTCCGTGATGGACCTTGAGACTGTTCGCTGCTTCCTACTTGACCAGGTAACTAAATTCGTGCCAAGGAAAACACAGTATCCTGATACGGACTTGCGATCATCAGTGTCTGTGGCCCAGTCAGAATCACTGAAAGCCATGATTCTTAAGGTGTCGCTCTTGTGGATCTGTAACCCTAGGTCAGTTGTCCCGGCCAGGTAGCGAAGAATCCGCTTAACTGCTTTCCAGTGCAGATCTGATGGAGCATGCATGTATTGGGACACCTTGCTGACAGAATAAGCAATCTCAGGTTTGGTAATGGTAGCATACTGAAGCCCCCTACCACAGATCTGTATAATGAGGGATTTTCGAAGGGAGATCCCATGCTTGCTGTGAGCTTGGGACTGCTGAGCATAGGAGTCGGCATTGGTTTGGCATCTGGCATGTTGGCTCTTCCTAGAAGCTCTTTGATGTATTTGGACTGTTTGAGAAGAAGGGAATCCGGCGAGTCCCTGACCACTTCGACCCCGAGAAAGAAGCTTATTTCTCTTAGATCTTTGAGGGTGAATACCGCATGCAACTGTTGAATTAAGCTTTCAATTTCAGTGGCATTGGTGCCCGTGACGAGAATGTCATCTACATAGGCCAGGAGATAAGTGGTGGACATCGAGCAGGAACGCACAAAGAGACATGGATCCGAGGTTGTACTGGTAAACCCAAAGCTGAATAAGGTGCTGCTGAGCTTGAGGTACCAGGCTCGTGGGGCTTGTTTCAGCCCATAGAGTACCTTCTCTAGTTTACATACCACACCAGACCCGTGCTCATAGCCTTCTGGTTGCACTATATAGACCGTCTCATGCAAGTCCCCATTGAGGAATGCATTGTTAAAGTCAAACTGCCGAACCTTCCAGCCCTTTGTCATGGCAACTGCGAGAACTGTCCTTACGGTAGCAGGTTTAGCTACTGGGCTGAACACCTGATCATAGTCCAATCCTTCTCTCTGATGAAAACCCGTTGCAACCAACCTTGCCTTGTACTTTTGCACCTTTCCATCAGCCTGCCGTTTGACTCGAAACACCCATTTGCACCCAATTGTTTTTGTGTCAGCAGTCTCAGGGACCAATCGCCAGGTATTTTTCTTCATCAATGCACCAAATTCCTCATCCATGGCAGCCTTCTAGTGTGGTGAGGATAGTGCTTGAGCAACCGTGGCAGGTTCAGTCTCAGTGAGGTCCAGTAAAGAACTCTGGAGTTGAAGATGATACACTTTTGGCTTGAAGATACCTGCGCGTGACCTAGTGATCATGGGGTGCATCCGAGTGGGTGCTGACTGATCATTTGTCTCAGTTAACCCTGCATCAGAACAAGAGGGAAACACAGCAGTAGAAGAGCAAATATCTGTATTATTAGATAATGAATAAGAATCAACATCAGTAGTATTGGTTGTGTGCTATAAGGTGGGAGAGTTGGAAGGGGGAGTTGGTGAGGGTGCACTAGCTGCTGGGTTAGAACAGGGTGGGTGTGAAGGAAGGGGAATGGTGCTGAGTTGAGGTTACTGCGCTGTGAGCTGAAGGGCAGGGGTTGTTGGGTGTGGAGCAGGTCTAAAGAACTGGGTTGATGTGGTGTGGGGCTGATGTGGTACAGCACAGGTAGGGATTTGGTCATTGGTAAAGTTTGAAAATAGGACAGGGAAGGGGAATTCAGTCTCATCAAATATCACATGTCTGGAGATCAGGATTTTACCAGCTTGGGTTAGGCACTTGTATCCTTTGTGGAAGGGTGAGTAGCTAAGGAATAGGCACTTTGAGGTCTTAAAGGCAAACTTGTGGGGCTGATAGTGTCTTAGCTGGGGATAGCAGGAGCAGCCAAAGGTCTTAAGAGCTGTATAGTCAGGTAGTTGCTTGTGTATAAGCTCATACGGTGATTTTTGGTGAGTAACAGGTGAGGGCAGTCGGTTTATGATGTGAGTGGCTGTAAGAAAGGCTTCATCCAAAATTTTAGCGGCATTGAGGCTTGGGATAGGAGAGTGAGACCCATCTCTGTTATATGTCTATGTTTCCGTTCAGCGCTCCCGTTTTGCTCATGAGTATAGGGACAACTCATTCTATGTGCAATCCCATGTTGCATTAGTGTCTTTGTGAAGGCATGAGAGGTGTACTCCTTTCCATTATCTGTCTGTAGTGTTTTGATTTTACAACCTGTTTTATTTTCAAAGAGCAATTTATATTGCAAAAAGGCTTGATGTGCTTGAGCCTTGTTATGCAAAAGATAAATGCATGAGTACTTCGTTGCTGCATCAATGAAAACAATGTAATATCTGTATCCTGAACTGCTGATCATGGGGGTTGGTCCCCAAATATCTGAGAATACTAGTTCTAGAGGCTGAGAGTAAGTTGTTGTTGAATCAGAAAAAGGTAAATTATGGTGTTTTCCATGATAGCATGCACTACAGAGATTTTTTATGATTGAAAGAGGACCATTTTTATTGAATTTATTACTAGCAATATTACACAATTTCATTACTTTATGTACAATGTGTGTGGCTGGATGTCCTAGCTTTCTATGCCAAACATCAAATACAGACACTGGTTTTACTCTAGAAGTACCCTCAACTGGTCCTAAGTTGCTTGCAGGCTTTTCAGTCATAATATTCACAGTAGTTGGACAGACTTCAGTGGTGTAAGCAACATGAGTCTTGTCAGCAGAAACAACATCAGTTTTCATGAATTTTTCCATTCCTGATTCTGACTCTGAGGTAGAGTTGTGTATGGTGTTGTAGTTGGTAGAGGCTAAATGATTGAGTTTATGTGCAGTAGGCTTATTGATGTGGTTCGTGGTACTAGGTTTTGGTGTAGGATTATTTTGAGTGGCTTTGGCCATGACTCCAATATCATCAAATTGATATAACCCTTGCCTAAGAGAGCCTTTGAGAAGCGTCTCCCTAGTCTCCTGGGATTTCACAAAGCAGTCAAATGGCCAGAATTCAAAGAATTTGGTGTAGGATTATTTTGAGTGGCTTTGGCCATGACTCCAATATCATCAAATTGATATAACCCTTGCCTAAGAGAGCCTTTGAGAAGCGTCTCCCTAGTCTCCTGGGATTTCACAAAGCAGTCAAATGGCCAGAATTCAAAGAAGACTTGGTTGTCAAAGGCAAATTTGGCTACACTAATGAGATTTTTGGAGATTGAAGGAACATGAAGTAGATTGAGCAGTTTAAAGTAGGAATGAGAATTTGAGGCTGAAATTAGAGCAGTTTTGCCAATACTAGAAATGTTCATACCTTGGCCATTACCTGTGAATACTTGATTTGTGCCCTCATACTCTGAGCCTGTGATCAAATTGTTCCCATCGAAGGTCAGGTGGTGAGAAGCCCCCGTATCTAGGTACCAGGCCTTGTCTGTTAATGGAGTGAAAGGTGGTGCTGCAACTAGTAGTACCGTAGCCTGCGGCGGTGGCTGGGGCTGATGAAATGCAGTTGAAGGAGGTGTCGGATGTGTGACTGTGGCTGCAGCATTTGGATTTTGATAGTTTTCATTGAAGCGATGATAGCACTCCCACACCGTGTGACCAGGCCGTCCACAGAGCTGACACACCACTCTGTTATGTTGAAAACCATATCTGCCACCTCTATAGGACCCTCTACCTCTGAATCTTCCTCTAGATTGAAAGGGTTGACCTCTACCTTGATTGTAGCTATTGGTGTAGGATTGTGAATTGTTGTATTGGCTGTTGTACGACATTGGTGACTGATCTTTATGCTGATAGTGTTGAGGTCTTATTTGTGAGTGACTTTCTCCTCCTTGAGTTAGGTTGACCTGGATTGTGCCAAGTTCTATTTTCTTGAACCTCTCGACTAGTTCTTCTTGGCTTAGGAGTTGAGCTTCAACTTCGCTTTCAGTGACACTTTCAGCTCTAGCTGAGATCATCATGATAAACGTGCTATAGTCTTCGTTGAGTCCCTGAGTAACTGCATCCACAAATTCTTCATTGGAAAGTGGTGATCCTAGGGTAGAGAGAACATTTGTGATTTTCTTGAGTCTAGACATGTATTCGGTTGCAGATCCTTGTAGTTTCACAGTTTTGATTTGTGCCTTTAGTTGTTTCACCTTCGACTTCAACCTTTTTGCAAAATACTCCTCTAGGTTATTCCAGATTTCATACGCATACTCACAGTTTGTTACCTGACTCGAAAAGGCTGGATCAATCGATGCAAGGAACCACGAAATCAGAAATTGATCGTCTTGCTCCCATTCCAGAAATTCTTGCGTTTCATTATCTGCAATTCTGTCTTCTTCAGAGGCATATCGGCATGGAATTTTCTTCTGGTTCAAGTGATCCTTGAGACCGTTGGATTTGATGAACGTAAGGGCTTGGTGCTTCCATGGAGCGAAATTATTCTCATCTAGCTTCAAGGCTACAGTGTTGATAGATGTGCGAACTGTGTTGTTTGTTGTTGTTGCGGAGGCTGCTGCGGAAGTGACGGTGACACTGGTGTCAGCCATGGATCAGAACCGGATGCTCTGATACCATGAAAGGTATCAGAGAACCAGATGAAAAGAAGAACGAAGTAGAAGAAGATGTTAGAGTGTTGTGAGAGTCATAGAGAATTCCAGAATTTGAGAGAGAGAGTTCTAGAAATTAGGGTTACAGAAGTGAGTCTAAACTGAGCTGTGATCTGCTATTTATACATAGTGAGGGCTGTAACAAACTGATGCCAGCTCACCATATTCCTAGCTACATTCCTAACTGATTGACAGCTCAGATAACAGAACTCAGATAACAGAATTGGTGCCAAGCCACTAACTACTAACTGCCTATACGCTACTCCTAACAATTTGGAGTTGCCATAGACACAGTTGTTTCTACTTCTAGTGCTCATTCTTCTGACTGTTGGAGTTGCTGTGGAATGGAGCCACTGGCGGGGAGTTGCTGCTGCTGGAACCACCAGGAAGGATTGCTGGGAATCACTGCTGCCCTGTTTTCGCTCTAATTAGGATTAACATCCATTGGCCTGGGTTAGCCTTTTCCCCTTATTTCTGCTCCAATTGCACGCCCTATTCTGCCAATTTCTTATTAAACTGCTTGTTCTTGTTTTAATTCAACTTTGGCCTGTGCTCCGTTTTAAATTACCAGAGCTGTTTCTGCCTTTCGATTCCGTTGAATTCAAAATCTTCATTTCACTGCAACCATGGTCATTGTTGTGGAAGCTAATGCTACTGTTGTCCCAGTTGTGCTGAGATGCAGTGCCGCTGCTTTCTTGGCTGAAACGGTTGCGTGACTAATAGGGGTCTAGCCAGCTGTCTCGCCGCAATTCTGTCTCCGGTTTCTTGTAATTGCAACATCGAGGTAGGGGGTTTAAAATGATTTTAATTTAGGAATGCCAACAAGGTTTACTGAATAACTGCAAATAGTATTAATAGCTGTGAGTAAATAATTAATTATATGAATGTTGGATTGTGATTGCGATTGTGCTTGGTGCTGTGATTGAATCAATTGTAATTATGTATGGTAGATGATCGAATTATTGATTGTTGGTTGTTGAAATGGTTGTTTGGTATATTGCTATGGCTGTGAAAGTGACTTGAGATTAGTAGAGGATTGTGGTTTTGACTGATTATATATAAATGGTTGAGACTAAGATAATCATTTGATATATTTGATACTGAATTGAGAATTGTTGAAGAATTAGGGCCTAAAAGACTAAACTATTATTAAGAATCTGGTTTTCAAAATAGAATGGTTACTTTGAGGACAGCCTAGTAATTTGCTAGCGATCGAAATGGTATGAGATTAAAATCTGAGTAAACTTTAACAAGTGTAGTTGTTAGGATTTAAATTTGAAGGTTTCGTATTAACTGAAGATTTAGTTATGATTTTTCAAAGTTAAGCCGTAAAATCTAATTTTCTGCATTACCTTTAAGTGAAAACAGTAACTTTGAAAGATGGTAACTAATTCTGTGATGATCGGAATTGCGTTAAACCAAGTCCTGGTTAAACTTGGGAATAATTGGGACTGAATTGGAGAGTTTGAGACCTTTTCATTAAATATAAGATTTATGGTGAATTTTTGAGTAATGGTTGTGGGATCTGATTTTTACTGCAGAATTTTTGGAACAGCAGTAACTTGTTGGCTCTGCTGTGAATGTTCCGAATTGAATTTTGAAGCGAAACTAATTTTAAATAAAACTTTAGTCCTATTATTTTAATGTCGTAATATTTCAGAACGGTTGAACTTGCGGTTTAAAAGATACGAATTTTTGAAATACGATACATTATGCAGTAAAGGCCAGATTCTGTTTTCTTAAATCAGTAAATTTGGGAGTTTATAACTTTTGAACCTGGTTGGATATCGAGGTGAAACTAATTGGAAGTGAAAATTAAGTATGTTTAGCATATGTGACTTAAATTTCAGGGCTATCCATGTTTTAATGAGCAAGTTGTGGGACTTGGAAGAAGATAAGTTCATTATGTTTTAAAACAGAATTCTGCAGAAAATTAGTCAACTTCTAGGTTATATAACTTCTTCATTAAAAATGATATTGACCTGGGACCAATTGGAAAAGAAACCTGGATGAGTGAAATTAAACTATATTAATTTTTAAAGTCATTGGATTTAACTTGGATTTTATATTGAATTTTGAATATCACATGATGTTACTATTTTTCTGGTTTTACGCACTGCAGAGCAGTCACGGTTTTTCCTTTATTTCTAAGACTAGAGAAATCAGAAAATTATGATCTTTGGTTTGTTATAAAGCTTATTTTAAGATGAACGCCTGGACATAAAATTTGCGCAATTCCGAGTTTATTTGCTATATTAAAAACATAAAAGAAGATAGAGTGTTGAGAATGTCTGAGTGAGAGTTATGAGTTCATAAAATAAAAGATGAACCTTAGCGTCATAGGGATGATTCAATGTTAGAATTTGTTTGATTCTGAATTGGTTTGATATTGGAGAGGTTGAAAAGAGTTTGGTAAATTGTTTGGTTGGGACCCATAAGGGTGGCTAAGTCTTATTTTTAAAGGAGATTATGTCCAAATTTTTATAAAAGTATAATGATTTAATCAAAATCAATATTTAAAGCTTATTTAATGATAATAATTTCAATTATTCTTTTAAGAAAAGATTATTTGGTATACGAGATTGTTGGCAAGGGCGTGGGTCTTGTCCCGCTTGCGTACTTGCAATTTGAAAGAAAAAGGAAAGAGTAAAGTACTTATGGTATGATTATCTGTTGCTTGAGGCAACCCAAGAGATATTTGTTTATTTGTTTGTTGCTTGAAGCAACCCAAGAGATGTTTGTTTGTTGCTTGAGGCAACCCAAGAGATATTGTTTGCTAATTTGTTGCTTAATGCAACCCAAGAGATAATATTTATTTATTTATCTGTTGCTTAAAGCAACCCAAGAGCTTCTGTAGAGAAACTAGGATACCTACAGCAATTTTCCGTTCCCAAGAGTATATTTCCTGCGAGTAGAAAGCAGAGGCTGTCTCAAT
Source organism: Arachis ipaensis (assembly GCF_000816755.2). Lineage (NCBI taxonomy): Eukaryota > Viridiplantae > Streptophyta > Magnoliopsida > Fabales > Fabaceae > Arachis > Arachis ipaensis. The sequence continues at coordinate 118,154,408 of NC_029788.2, forward strand.
AGAGCTGCTAATAATTATATGCGCATTTATTTGAACGGAAAATCGTATTCAAAAAATCGTGAACTCGTGACCGGATAAATGTCGGGAATGTAGGTGCTAACCGACACATGAGCTCATGGCCTGCACTAGGACTAGACATTCATCATATGCATCTATGTGACATTGTTTGGGTGTGTATATTGTAATTTGTCTGCCTAAGTGAATAATTCTATTTAATTGCTAATTGCTATACTTGATGTAATTGTTCTTGATTGTGTTTGAACCTCATTACCTGTGTTTGTAACTGATTGTTTGGATTGTGGTGATTGAATGTTGATTGAGTTGTTTGGGCCTGAGGCCGTGACTAATACGTTTGAGGTCTAGTTCTGTATAAAGTATTTGACTGGTTCAGCATAGACTTAATGAACCTATGCTTGGAGCAGGATGATCATTTATACCGCGTAGGTAACTTCTTTTATGTTATGGTCTAGTAAATTATGAAAAATCAAACTGGTTCAACATAGACTTAATGAACCTATGCTTGGAACAGATTGGTCATTTATACAGTCTAGGAAACTTTTAAGAGTTTTATAAAGAAAATATGGGTCTAGGATTTTGAAGAATTAACTAATGCTTTAAAAAAAATGGTTAATTTTCTTTTAGATGTCTCTGAATGAAATTAACTATTTGCGCTTTATTCTTTACTTTCACGGCATTCTCGACCTCTACTGAGAACATGTGGTTTGGTTCTCACCTCCAAATTTTTCATCCTTTCAGTGACACAGGTTTGAAGACATAATTTGAAGCTGCAGGCGATTAGTAGGCTTTCTTTACGGTTTTAATAGCTTTCATAGAGTCCCCTCGCTCTTGTCATTTGAGGTTTTATTTTAACAGAGGAGTAGGTGTTGTATTTGGGTTTATATGACTTCTTATGTATAAGAATTACTATTAATAATACTTATATGATTGTTATTATTATTTACAATGCTTATCTTTGATACATGTCTTGAATGAATAAAAACAAAATTTTCTGGCATTTTCTTAAAACTAAAATGCGAAATCGATACAAAGGCTCAGTAATTAAGTAGTTAATATTAGAAAAGGTCACGTAACGTTCTTTCTGGTAGAAATACTCCGACTTAAGCAAGGTATCTTTCTGGAAGGATGTTACATTATAATGTTGAGTCTGGGAGTTTATTTGCTTAGATGTCGTCACTAGAAATTTTTAAATTTATATTTATAAATTATAAATTATTATTTGTTTAGGTTGTTATACTTAGGTTGTTATTTTTTAAATTTTAAATTATTTTATTTAGGTTGTTATTTTTTAAACTTTAACACTATTTTTTAAAAATTTGTTGATTTTTTTTATAACATTATTTTTTTAAATTTTTGTAGTTTTTTTCAGTAATATAAATGGAGGAGCTCATATGCTAACATGGCACTCATACGTTGAGTCTAGAAATTTATTTGCTTAGGTTGTTATTTTCAAATTTTAAATTATTTGTTTGGATTGTTATATATAAGTTGTTATTTTTTAAATTTTAACATTATTTTTAAAAATTTGTTGATTCTTTTTAGTATAATTTTTTAAATTTTTGTAGATTTTTTTTCAAAAATTGCAGCTACATACGTAAATTTAAATATATTTAACATTAAACATTCTATTTGACATAGAAAAATAATATAAAAAAATTGTTAACGAAAATTTTGGTAAAATTATAATTAATAATTAAAAAATTATTGAAGAGTATTTTAGAAAAAAAATATAATTATTAAATTTTTTTAAAAATACAATTTAATCAATAAAAGAATAATTTATTAAAGGATATTTTGGTAAGCAAAATTTAATGATAAAAAATAAAATTTTTGTTAATGGATATTTTTTTTAAAAAAAAAATTTATTTTTTCTTAAAAAATGGATAAATTTAACCTTAGTTAACATAAAAAGTTTAAAATGTATTAAAAAGGAGGTTTTTTAAAAGTTAGAATGGAGAGGAATGTACATTTATAAAATAAAGAGGAGAGGAGTGTCATTTTAGCATCTCTTAGGGGAGGAGAGTAGAATTTTCTCTAATTCTTATTATTTTTTATTTCATTTAACTTATTACTAAGTGTATTCAAGTTGTGTGAAATGATATAATATAAAAGAGTATTTATAGGTTCTAAAAGAATCGTAATAATAAAGACGTAATTTCCTATAATAAATATTCAGATATACTAAATAATACTAATTGATCCTAATTAATCCTAATTATATTCTAACATCCCCTCAAACTTGAGTTTGAAACTTATTTAAAACAACGAAATAAAGAGGAAAAAAACTGCATAAACTGATAAAACGGGTGCAGACGAACTATCGGAAGGAAGCGCAGATGGAACTGCCGCTTGTCTGAAGGAAGGGCAGACGAAACTGCCGCTTGTCTGAAGGAAGTGCAGACGGAACTGCCACTATCTAAAGGAAGTGCAGACGGAATTGTCGGAAAGAAACGCAGACGGAACTGCCACAAGGAAACACAAACGAAACGCAGACGGAACTGCCACAAGAAAACGCAGACGAAACTGCCACGAGAGAACACAAACGAAACTTCCACAAGAGAACGCGGACGGAACTGCTACAAGAGAACGCAGATGGAACTACCGAAAGAAAGCAAAAACTATATGATTTTCTTCATGAGAATAGGTAAGCAGCGGATGACAATGGTGTTTGATCATTCGACTCTAAAAAACACAAAACATAGAAAATAGGCTAGTCGATGAGGTGAAAAAGCATCAAATGAGTGGCAAAAGGAAAAGAAGAATGACATAGAAAAAAAAATGTAAAAACTACGTGATTTCACCGCAAGGAAAACAACCTATCCTCTTCGAGGAGAATACCATGACTCTGATACCATATTAGAAATAAAAGACTAAACTGGTAAAAGAATTTGTATATTACTGAGTGTATTCAAGTTGTGTGGAATGATACAATATAAAAGGATATTTATAGATACTAAAAGAATCATCATAATAAAGACGTAATCTCCAATAATAAATATTCAGATATACTAAATAATACTAATTAAACCTAATTATATTCTAACATAACTCATCAAGTATTCTTTTTTATTTTTTTACTATTAAATTAGTTTTCATACATTGATCCTTGAATTACTTTTTCCTTTAACATTGGGTTCATATGATTAAATTGATTCTTCTTGTTTAAAAAAATAAATTATAAAAATAGAAAAGTGTCAAGAGTAAATTAAAGAGGGGTTTAAATTTAGAAAGCTAAAATAAGATAATTGGATTACAAATTTGTTAAAAATCGAAGCATAATAAATTTTATAAATATTGAAAAAACATCAATGATAATAATCTCGTTAGGTAATCAACAAAACAAAGATCTAGTCAACAATAAGTCAATAAATATTTGTAAACTACACTTCATACTAATTAATAAGTGTAATAATCTGTGTTATGCACGTGATAAAATTAAAATTATAATTTTAAGTTATTTTGTTAAAATTAATTTAAATTATAATTATTTGATTAATAAAAAAGTAACATGTCATGTGTTGTTCGTTTTTTCTTAATCTGGTGTTAAGTGTATCAATACTAATGTAGTTATTAATCGTTTTTATTAATCTACTCTAATGGCGAGTACGTGACGGCGCAACGGGTTTGTTCTTTATGTCGTTGAGTGGCAGCTAGGTTTGTTCACTTATTTGGGTTTAGGATTGTTTGTGGGCTTGGTTGTAACAGGTAACAGTTAGATCCCAGTTATGATGAGTTTCATGATCCTGGAGAAGAGGGGAATTGTTAGGTAGATTTATGAAAGAAGGTGAGATAGTTAAATATGTGGCAAGGTATAGAATTGACACACTGAGAAACTAAACTGACATTTATTTTCCTCAATGGCATTGCATTGATGCAAAAGAAGGCCGGTAATTTTTGGAACAAAAAAATCACAACATGTTATAACATTATTTTAATTACGAAAAGTTTAAAATAAGAAAATTTGAATATATTACCAATAGTTGAAATTGCATCTCCGAGTTTGACACGGATTTACCAAAACTGAACTTAAATTGAGGAAATTCAATCTCATTATGTGCTCCACTTCGAAGATTTCTGGACAGATGTAGAAAGCATGAAAGGGATGGAACTTGAACTTGGCCTACAAAGCTCCGTGAAAATAATTCCTCAATAAAAAATCGAGCTCTTCCCAAAAAACTGACTTTACCCACATTCCATTAAGTTGGTCATAATATGTGAGTAGATCCAACCATCCTTCGATAAAATAGAGTTTACTGCCCATTCGTCGGACGCTTACATCCATGTAACTAAAACCTGAATCAGTGAATATAATTTGAGATGGTATTTGATGGATGTGGTGCATTGTAAACGATTGTGATAAAAGACAATCGCACTGGAACATTAGACGAAAAGAATAAATTAGAGTAAGAACAATAATTAAATTTTCAAAAGAATAATATAATAGATTGAGTATATAAAAAAATACTATAAAAAATTATAAATTATACTTTAAAAGGATCAACTTCGATGAAAAACGAAAAATACATTTATTCTATGAAGTAGTCAAAGAAGAATAATAAATTAAAAAGAAAGTTGACTCTCAAATCTAGACTCACGAACAAAAAAAAAACACTATAAATAATCTTTATTAGAACAAAAATAATTATATAAATTAGTTATTATTATGTTATTTTTTCATTATTTATGTTATACATCGTATATTTGTCG